>NC_052152.1:179979357-180304581 GCF_902713615.1 Scyliorhinus canicula
AACGCCGGTACTCCCCCCCCATAACGCCGGGTACTCCCCCCCCCCCATAAACGCTGGTACTCCCCCCCCGCCCCAGCACCGCCCCACAAACACCGGTACTCCCCCCCCCCGCCCCCCCCACAAACGCCGTTACTCCCGCCCCCCACAAACGCCGGTACCTCCCCCCGGCCCCCCACAAACGCCGGTACTCCCCCCCCCCCATAAACGCCGGTACTCCCCCCCCCACCCCCACAAACGCCGGTACTCCCCCTCCCCGCAAACGCCGGTACTCCCCCCCCCAGCCCCACAAAACGCCGGTACTCCCCCCCCATTAAACGCCGGTTACTCCCCCCCCGCAAACGCCGGTACTCCCCCCCGCCCCCACAAACGCCGGTACTCCCCCCCCATAAACGCCGGTACTCTCCCCCCCCCCCACAAACGCTCGGTACTCTCCCCCCCCCACAAACGCCGTTACTCTCCCCCCCCACACAAACGCCGGTACTCTCCCCCCCCACAAACGCCAGTACTCTCCCCCCCCCCACAAACGCCGGTACTCCCCCCCCCCGCCCCCACAAACGCCGGTACTCCCCCCCCCGCCCCCACAAACGCCAGTACTCTCCCCCCCCCCACAAACGCCGGTACTCCCCCCCGCCCCCACAAACGCCAGTACTCTCCCCCCCCCACAAACGCCGGTACTCCCCCCCCCGCCCCCACAAACGCCAGTACTCTCCCCCCCCCCCACAAACGCCGGTACTCCCCCCCCCCCGCCCCCACAAACGCCGGTACTCCCCCCCCCGCCCCCACAAACGCCGGTACTCTCCCCCCCGCCCCCACAAACGCCGGTACTCTCCCCCCCCCCACACAAACGCCGGTACTCCCCCCCCGCCCCCACAAACGCCAGTACTCTCCCCCCCCACAAACGCCGGTACTCTCCCCCACCCCCACAAACGCCAGTACTCCCCCCCCACACAAACGCCGGTACTCTCCTCCTCCCCCCCCCACACACAAACGCCGGTACTCTCCTCCTCCTCCCCCCCCCCAAACACCGGTACTCTCCTCCTCCCCGCGCCGCACTCGATGTAGGTAACTGAACTGGTTGACGCCGTTATAAACCTACTGTGATTTTCGCCGACGTGACCCGTGGCCACGTCGGCGGGACTTCAGCCCATCCGGGCCGGAGAATTATTCAACGTAAAAATTAAATCACATCCCGCCGGCGCCAGCAGTTCTCGGAGGCTGCCGGCGGGATTTGATCTACGCCATTTAATGGCGGTTCGGAAAATTCAAAACATGGCGGGAGGGGGAATAACGCCGCCACCGGCCGATTCTCCGACCCTGCGTGGGGTCGGAGAATTTCGCCCAGTATCAGTGAATTGTATAGGTGCCGGAATGTGACGACTAAGGGCTTTTCACAGTAACTTCAATGAAGCTTACTTGTGACAATAAGCGGTTATTATTATTATTATTAATTGCATTTAATTGCAAGTGTTGGGTATTAACTGGTAATTCACTTGAATCTCCATAGATGCAGACAAACTGTGGATGTTGGTTTAGGAGGTGCTGGTGATGTGCAACACTGTAAATAAACATGATACAAAAGAATGGCTCCAGTTCTATCCTTCATCAACTGACTTTCTGGAGTATAACACACAAAGCCAATCAACTTCAGCTGCTTCATCAATGGTCTTCCCTCCATCATAAGGTGGGAACTGAGGATGTTTCTTGATGATTATATCGTATCCAGTACAATTTGTAACTTCTAAGGTATTGTAGCAGTCTGTGCTTGCATAGAGCAAGATCTGGACAACAGTCAGGCTTGGGTCAATAAGTAACATTTGTGCCGCAGAAGTGCCAGGCAATGATCATGTCCAGCAAGAGATAGCTTAAACACCTCCCTTTGACATTCAGTGACATTACCACCATTGAATTTCCCAACCAATATCCTGGAGGTCATCACTGACTAGAAACTTAATTGAACCAACAAGATGAATGCTGTGGCTAAAAGAACAGGTTAAAAAGCAGGGTGTTTTTCAGTGCAATTCTACAAAGTCTACAAGGCACATGTCAGACATGTGATGTAATACTCTCCACTTGCCATAATGAGTGGCATATTCTCCTCTTGCCTTGATGAGTGCAGCTCCAACTGCATTCAAAAAGTTCAACACCGAACTAACGATTGTGACCATGGAGTGAGTGGTCGCACATTTGGTGGCTCCCGCTCGTGGCATTTGTTTGGACCTTTTCCCTGGTTAACAGGTGGAGGTGAGGTGGAATATACGTGCAGGAGAATGAGGGGAAGAGATTGACCCTCTTGTATGGAGCAGAGGGCCAGAACTGGTCGAAAAAGAGGGAATCAGTCCGTTAGACCTGGTGCACGCCTGCGCCGCAAGTGGAGATGGCGGAGGGCGGGGAGCGGCCTTGCCGGCTCAGTGGTCGACGGACCAACTGCCGAGCTTCTTAAATGAGAAGTTCACCCAGCAATGGAAGGAGAGTCTGGAGGACCTGGCCTGGGTGGTGGATTCGATCAGGGCAGTGGTGACCGAGTGGAAATAAAGCTGGCTGCCCAGGATCAGGCGATCCAGAAGATGGAGGAGGTGGTCGAGGAACACGGCAGCAGCGATGGGGCTGATGCGCGATCAGCAGAAGCGGCTTTAGGTGAAAGTCACGCAGGCAGAATATAAGGATCATGGGCCTGCCAGAGGGGGGTGAAGGAGCCAATGCTGGTGCATATGTGGGGAGGATGCTGGAGAAGCTGCTCGGAGACGGTGCTTTTGCACGGCCGTTGGAGGTGAATCGAGCACACAGGGCGCTAATAAGGAAGCCCCAGGGAAACAAGTCACCGAGGGCGATGGTGGTGCGGCTCCACCGGTTCCTGGACAAGGAACGAATTATAAGGTGGGCCAGGCAGACGAGGCGCTGCACCTGGAAGGGCAGTGAAATTCGAGTGTACCATGACCTGGGTGCAGAGTTGGCCAAGAGAAGAGCGAGCTTCAGCAAGGAGCTTCGGGGGTTCATGGAGCACATGGAGAGATGGATCCATGGAGAGTTGGGAGGCCTAGGGCAAAGGTATTTTCGTTTTACTCCCATGTGCACAAGGTGTACTCCCTTATATATTTTTTTGTGGTGGATAAGACGTTGGCAGGGGTGGAGATGTCGAGTATTCGTCAATACTGGTGTTGGACCATGCCCTACACTGGGTGGATTTACGAGTGGTGGGGGGGGGGGGGGGGGGGGGGGGGGGTGCAGCGCTCGCAATTGAGACTGGATGTGGGACTGTTAGCGGAGGAAGAGATGTGTGAGCGGGTGAGGAAGGCCATCCAGTGGTATATTGAGATTAATGACACGGAGGAGGTTTCGGCAGGTACAGTCTGGGCGGCACTGAAAGCAGTGGTCAAGGGGGAGTTTATTTCAATTCGGGCACACAGGGAAAAGGTGGAGCGGGTGGACTAAGAAAGGCTAGTGGAGGAAATTCTGCAGGTGAACAGGAGATATGCAGAGACCCCAGAGGAAGGGCTGTTAAAGGAAGCCAGAGGCTGCAAATGGAATTTGGGTTGTGATCCACAGATAAGGCGGTAGGGCAGTTGCAAAGGGTGAGAGGGGCGGTGTATGAGTATGGGGAGAAAGCGAGCAGGATGTTCGCACACTAGTTGAGGAAGCAGGAGATAGGGAGAGAAATTGGGAAAGTGAAGGACACAGAAGGGAACACGGTCTTGGACCCGGCAGGGGTGAATGGGGTGTATAGGGGGTTTTATAGCAAATTGTATAAGTAGGAACCCCCAGGCGGGGAAGAGGGGATCAGGAGGTTTCTGGGAGGGTAGGAGTTCCCGAAGATTGATGAGGAGCTGGTAGAGGGCTTGGGGACCCCAATTGGGCTTGTAGAAGTGGTAAAGGGGTTGGAGGCGATGCAATCGGGTAAGGACCCAGGACCGGATGGGTACCAGGTGGAATTTTATAAGAAATTCTCGCGGGTGTTGGGACCGCTGTTGGTAAGGGCCTTTAATGAAGCAAAGGAGTTGTACATTAATGACGTTGTCACAGGTGTCAATCTCCCTCATTTTAAAACAGGATAAGGATCCGGAAAATTGTGGGTCGTATAGGCCAATCTCCCTGTTAAATGTTGATGCCAAATTATTGGCGAAGGTCCTGGCCACAAGGATCGAGGACTGCGTCCCAGGGGTAATAAGGGAGGACCAGACGGGGTTCATTAAGGGGTGGCACTTGGCGACCAACATTAGGAGGTTGCTTAATGTAATTATGATGCCTCCAGAGGGCCACGAGGTTGAGGTGGTGGTGGCCGTGGCCTTTGATCGGTTGGAGTGTGAATACTTATGGGAGGTCCTGGGGCGGTTTGGGCTTGGGCAGGGATTTGTGGATTGGATTTGATTGCTATACCAGGCACCGGTGACAAGCGTGCGGACAAATCGGGTGAGATCGTACTACTTCAGGTTGTACCGGGGGACGAGGCAGGGAAGTCCACTTTCCCCACTGTTGTTTGCCTTGGCTATAGAACCGTTGGCATTGGCACTGAGAGCATTGTGGGTGTAGCAGGGGATAGTGCGGGTGGTGGGTGGAGCACAGGGTCTCGCTCTACGCAGACGATCTGCCTCTGTACATATCGGACTCGCTGGGGGGAATTGGAGGGATTATGGGATATTAGAGGAATTTGATCAGTTTTCGGGATATAAATTGAATATGGGTAAGAGTGAGGTCTTTGCGATCTAGGTGAGGGGGCAGGAGAAGAGATTGGGTGAGATGCCATTCAAGGTGGTGGGAAGGAGCTTTCAATACTTGAGTATCCAGATGGCACGGGAGTGGGAGCAGCTGCATAAACCGACCCTCCCGAATTTTATTAACTACTACTGGGCGGCAAACATTGCGATGGTCAGGAAGTGGGTAGTGGGGAAGGAGTCGGTATGGCAGTGAGTGGAAGCGGCATAATGCAAGGACACGAGTTTGGGGGCATTGTTAACGCCACCTCTGCCATTCTTGCCAGCTTGGTACTTCTCAAGCCCGGTGGTAGTGACAGCCCCAAGGGTGTGGGGACAGTGGAGGCAGCACATGGGGTTAGGGGGGGGGGGGGGGGGGGTCGGTGTGGGCACCGATATGTGATAACCACCAGTTCGCGCTGAGGGGGCTGGACGAGGGGTTTCGAAGGTGGCAGGAGGCAGCGCTAGAGAGGTTTGGGGATCTCTTTACTGATGAGCGTTTTCGGTGCTGGAGGAGGAGTTTGAGTTGCCAGGTGGAAATGGGTTCCGTTGTCTACATGTGAGGGATTTTGTGCAGAGGCAGGTTTTGACCTTCCTATACCAGCCGCTCCAGGGGCTACAGGATAAGGTGGTGTCAAGAACAGGAGTAGGCGGAGCAGCACAGTGGCAGAATGGGTAGCACTGCGGCCTCACGGCGCCGAGGTCCTAGGTTTGATCCCGGCTCTGGGTCACTGTCCGTGCGGAGTTTGCACATTCTCCCCATGTTTGCGTGGGTTTTGCCCCCACAACCCAAAGATGTGCAGGGTAGGTGAATTGGCCACGCTAAATTGCCCCTTAATTGGTAACAAATGAATTGGGTACTCTAAATGTATTTTAAAAAAGAACAGGAGTAGGAGAGGGGAAGGTCTCAGATATCGATAAGGAGCTGATGGAGTGGGAGGGAGCCCCAATAGGAGAGGTGAAGAGAAAGTTGGAAAAACAGCTGGGTGGGGAGTTGGAGGTCAGAATATGGGAGGAGTACCTGAGGAGAGTTAATTTACCCTCATTATGCGCCAGGCTCAACCTGATACAGTTTAAGGTGGTCCATGGAGCACACATGACTGTGGCCCGGATGAGCAGGTTGTTTGAGGAGGTGGAGGATAGGTGTGGGCACAGTGCGGCTGCTCCTTCAAACCATGTCCATATATTTTGGGCATGTTCAAGGCTCAGAGGTTTCTGGAAGGGGTTTTCTGACGTCATGTTAAAGGTCTTAAAAGTGTGGGTGGTTCCGAGTCCAGAGGTGGCGATCTTCGGTGTGTCGGAATACCCGGGTGCCCAGAGTGTGAGAGAGGCCGACGCCCTGGCCTTTGCCTACCTGGTGGCCCGGAGACAGATCTTATTGGGATATAAGGACTCGGAACCCCCAAAGTCATGGGTGTGGGTTAGCAACATGGCGGTGTTTCTCAGACCCAAAAAATTTAATTCGCGGAGAGGTTCGTTGCAGGGGTTTGCTTGGTCATCGACTTCATCAAGGATAATTAAGCTGTCAGTGTGGGGGGTGCATGGGAGAGATGAGTAAGGATAAGAGAATCAACAGAGGGCTAGTTTGGGAAGGTAGCATTGTTTGTGTAAGCCATGTTGGCTGGGGTTTGTGCCCGGGAGGTTTTGTTGGTTATTGTTGAAATTTGATGTTTAAAATTGTTAAAATTATAAATGCCTCAATAAAATATTTTCTAAAAAAAAAAAAGTTCAACACCATCTAGGACCAAGCAGCCTACTTGATAATGCACCCCATCTATCACTTCTAATATTAATTCCCTTAACCACCAGCACAATGTGACCCGGGTTCAATTCCAGCCTTGGGTGACTGTGTGGAGTTTGCACTTTTTCCCCGTGTCTGCGTAGGTTTCCTGCCAGTCTAAAGATGTGCAGGTTAAGTGGATTGGTCATGCTACATTGCCCCTTAGTGTCCAAAGTGTTAGGTAGGGTTACTGGGTTGCAGGGATAGGGTGGAGGCGTTGGCTTCAGTGGGGTGCTCTTTTCAAGGGCCGATGCAGACTTGATGGGCTGAATGGCCTCCTTCTGTACTGTAGGGATTCTATGATGTGGCTGCAGCAAATTGCCACTGTTCTGTTGCAACCGCTCCTCTCAAACTCTAGAAAACATATGAGGACATGGGCAGCAAGTACATGGAAACACCAACATCTTCAAGTTTCCCCGAGTCACAAACCACACTGACTTCCATCCTTTCATCAGCATTGGGTTAAAATCCTGGAACTTCATTCTGTGGGAGTATATTCATCAAAGGACTACAGCAATTCAAGGAAGTAGTGCTGCAGACAATTGGGGATGAGCAATAAATGCTGGACTTGCCAGTGATGCTCACATCCTGTTAGTTAATAAACCAAACAAAGAATGGACGAATATGAAAGCAAGATATCATACTGGAAATTTGGATTAAAAACTGAAAATGTTGGAAATACTCAGCAAATCTGGCAACACCTGTGGAGAAAGAAACAGAGTTAACATTTGAGGTCTATTTCCAGCATTTTATGTTTTTATTACAAAGAAAATGGAATTGGATACAAATTGAAACAGTAAAATTTGCAGGTCTATGGGACAAGAGCAGGGGCATGAAATTAATTGAGTAGCTCTTCCAAAGTGTCAACACAGGCGTGAAAGGTCGAATGGCTCCTTCTGTGCTGTATGATTCCATGTAATTTAGTTCTCTTTTTAAATTTGTACATTCTGCATTTTTACGTTTCCATGAGAAATTGGCTGGTCCATATCTGTGAGTGAAACTGCCTATGTAAACATGTCACTATTATTATAACCTCCCACCCATGAGTGGCACTGGAGTACTTCCAATAAAATATTGTAATTACAGTGTGATTAATTTACTATGACAATTTCAAACATAAATGCAAATTTAGGAACTTTTACTTTGAGAACTGACAGGAAGTATGTGCAGACTAATATCGATAAAACATTTACTACAGGTCTTGTAAAACCAAATTAAACTGCACTGACTGTAACTAATTGTACAAGACATTGAAACAAGATAACAAAATCAATTACTGCCCAGTAAGAGTTGTCAGGTAGAAATATGTATTTCTTTTTATACACTTCCAAATGTTAATCATTTATTTTCTGTCAGGGACAGTTTCATATCAAGAGTTTAAAATTCAGTATTTTGATTTATTTCATGCATAATCTGTTTTGTCATCTGTGCCAGTCTTATGGTTTGTGTACAAACTAGACACCTGTCTCCAGGACAATAAAGTAATCACAGCTGTGTGCTCAAAGGTCAGTTTGACTTCATACACAGGGAGTGCATTCTGCCCATGAAACTTTATGCACCTAATCCTGATGCATGAAATTAAACTCTGCAGTTGCAGCCCTCGTTTTAATGGTGCAATTGTTTTGTTTAACGATTCGGATATGTACTCAAGTAATTCTCTCCAAGATTTACACTGACCAGCAGAAATGTTTAGATGTTTGAATATATTATCATTAAATATTTGGTCACATTTTTACTTGTACGAGCCTATCAAATATTTTCTTTAGGCAGCCATTACACCAGAGCTGTAGCATCAGCATTATTAAGCAGTTTGCTTGACATCAACACAGCACTTGCAGTGTAAATGCAATCCGAATCTGGAGTCAGGTTTGTATATAATGTTATAAATTTTGGATCTACTCTTGATACTCTTTTGGGTTCAGTGACAATGATGGCTCATTGAACAGACTCTTCAAGTGCTGCGCCGGGACTGAATCGCAAATGCTCTACGCGGATGAGTTACCAGTCCCCTAGTGATTCAGGCCCCGTTAATGGGCTAGCAAAGTGACACGTAGAACTCACGCAATTCCAATGCATGCCAACCCTCATCCCAGCCACGATAATGGTGCTGGTTGCAGTGGAGCATGCCCATCCCGTTGATTGGTCGGCTGGGGCCAGAGGATACCTAGGGGGTGGCTTGGGAGGGCGCCCATTTGACCCTTGATGCTAAATTCCCAGTGGGCAGTCAGTGGTGTGCACAGCCGCATGGCTGTGGCAATGGGTGTCCGTGTCTGGCTATCCTGACCCTACGGCTTACACCCACCCCTGCCACTCCCTCAGGCCCTGGCAGACACACCCCAGCCAGTGGCACATTTGTCAGCATATTATAGTGATGTTGGACACTGTTTGTACCCTCTCCTGCACCCTCAGCAGCCAGAACGCCTGAATCCCGATTTGAAATACAAGGGAACCTCGCCATCGGTAATTCCTCCTGGTGGAGGTGGAGCATCACAGAAGAGCCTGAAAATGTTGGGTAGGGCCCATTAATGATATGCCAATGATCTTTACTGTACAATTTGCATGCTCACGCCGTTGTCAAGGGACTAGAGCCTGGCATTCCGTTTGGCACCCAGCGTCAATATCTATTTTTGGCTGATGCCAACTTCTCCACCAAATCGTGGTTCCCCAATTCCAGCATCAGCCAATGGAGAATCCTGCCCTTCATTCCTGGCATTCCAGAATTAACTGGCACTGCCCAATATCTATCCATTCTTAGAAACTTGGGTATCTAACAATGCATCCATATTCTCATGAACTGAAAATCACAGGATAATATTTGGCTGTTATTAACATGGCAACTGGTAGGACCAGTGGAAAAATATTAGGTACCTGAGATGAACCGACAGCCTTGTGCTCTACCCAATCAAAATGAATATTATGTATGGATAAAAATAAGGCATAAGTACAGATTTAATTTCCTCAAAAAATAGATTATGACTGATTATACATTCTCATTATTCTACACTTTTCACTGGAGAGGTACTAGAAAAAAATGCATATTGTATGTAACATAACTCACATGATATAAAATGTGTTCCTACAACAGGTACTGTATGATTTTATGTGCAATTTACACAACCATTACGTTTTGATTTTTTTTACTGGTTCAGGTTTGGAATAGTAATGTAGCGATGTGAAAAAGTGAAAATTGCTTATTGTCACAAATAGGCTTCAATGAAGTTACTGTTAAAATCCCCTAGTCGCCACATTCCGGCGCCTGTTCGGGGAGGCTGGTACGGGAATTGAACCGCGCTGCTGGCCCGACTTGGTCTGCTTCAAAATCCAGCGATTTAGCCCAGTGTGCTAAACCAGCCCCTGGCACAAAACAGAAAGGAATAAGACATTTTGGGAAGACTGCAAGGTAAATACCTGGGAATGTATAAGTATGTCTAGATCTAGACCTTTCATTCCCGCTGCTGAAGTGTGTTTACCTATGTAGTTACGTGAGTAGTTGCTCCACCCCCCCCCCCCCCCCCAGCAGTGGCAGAAGCCTCAGCAACAGGAGTTACAAGTTTGCTGCCTGCTCCGCTGGCTTTGCAGTGAGGTTCAAATTATTTTAATAGTCAGGCCTCATTTGTATTTGCAAGCTGTGAGCGCTGATCCAACACCCGGGGCAGAATGCAATCCGGAGGGGGTGGATGTGATAGGTTTACAAAGGGCTGGAGAAAAGCAACGGGTTTGGGGCCGGGAGGAGCACTCAATTCAAATGCTTCTGAAAGCTGCATTCAGCGGTTCCTTTAAGGAAGGCTGGGTCGGCTGCTTTATGTCTAGTACCATTGGGTGGAATGTACACAATGTACGCACCTCCATTTGTACCTTGATCTTGTTGGGATCCGATGTGCATCTTACATATTCCACATGCAACAGTCCACATGATGCTTTCAAACACAATAATAGGGCACAACGTGAGCAAGAATGAGAGTTTGAGTTCAGGGTCCCGACGACAGAGACGATGAAAAACACCACCCTTGTCTTTTGCACATGTCCAATCTTCCAGCAGGCGGAATTGATAAAACATTCTGGTCAGCGTGATCAAGGTAAAACTACGAAGAAGCTAGTTTATTATATCAAATCCACGTGATTTAACTGGCCAGAATGTTCTCAAACTTCTTTTCTAAAACACTTCATTTGCTAGTCTAAAATAAAACGTATGCTGTGGTTAAAACGCTCATTTTTGAATTGTCCTATCTGGTCAAGGCTCTCCCTGAACCTTAAAATGTACAAGAACAAACTCTGTGGCACAGTCTTTGTTCAAATTGGCTCACCTCCTGACATATGTCTCTTTGTCCTCATGCTCACAGGAAGGGCTGCCTCTCCTACTTCCCTCTAGCCATGGTTGCCTGATTGGCCTGTCAATTATATTGGCTATATCTTCCCCCCCCCCCCCCCCCGACCCAGGAGTGCATTCTCAGATGACGACCCAATGCACTTGTATACATACCTCCCGGGCTGCTTCTCAACTGTAGGTGTGAATGCCTGATATGAGTCTGAGAGGAGCCAATGAATTACATATTGTCCCTGTGTGTGGATAACATCTACAGTACTGCCTGGCTTATTAACATATCAATCTCCCTTTGTCTCAGCAGCTGCAGCATTTGGCTCGGAGGATATTAAAACTGTGAATTAACTTTAATTTGAAACACTCATTTCCAAATTTGTTCTGTGAAATATCTTCAAAAGCCTCAAAATGCAACACCAGGCACTGTAATAAAGCAGTGAAGGCTCCTTTAGGCAGTTGCACTCCACTTCACTTAGGAGTCAGTTCATGCTTCACCCTTGATTTATACTGGTAACAATGTAAAGCCCAAATTACCTTCCAACAATATCTTATATCAATATAGAACCCCTACCGTGCAGAAGGATACTATTCAGCCCATCAAATCCACACAAACCCTCTGAAGAGCACCTGACCCAGGCCCACTCCTCTGCCCTTCCCCGTAACCCCACCTAACTTGCACATCTTTGGAATGTGGGAAGAAACTGGAGCACTCAGAGGAAGCTCATGCAGACACGGGGAGAAAGAGCAACCTCCACACAGCCACCCAAGGCCAAAATTGAATGCTGTGGCTCTATGAGGCAGCAGTGTGAGCCACTGTGGCACTGTTGAATTATGTGCAAGCCAGATAGTAGGAGAGGGCAACTGTTATCCAGTTAGAAACAAAAACAGAAAATGCTGGACAATCTCGGCAGGTCTTCCAGCATCTGTGGAGAAAGAACAGAGCTAACGTTTTGAGTCTGGATGACTCTGTCAAAGCTTTGGCAAAGATTCATCCAGACTCGGAGCATTAGATCCATTCTCTATCCACAGATGCTGTCAGACCTGCTGAGATTGTCCAGCATTTTGGGTTTTTTTTGCAGATTACAGCATCTGCAGTAATTTGCTATTATCCAGTTTTGTTGCACTTCAAGCCAAACTATAAGGTACCAACCCAGAGTGTAAACCATTATTTTCTGTCAAAAGTATGAAAGGAAAACACAACAATGACTTCTAGAATAAGTTAATATCCAAAGTCAACATCACCTCACGTATTTAACTTTGCAATTATAAGATAATTCCACCAAAATATATTAATGTATTTGAAAATGACATTAATTTGTCTCCAACAATGAAATATTTCACATTTGCATCAGCTTGTTGAGCTTCATTGATAATTATTTAAGCTTTCTCTATTTGTTATTTCCATATTGCACTGGAAATTCAAGCAATTTATAAAATTCTGTTGATAAATATCTCCTAAATTGAACAGTGTGTTCTTTCACATAGAATATGCAAGACACTGCAAGACACTTATAAAGTACTGAAATACTCAGTCGGATGTTGCAACGGCCATCTAGAAATAATTTAAAGGTTAAATTGTAATCTCCCAGAGTCAATCCCTCATAGTGGCAAATATTTGTAATCATAGGATAACAGTGGGCATTCATTGAGATTCAGAACAAAACAAAGAAACACTGAAAAACTAACAGAACTTGTATGAAGAACATATTTCATGTATGTGGGCTTGTGAACAAGATTCACCTCACATGATGAAAATCTCATATTTTCTTGGGAAAAATACATGGCACTTACATTGGTCTATGTATTCAATATTGTTCAGTGTGTAAACAGATTCTGTGCAATGAAATATCTAAACACTGGCAACCTGCGATCAGTTTCAGTCTTGGTGGTTTGAATAATTTGGCAACTATGGCTAAAATGCAGCAGTCAAACCAAAGAAAATACAAAGTCAGATAAATAATGTAGATTTCAACCAACATATATATATATATATATAAAGATAATAAAAGTATAAAATACAACATTTGTTTGATGAAAGAAAATTCGAGATTTTGGGTTAGAGTTTTCACTTTAGGGGCAATTAACATTCCAAACCCTTTCTACCTATATAGATGGATGTTAAAAATTAATATACATTACTTACTTAAAGAAAACCAAAGCATTCTCCTTATGTCCAGACCAACATTCCTTCCTCATCTAATTGGTAATTCATCTCATTGATATTTACAGAAGCTGGATTTGCTTAAATGGATGCAACATTTGCTTGCAGTAACAGCGGTACTAAAGATATACTACAACCCATAAATACAATGAGTAATGGCCACAATAATCGGCAATCCTTTGAAGGTGTACTTTCACATATAAAAGGCATGGGGACCAACATCCTTTGTGCTATCTGGGGGAGGAGGGGGGGAGATTTCCATCCCATCCAACCCGTAAAAGCCCATCTGGTTCACTAAGTCCTTTAGGGAGGGGAATCTGGCATCCTTACCTGGTCTGTCTGGCCTGTATGTGACTCCAGACCCAAAGAAACGTGATTGACTCTTAACCCTATGGAATAAACAGTGTATAGAACCATAGAATTTCTACAGTATATGAGGAGGTAATTTGACCCATCGAGTCTGCACTGACCCTCTGAAAGAGGACCCTACCTAGGCCTACTCCCCCACCCTATCCCCGTAACCTAACCTGTACATCCCTGGACAATAAGGGGAAATCTAGCTTGGCCAATCCATCTAACCTGCACATCTTTGGACTGTGGCAGGAAACCAGAGCACCTGGAGAAAACCCTGTAAACACAGGGAGAACAGACAAATTCCACACAGTCACTCAAGGCTGGAATTGAACTTGGGTCTCTGGCACTGTGAGGCAACAGTGCTAACCACTGTGCCTAGTAAGGCACTCAGTTTAAAGGGAACAAATGTTTGCCTTGCCAGCAACGTGCCATGAAAGAATAAAGGATATGTCTGACATGAACAAAATCCCCTCAGTCCAAATGTGACATAACCACACAAGAACATTGAATCATCACAGCAAGGAAGCCTTAAAACTGGAAAGACACAGCAGAATGTCCCATTTGTGCCATTGAAGCTGCTGGAAATGACTGCTTTTCCCAGAATTTTTGAAAGCAGTAGGCACTTGTTCCCAATGGATGTCTTTTCCTGAGCACCGAATGCCAGATGAGACAAGGAGCCTATCCATATGCGGCACTTTAGCACACTGCAGCTATTCAAATGTGAGCACTGAATAAGCAATCTTCAAGTTTAATTTTCACAATCTTTTTACAGTCTGTTGAAGTGCATGATAAACAACCGCTTATCAAATCTATCAAAGTCTGACCATGCCTCAGATATCTAATAGATCATTCTTACAAATTTCTTCCATGAAGATTAGGAGAAGAGCCAAACGTTCCTCAGTATCCAACTGACCGTCATCCAGCTCACAAAAAAACTTTCCTTCTCATTTTACCTTTGTTAAGAAGCCACAATGGCAAAGCCAAACAGTACCTTGTTTTCTCTTCAGTAAGGACAATCACCTGTGTCGGCATACCCACTTCATTGTGCCCTGTTCATCAGGTTCAAATTCAGAGAACATTGGTGGGTAATCATATCCTGACAATTTAAACTTTCTTCACAGATGCAACTCAGATTACAATCTATCTGAAAACAATTCTTAGTTTCCAATCTTCACCTTTAGGCAACCCATTCTGATGCCAGATGGGGAAGTAGGAAACTAGGCACCAATATTTTACTTAACAGTAGACTTATTTACTGAATGCAGCATTATAAATGTCTGCCTCCTCCCTAACAACACCCAGTGCCCCTCTCTTTATACTGTTTCTCGAGTAAACTAATTAAACAAAATAAACTAATTAACAAATGAACTCAAAATTGACATTGCCTTAAAGGGCACACATCCCCTATTTATAGTCCCTTTTTAATGAAAAGAATCAGTAAATCAAATTAATGAGAAGGATAACAGACTGATGGGACACTAACAAAAATGAAGATTGCCTGCCCATGGATTCTGCAGCAGAGTGAATGTGGTGAGTGGTGACATGAGCAGCCTCTGCTGGCAACAGAAGCCTACTGCACCTAGTATTTCTAGGTGGTCTCCCATCCAAGTACTAACCAGGCCTGAGTCCGCTTAGTTTATGAGATCAGATAAGATCAGACATTTGAAAAATGAAAATCGCTTATTGTCACGAGTAGGCTTCAATGAAGTTACTGTGAAAAGCCCCTAGTCGCCACATTCTGGCACCTGTCCGGGGAGGCTGGTACAGGAATCGAACCATGCTACTGGCTTGCTTGGTCTGCTTTAAAAGCCAGCGATTTAGCCTGGTGAGCTAAACCAGCCCCATGCTAAACCAGCCCCTTAATAGAAGCAGCTGGTGGGATGCCAAAACCCAGGATTGAACCCGAGACCTTTAGATCTTCAGTCTAACACTCTCCCAACTGAGCTATTTCGGCTGGTGTTTAAGACGAGTATGGCTGTAGGCAAGTTTCTCTTTATATTCTGTCGGAGATTGTCATAGCCACAGAAACCCAGGGAAACCGGGTGCTAATGGCCACAGAAACCAAGGGGAAAGAGTGCTAATGTCAGTCCCCAGAGAGAAAAAAAGATGTGAAAGGTCAAACAGCAGGGAGACTAACATCAGAGGATGAACTATTCCCACTCCACAGTATAAATATTTCCCACTTTCTCTGTCTGTTAGCTTTGACAAAGAGTCATCGGACTCGAAACGTTAGCTCTTTTCTCTCCCTACAGATGCTGCCAGACCTGATGAGATTTTCCAGCATTTTCTCTATTGTCTCTTTAGTTTTACAAAAAATAGGAATAAATTGAACAAAGATCAAAAATGAGACTAGCAATGGCCCCTGGTGGGGCACTGTAACTAAAATAAAAACGTGAAAGGAAAGTCTCTCTTTATATGTGCTCAAGGTACTTAGTCAATCACTTGTAATGCCTTACCCATATTAATACAATTAACACAGTCAATCAACATACTGTCAGCTGTGGCTTACTTTGTAGCACACTTACCACACATAGAGTGCTTTACATCCAATGACATAGGTTTGTAGAGTAGTCACTGTTGTCAAATAGGAAATATGACTGCTTATTTGTACACAGCAAGATAACACAAACGATATTATCATAATGACCAGATCATGTTTCTGTGATGTTGGTTGAGGGATAAACGTTAACCAGGATACCAAGTATGCCTCCCCTGCCCTTCTTTGAAATTGTGTCATGGGATCTTTTATGTCCACCTGTGAGGGCAATTGGAGCCTCAGTTTAAAGTCTCACTGAGAGATGCACCTCCAACGGTGCAAGATTCCCTGAAGTTTCTGATTCTTTCATTCCTTCTTTCAATCAACATACTGTTAGCTGTGGCTTACTTTGTAGCACACTTTAAGCTGGTCCGACACCCTGAATATGGCCTCCCGGGGGCCCAGGTCCAGTTTCACGTGCACCACTTTAGAGATTACCCTAAACACCTCATGCCAGTAATCCTCCAGCTTTGGACAGGACCAAAACATATGAACGTGGTTTCCCCCCCCCCCCCCCCCCCCCCCGCCCCACAACGTTCACATACATCTTCTACCCCCTCAAAGAGCCGGCTCATCCTCGCCCTTGTAAGGTGCGCTCTATACACCACTTTCAGCTGTATCAGCCTCAACCTCGCACACGAGGTGGAGGCGTTCACCCTCCAGAGCACCTCACACCAGAACCCCTCCTCCATATCTTCTCCCAACTCTTCCTCCCAATTTGCTTTGATCCCTTCCAGAGGTGCCTTCTCCTCCTCCAAAATGGCTCCGTAAACCGCCGATACTACCCCCTTCTCCAGTCCCCCTGTTGTCAGCACCTCCTCCAGCAATGTGGAAGCCGGCTCTAATGGGAAGCTCTGTATCTCCTTTCTGGCAAAATCTCAAACCTGCATGTTTCTAAATATTTCCCCCTGCTTCAGCCCATACTTCGCTCCCAGCTCCTTCAATCCTGCAAAACGTCCCCAAGAAATAAATCTTTTAGTGTCCTAATTCCTTTCTCCTCCCATCTCTGGAAATTTCCATCCCACTTCCCTGGCTCAAATCTATGGTTCCCCGAATCGGTATTTCACTTGACCCTGCCCCCAACCCGAAGTGCTGTCGAAACTGCTGCAAATTCTTAACGAAGCTATTACTACCGGACTCCCTGAGTATCTTCCCGGGGCCGTCGGGAGTGCCGCTGTCGCTAGTGCCTTCAATCCCGACCCCCTACCCAAACACTCCTCCATTCTGACCCATTGGGAGTCAACCCCTCTGACCCAGCTCCATACCTTCTCCACATTCGCCGCCCAGTAATAATACATCAGCTTCGAAAGACCCCATGCCTGCCTTCCTCTCTGTAGTAGCACCTTTTTAATTCTGTCCACCTTCCCTTCCCATATGAATGAGTTAATCATCCCTTCAACCTCTCTAAAAAATGCCTTTGGCATGAAAATCGGCAGGCATTGAAAAATAAATGATCGCGGCAGCACATTCATTTTAACCACCTGTACCCGACCCGCCAATGACAGAGGGAGACCGTCTCACCTTGCCAGATCAGCTTTCACCCTCCCCATCAAACTAGAAATGTTGTATCTACAGACCCCCCCCCCCCTCCCCAATCTCGAGCAACCTGCACCCCCAGGTACCTAAAGTGAGTCCCTGCCTTACGGAATGGCAGCCCCCCACCCCTGCCCCTACCCCTGGCCGAGACATCACAAAATATTAATTCATCTAGATTGAATTTGTACCCTGAGAAAGACCCAAACACCCGAAGCAGCTCCAGTATTCCTCCAGTCCACAAATCAGGGTCCAATTCCAAACCGCTCTAGAACTGCCATCAAGCACCTCCATTCTACCCAGATCAAAACACCTTCTCGGCGTCAAATGCAACAACCACCTCTATTTCCTTCCCCTCCGCCGGTGCCATAACCACGTTCAATACCCTCTTAATGTTCAAAAAGAGCTGCCACCCTCTCACAAACCTCACCCGATCTTCACCCATCACCTTCGGGAGGCACTCCGCTAGCCTATCTGCCAGTACCTTCACCGATATCTTTGCATCCACGTTTAAAATTGATAAGGGCCTATACGACCCACACTCCGTCAGATCCTTATCTTTCTTAAGTAACATGGGAAATCGATGCCTGCCCCAAAGTTTGTGGTAACACCCCCTTCCCTATCGACTCCTCAAACATCCCCACCATCAGCGGTACCAGCGTATTTTTGAATTTTTTATAATATTCCACCGTAAACCCATCCCCAGCTCTGTCACCTTCCCCGGCTGCATCCTCCCAATTGCATCTTTTATCTCCTGCTCCATTATCGCCCCCTCTAATGTAGCCCTGTCCCCCTCCCCTAACCTCAGGCACTCCAACCCATCTAGAAATTCCTGCCTCTCCCGACCTCCCCCGGGTGGCTCTGACCTGTACAACCTCTCATAGAATTACTTAAAGATCTTGTTAATCTGATCTAGAGCTACCACCAACTTCCCTGTCCTGTCCCGCACCTGGATAATTTCCCTTGCCGCAGCCTCCCTACGGAGCTGACCCACCAAAATACCCGCCTTCTCTCCATGTTCGTAAACTGACCCCCTTGCTCGCCTCAATTGGCGTACCGCCTTCCTGGTAGATAGTCGGTCAAAGCTCGCCTGGAGTTCCTTCCTCTTTTCCAACTGCGCTAGGTCCCTATCTTCTTCATATCTCCTGTCTACCTCCAGCATCGGTCAAGATGTTCTGATGGAATAATCTACGATTAAATTGTTTGCTTTATGTCCTAAATACGATTATAAAATTGGAATACAAAGCTGCAAAATATATAAAATTAGTATCTCAGAGGCATGCAGCTTATTATATTGCACTGTGCAACTTAAAATTTGTAGCTCTGAAAATAATATCTATAAATGGTCATTGTGATGTATTCATACATTTCTCAGCTTGATAAGTATGGGTTTAAAGTGAACGGTTAAGTGTTTCTGATTTTAAAACGTTACAGACTTTTATCACCAGAATCCATTATTGTTTTTTTTCTTAACTATGGGAATGAGGAGGGGCAGTACGGTGGCGCAGTGGTTAGCACCGCTGTCTTTGGCAGCGAGGTCCCAGGATCGACCCCGGCTCTGGGTCACTGTCCGTGTGGAATTTGCATATTCTCCCCGTGTTTGCGTGGGTTTCGTCCCCCACAACCCAAAGATGTGCAGGTAGGTGAATTGGCCACGCTAAATTGCCCCTTATTGGAAAAAATGAATTGGGTACTCTAAATTATTTTTTTAAAAACAACTATGGTAATGAGGTGACTGATTCATACATGTTACCACCTTCCCTTCCCAAAATTCTCCTTTTTTTTTAATTTAAAATTTTAGATTACCCAATTATTTTTTCCAATTAAGGGGCAATTTAGCATGGCCAATCCACCTACTCTGCACATTTTTGGGTTGTGGGGGCGAAACCCACGCAAACACGGGGAGAATGTGCAAACTCCACACGGACAGTGACCCAGAGCCGGGATCGAACCTGGGACCTCAGCGCCGTGAGGCGGTTGTGCTAACCATTAGGCCACCGTGCTGCCCTCAAAATTCTCCTTTTAATCTCATTTTAAATATGGATATGGCTAAAGTTTTTCTTGGGCATGGGCAACTTGCGGTATGGCCCATTTATTATGCATTTCCCCTCACCCGTAAGCTTGAGTTTTTTGTATTCTGCAAGTTGGCTGATAATGGGACATGTGGGACCTTGCTGAACAATGGGACAAACAGTCTATCTAATTAACCAATGAAATTTAAAGATTGAGAAAGAAACAGAATAACGATGGGAAATGGGGTGAATTAAGACTCAAATCAGCTAAGAAAGATAAGTAGAGAGAGAGAAATAAAGGGTTGATTTGAAGCAGAACACTCAAAAATCCAGAAGGATTCAAGTATCCGATGCAGTCTTCAGTTAAAACAACTGTGGCGCTCATGTACCGTATTTCGCTATCCATTAGACCTCAGTTGACCTTCAATGAGATCTTCTCTGGTGAACAGAACAGGAATGGAAAAAAAAGTTACATTTTAAAATTTTAATGAAATTGTAACAATTTACTACTTGCATGAATGACAATCCGTGATTTCATTTGTTCCCTTTCTGAGTTGAAAACGTCAGGAGGGATTGTAGGTATATAAATGTCATCATCAAAAAAATACTTGCACTATTTAAGGTGATAGTCCTAACGTTCTGTGCCACTTTTGATTGGAAAATAATGTGCAAATGCAGGAATATTTGAAACTCCAGTGAGGTCGAGGGTGCGCTGCCATTATTGCAGGGCTAAACGCCAAGCAGTGCAACTCCTCCAGCAACCCGTGGTGATTTGCTATTCATGGGCTATTGCATCCTTGTCACAGTTTGCTGAACAATATATGCATTGGGGCCTCCTTCTGTGCTTAACTATTCTGTGATTCTATAATGAAGGTGTGGGTATTAAATTTGCCATAATTTTGGTTGTGAATTATAGGCCATTCTCTCCATTTCCTGGTCCCTCACACATCCCACACAGTCAGCAGCAATGACCTCACTTGCACTCCATTGAGATTTTTTTTGGCATGTTTCAATAGTGTACGAATTCATAGATCCTCCACTGTGATATTTCATACACATTGCCAGATGTCAGCTATTTCATGCAGCCAGAGTGTTTTGTGACCGTCTGGCAATACAAATAATTGAAACCCATTTTTTAAATACTTGGTAATATGTCAAAAGGAATATAGGCAATTTTAGCACATCCTTGCCTTAGGACATGTTGTGTATGCTTGTGTCAATTTGACAATCTGACAACTGTGGGTGGTTCCTGTGATCAGAGGTTCTACAATTTGCTTTTTCCCCCCCATAAAGATAGAAGTTATCACTGTAAATATGACACTCCTAATTTATGTTTGGGATTTCTCTTACAAATTGGTTACATTTTTATTTCTTGAGTAAACATTTACATTCAAATCAATGCTCCAGTTTCGATATTATTTTCCTGCTTTCTTAAGATTCTCACAAATCACTCCCTAACAACGAACATGAAAAAGACACTGTTAGTCGTTCTCTCCTTTGTCCAAGCTGTCTGCCAGAGTAATACAGAATGTTCTGACCTACGTTTTTCCTTCCTCTCTAGGGAAATGCCTGTGCTCCTTACCTTCTTTCAGAGGATATACTTATGACTGAGCAATTACTCCTTTAGTAATGATTGAATTGGCCTATGTTGTACCAAATTGCTGTTTTAAATGTGAAAATATATTAACCAGAAATGATAACATTGTTAGCATTGATTCTGCAGCAAGTATGAGTCAACAATTTGATAAATGCCAAATAAAAGCTGTGGCTGACATTTGGTTTGAATGATTATTAACAACAAAAATATAATGAAAAATAATTTACTTGTGAAGTGAGAGTGAACTTAAGGCTATTCATATATTGTGATGAGTACTTTGAGAGCAGCATCATGGTCTACATATTGCCCCATGCCCAGGCAAAGCACAACTCTACATATTCACACTTACAAACTCTATATATGCATAGAGTCTTGCTAACCCTGGTCCGAATGCCACTGAATTCTTAAAGCTAATAAAGAGCTGACTATTCCTCTCCTTAGAATTGAAGATTACATACTATTAGATAGTATTTATAGCACAGAAACAAAACCATTTGGCTCAACAGAACCATGCAGGTGTTTATGTTCCACATAGGTTTCCTCCCACTTTTCTTCATCAAACCTAACCCTCTGTTCCTTGCACCCGGATATGCTTATTTAACTTCTGTTTAAATGCATCTTTGCTATTTGATTCACCTACTCCTTGTCAAAGCAAGTTATGGGTAAGGAGGTTTCTCTTCAATTCCCTGTTGGATATACTGGTACCTTATATTCATAGAATTTACAATGCGGAACGAAGCCATCGAGTCTGCACTTGGCCTTGAAATGAGCACCCTACTTAAGCCCATGCCTCCACCCTATCCCCGTATCCCAGTAATACCACCTAGCTTTTTGGATACTATGGGTAGTTTAGCATGGCCAATCCATCTAACCTGCACATCTTTGGACTATGGGAGGAAACTGGAGCACCTGGAGGAAACCCACACAGACACGGGGAGAACGTGCAAACTCCACATAGTTAGCGAGGCTGGAATTGAACCCAGGTCCCTGGAGCTCTGAAGCAGCAGTGCTAACCGTGCAGTGCTCTGTGCCACCGTGCCACCCCATTTATTAATAGACCTTAGTTCTGATCATCCCTGCACACCTTCTCCACTTCTACTCCAACAAGCCCTTTCTATATCTTAAAGATCTCCATCAGATCACTCCTTCTTTGAGAGAAAAGAGCCACAGCTTGTTCAGCTTGGTTCCTTTTTTAAATTTGGTTCCTGGGATGTGGATGACACTGGCTAGGCCAGCATTTATTGCCAATCCCTAATTGCCCCTGAGAAGGTGAGGGTGAACTGATAGATATAGGGCACAGTGTAACGGATTTCTATGTGTCATTTGTGGTGGGTTTTGTTGGGAGTTTCTCCCTGGCTCTATTGGCGAGTTCCCCACTGCTATCTAACCACCCTGGGGAGTTTCTCACCACGCTAGCCCACACTTATAGGATGGGATCTACCCAGCGTGGTGTGGTGCAACCAGCCACGACCAGTGGATACCGGGAGATCCCACTTCTAACATGGTAATGCAGGTTTGTAAGGCCATTAAAAAAAACATGAGTTCATTTTAATAGGGATAGAAATGAAAAACAAAGAGGTCGTGTTAAACCTCTATAGAAACTTGGTTAGACCATATTGGAGTACTGTGAACAGTTCTGGTCTCAATATAATAGAATAGGATGGGCAGCACGGTGGCGCAGTGGGTTAGCCCTGTGGCTTCACAGCGCCAGGTTCCACATTCCCACAGGTGCCCACATTCTCCACTTTTATTAGGGGCAGCATAGTAGCACAAGTGGCTAGCACTGTGGCTTCACAGCGCCAGGTTCCCAGGTTTGATTCCCCGTTGGGTCACTGTCTGTGCGGAGTCTGCACGTTCTCCCCGTGTCTGCGTGAGTTTCCTCCGGGTGCTCCGGTTTCCTCCCACAGTCCAAAGACGTACAGGTTAGGTGGATTGGCCATGCTAAATTGCCCTTAGTGTCCAAAAAGGTTAGGAGGGGTTATTGGGTTACGGGGATAGGGTGGAAGTGAGGGTTTAAGTGGGTCGGTGCAGACTCGATGGGCCAAATGACCTCCTTCTGCACTGTATGTTCTAAGAGAGTGGAAATGGGACAAGTGAAGATAGAAAAGATGTGCCAAGAGGTTGTGTGAATAGGACAGCAGTCCAACACAAATTGAATGAATTAAGAAAGGAACAAGGGAAAAGAGCTAAACCAGCCAAAATAAAACTGAACAAATTGGGGGGCAGATGTTATGTTCTAAAACGATTGAACTCAAATGCTGAGTCTCGAAGACGTTAAGGTTCCCTGTTGAAAGATGAAATGCTGTTCCTCAAGCTTGTCAGAACGTGAGCAAAGTAGAGAATTAATTTCCTTTATTTCTGTCCTTGGCCTGCCATGGAGTTCCAATAAAGGTCGACACAAGCTTGAGGAAAAGCTCATCTTTCGACTGGACACTGAACAGCCTCCAGGACTCAACATGGTGTTCAACAATTTAGGTCATAGTTTCTACTCCCATTTTGTTTTGTTTTTTGGGTTTGGTTCTTATTTGTTTATTTCTCAACGTTGCGTTTAAACAACAGCTCTCCTGTCATTCACTCCTTCACTAGTCATAGTTTTATTTTTTTACTTGGCCTGTTTGCACTATGGTATCTTCAATCGTTTAACCTCTCCTGCCCTCCACCCTATACCTTTGCAGAAACTCTTTTTCATTTTCCCTCACTTGCTCAGAACTTAATTTATCTCTGATTTTTCTCAGTTCTGATGAAAGGTCGCCGACCTGAAATGTGAACTTTGTTTCTCTTTCCACAGATGCTCCCAGACCTGCTGAACATATACAGCCTTTTCTGTTTTATTTCCAAGATTTCAGGCCGCCTTTATGTTTTGTAATACCCACGCATGTTCGTTTTTAACCTGGCTGCTACTGGAATGGGGTTATTAATTTCAGGACGAGTTCCTAAGGATCTGCATGTAATTTGGAAGAGCATTTAATGGGCTTGTGACTTTTTCTCTCTAACCAGCCCCCCACCCCTGTCAGCTCTGGAGTTTACTTCATTCAAACAGTAGTATTTCTGTCCTTCCCGCATATAATGGGGTTTGCAACGCAGTCCCTGAAAGCCCGGAATTCAGCAAAATGCGGGAAGCACAGGTCTTGAGAGAGAGAATCAAACCTGAAGTGTTGCTTGGATGTGTCGGTTCGCCTCAGTTGTTGCCTATCGGCCGGAGTATTATGAACTTTTTCTTATTTTGTTTTCAGTGTAGAGGAATACAATTATTTTAATTTTTAAAATGTGAGTTCTAAAATAATGTGCAATTATAATTTAAACTTTCATTCATACTATCGTGGACATACAGTCTCTTATGGGTGCTTCATGATTTCCTTTGGTTTACAATCACATTGAGTACCATTACCTGTCAAAAATGGTTTACTTATTCACTTTAACCCCCCCCCCCCCCCCCCGCCATTCAGCGTTCGCTACAACAGACCAATGGTGGGTTGTTTCTTCCCCTGTCACCCCGCCAGATTGTTTTTAAACCAAATTTATTTGTGTTTGGGTAGCGATCAGGGAGGGGTGTTATCTATCAGGGCCTTGGGCCGTACTTTTGGTCAGGCAACCTTATCCCCGCTGCTGGATTTAGGTGCTTGGATCCCCTTCACGTTTCATTAATTAACTTCACTTTGGGCCTTTTGTCCTGGGCTTAGCCGTGAATAGAGCGCGGGGGGGCGGGGGGGGGGGGGGGGGTGGTAACAACATGACCGTGAGCTGTGGATGGCAGGGCTCCCATTAAAGTTAATTCCTGAAAAGGCGACTGGAGCCGAGTGCCTGGGTCCACTCTGCCAGGCAGACAGGTAATGAGTGTCTCTATGGCAACGCCAGTGTCTGGATGAGAAGTAGGATCGTGGTAGGCGAGCTCTAATCCCACAGCATGTACTGCACTGTGGAGCTGTGCGAGGGCTGCTCCGAGACATAGTTCGATTTTTTTTGTCTGTGTCGTATGCCAGGTATTCAAAATGAGGTGTGCTAATATGATTGTCCATATTAAAATTCGGCCGATGTATTTTGAACAGATTAGTATATAGATAAGACAGCATGTTTGCTGCCAAACATATCGCTTTTATCTTTATGCTGGATAGAGCAGACAAGCACTACATAATTAGATGTGTGAATCAGTGCATAGATAAAGGGGATAAATAGTGTAACCACCTAAACTATTTATATACATTCAATCATGATACAAGTGTGGTCAAATAGCTAAACGTAGTACCAAATAAAAGTTACTGTCCAGGTATTGCTAAATAATTAGCTGAGTTGGTATTGGGCCTGATCGAGACTACTGACTTCCACTCTTCAAGAGCAAATGTGTGGAAAAGACGACGTCGAATCGTCTATTTACTGAATTCGACTATGTGGTTGTCTTAAACCAATGGGCCTGATCACGAAATGAGATCCAGACAACACATGAAACTCTGAATCCCAGAAAAGAAAAATGACATTTGGCTCTCCTGGTCATTATATGTCAATGGAATCAATCACGGAAAGAGAACCCCGAAACCATTTTTCAAAAACAAAAATCATCATCGAACCCTATATAATTAAGCAGAACTTTTAAGTCAGCCACATTAAACTGTTGGCCCTATTCTTTCTGAATCTGCAGAAAAGCTGGTTTTCATTTATCTCATGGGGAGAGAGTCCCCATAATTAAACACCTGGATTTGAGGTGATGTTTACACACAAGATCACATACGCTGACAGAGTGGTGAGAGATGTTATTGCACCCCCCCCCCCCCCCCTCTGCCTCAGATAAAATACTGGCCCTTAGCATCAAACATGATTTTATTTTCTCCAACTGCCAAGTGACAAATGGATCACATGTCAAAGCTATCCCCTCCAATGTGATTTACCTTAAAAGAAACAGACATCAATGCAATAAAGCAAACCTACCTGCCAGCTTGGAAACAGAAATATAACAGTTTTCAAGCGTATAAATTATTGATCTAATTTCTAAATTGCACAAAATATTCCCTGAAATTTAGCTTGACTTTCGATCAACCAAAGTGAGTTGTCCCGTTTTACAGCAAAGACAACAAAATCTGGGAAAGAGCAAACACATCAGCAGAATGCTATCAAGATTCAATCCTACTGTCAATGTTTAATTTTAAAATCATGCATAAAACCTAGCTTCAAAATAGTGGATATACTTGAAGCGGAAGTAACATTTAAGTGAGAGTCTTCCACAGAAGTGAAGTGCAGAGCATTATTGTCAATATCCACTTGGCCTCCCGCACAGAATTAGGAGCTGGGGCGCAGAGCTTGTTGCCTGGCAACGAAGTACATCCAGTGTACCGCAGCCTGACTTCCACACTGTCTAGCTTTTACCTATTTCGCAATTACTCTAGGAAGAACCAAAACGTTAGCGGCTAAATTTATCCGCCCTGCATCAAATCTACTATTTGTGTCAATAATCTGTCTACCTACACAAGCAATTCAAAAAAAAATCCCAGTGAGATAGTTCCCCAATTTCCCCCATTAATTCATTTCACTCCTAGGCGTCTTTCTGTTTTCCACTTGTGGTTTCCGCTGCTCTGCTCTCCAAGGACTGGCTCATTTAGCTAATTATAATGAACTGGAGAGCTTGTGCTTTGCACTGCTCACCCAAGTGCAATCTACCTGGCCAGGAGAGTGCTAATGCAGGCTAATTAGTGACTACCGCAGGCAGTGAGACGCGATGAACAAATGGGAGGGAGAGTGAGGGGGAAGAGGGAAGAGAGGGGGTAGGGGAAGAGAGGGGGAAGAGGAAAGAGAGGGGGAAGGGGGAAGAGAGGGGGAAGAGGGGAGAGAGGGGAAGAGGGAAGAGAGGGGAAAGAGGGAAGAGAGGGGGAAGAGAGGAGGAAGGGGAAGAGGGAAGAGAGGAGGAAGGGGAAGGGGAAGAGGGAAGACAGGGGTAAGGGGGAAGAGAGGGGTAAGGGGGAAGAGAGGGGAGGGGGAAGAGAGGAGGAAGGGGAAGAGAGGGGGAAGAGGGAAGAGAGGGGAAAGGGGGAAGAGAGGGGTAAGGGGGAAGAGGGGAGAAGAGGGGGAAGAGGGAAGAGAGGGGGAGAGGGAAGAGAGGGGGAAGAGGGACGAGAGGGGGAAGGGGAAGTGGGAAGAGAGGGGGAAGTGGGAAGAGAGGGGGAAGGGGGAAGAGAGAAAAGATGGGGAAGAGGGAAGAGGGGAAGAAGAGAGGTGGAAGGGGGAAGAGGGAAGGGAGGGGGAAGAGGGAAGGGAGGGGGAAGAGGGAAGGGAGGGGGGAAGAGGGAAGGGGAAGAGGGATGAGAGGGAAGAGAGGGAAGGGGGAAGAGGGGGAGAGGGAAGGGGGAAGAGGGAAGAGGGGGAGAGGGAGGGGGGAAGAGGGGGAGAGGAAGGGGGAAGAGGGAGGAGAGGGAAGAGGGGGAAGAGGGAGGAGAGGGAAGGGGAAGAGGGGGAGAGGGAAGGGGAAGAGGGAATGGAGGGAAAAGGGGGAAGAGGAAGGAGAGGGAAGAGGGAAGAGGGGGAGAGGGAAGGGGAAGAGGGAGGAGAGGGGAGCGGGGGGGAAGGAAGAGGGGGAAAGGGAAGAGGGGAAGGGGAAGAGGGGGGAAGGGGAAGAGGGTGGGGAGGGGGAAGAGGATGGGAAGAGGGGGGAAGAGGATGGGAAGAGGAGAGAGAAGGGAAAGAGAGGGGAAGGGGAAGAGGGGGGAAGGGGAAGGGGGAAGGGGAAGAGGGAAGAGAGGGGGAAGAGAGAAGAGAGGGGAGAGGGAAGAGAGGGGGAAGGGGGAAAAATGAGGGAAGAGAGGGGAAGGGGAAGAGGGAAGAGAGGGGGAAGGGGAAGAGAGAAGATAGGGGAAAAAGGTAAGCGAGGGGAAAGAGGGGGAACAGGGGGGAAGAGGGAAGAGAGAGGGAAGAGGGAAGGGGGGAAAGGGGGTGAGGGAAGAGAGGGGTAGGGAAGAGAGGGGGAAGAGGGAAGAGAGGGGGAAGGGGAAGAGAGGGGGAAGAGGGGGGAGAGGGGGAGAGAGGGGGGAGGAGGAGAGGGGAGAGAGGGGGAAGGGGAGAGGGAAGAGAGGGGGAAGAGAGGGGGAGAGGGAAGAGAGGGGGAAGTGAGGGGGAGGGGGAAGAGGGAAGTGAGGGGGAAGAGGGAAGAGAGGGGGAAGGGGAAGAGGGAGGGAAGAGGGTTGGAAGAGAGGGGGAAGAGGGAAGAGAGGGGAAGAGGGAAGAGAGGGGGAAGAGGGAAGAGAGGAGGAAGAGGGAAGAGAGGGGGAAGAGGGAAGAGAGGGGAAGGGGGAGAGGGGAGGGCGAAGAGGGAGAGGGGGAAGTGAGGGTGTAGAGGGAAGAGAGGGGGTAGGGAAGAGAGGGGAAGGGGAGAGGGAAGAGAGGGGGAAGAGGACAGAGAGGTGGAAGAGGGGAGAGGTGAAGAGAGGGTGTAGAGGGAAGAGAGGGGGAAGAGGGAAGAGAGGTGATAGGAAAGAGGGGGAAGAGAGGGGATAGGAAAGAGGGGGGAAGAGGGAAGAGAGGTGGTAGGGAAGAGAGGGGGTAGGGATAAGGAAAGCAAGACGAAGCGTGGAGACTAACAACCGAGGTTGGGCACTTCCAGATCCGTAGGGTTGATTTTTAAATGGTCCAGCGGATCGTGTTCCTCTCGTGCGAAACTGCCCATTCGTTTAACATAAAGCGAAAGGACCCCGTATTCTTCCGAACAAGAAAAAAAGGGGACCTGACGAACAGGAGTGTGTGTGTGTCAGACAGACAGTGAGGCTGAGAATGGTCACAGAAACCGTACCGTTTAAGATGTCACTGGCACTGGATTTAAAAAAAATAAAGACGACGCGAAGATGGGGCAGAGACAGTTGTTGGTAACGCATAAGAATAATAAACATAAAGCACAATTTAAAGCTACAGAAATAAATCAGGAGAGGGAGAGAGAAACACAGACTGATGGGTAGAGGGAGCAGGAAACAGTTGATATGTGCCAGGGGGCATCACGACAGCACATCACTGCAGAATGGTATTCCCGAACATCGACCTATGCTGTTCATATATTGTTTTTAAAATCCCGGGCAAATTCCCATCAGTTATTCCACAGGCCATTAACCTTCCACACAAATAAAAGGAAATAGGCGAATCACTAACTTTACCCTTCCTATAAATACATGCGGTGCTATACTGGGACGCGATTTGGAAACTCATGCAAACTTGCAACATCATTTTGCAGTTGAATGAACGCACAGAGCTGGAGGTTTCGTCTTTAATTCGGAAGAGTTCCTCCTTACGGCTGTATCTGTTTCCCTCCGAAATCAACCGAATATCTAGCAAATGGGTTTTTGTTTTAAAGACCAGACCTGTACAAAGTTCAGATGCAGGGCTCCAACATTTGGAATGACTATTTATTTACCTTATTTTGCATGGAGACGGCTTGGCCAGGTGTTCAACACTAGGCGGTCATGCAAATCAGTACGTGACAGCCAGAGAGGGCCGCCTGGAAATATTACACAGCCCTGTAACTACCCCAGACTTTAAGACAGACAAAACATTTATTGATAGGATATAAATAAATAAATGCCCCACTCTGGAGACTAACCGTTGTTTTTACTGGTACGTATACCGCTGGTTTTCCGGCTGCACCCTTTTTCTGGTCGCCCATCCCCAGCTGGAATCCCTTCGATTTCACCCAAAATTTGAATTTGGCATTATCGACCGTGCCGAGCTCGACTCCGCTCAGGAGCTGCACAATCCGGTCGTATTTCTTCCGAGTGACCGTCTTTGTTTTGCCCGAATCCCCGTAGGTTCTCAGACACCAGTCCTGAAAGTGACCGTACATGTCGCGATCCCCGCTGCTCTCCCAATCGATCGCTTTGTTCGCCATGTAGAAAGGTTGCTTGTTGTGTTGGGGGGGGGGGGGGGGGGGGGTGGAGAAATGTACACCTCCGTAAAAAAATCACCCTTTAAAAAAAAGAGAAAACGAGCTCAGTTTGTGAGCACTTCGGTATCTTCTTTTTTTTGAGCGGAGGATCCCTTCACCCCCCCTCCCCTCCCCCCACCCCCAAAAAATTTTGCAGCACAGGCTCACATGAGACCGTCCGGATCAATCAATCTGATGGCCAGGCATGGTCAGTGCCATTGGAGCAGCGGGTCTGGGTGAGGGAGGAACAGGTTGGACAGGGTTGGATTGGGAGGCTATTGAGTGAGGGTCTGGGTCTGGCTGCAGGGGTCCGGAGAAGCCGCTCTAGGTGATGGTGCAGTGTTGGAAATGCGCCTCCAGAGGGGTCTCTGGTCCTGGTCCAGCCCCCCTTCCTCTTCCTCCTCTCACCCGCTGACCTGATTGGACGCAGTGACAAAAGTTTCTCGGGTGACAGCCAATCAATGATGTCACGGCCAGATGTCCCATTTAGGAATGCGGCGGAGTGCGCCTGCGCGGGCTGGCAATGGAACAAGAGGGGCCAGTCCTCGGGGTCCAGGCTCCTTGACTGTTGCAGCTCACCTCTGCAGCTGGGCAGCAAAAGGCAAGGCCCATTGCTGTTCGCTTGGATTGTGGCAACTGGTAGTATTAGCATTTTAAATCGCGCTCTCTCCCCCGCCCCCCCCCCCCCCCCCCCCTCCCGCAAAGGCCCTGAGGAGCATTGTCAGTGTTCCAAATGCTCTGGCAATAAGTATGGGCGACACTGGAAGGTTTGCCACGGATGATTTTGCCTTTGTCGAATTATTTTCTGTCGATGCCTCCCTCTTGAATCTGCCAAATTGAGAACCTGGACACAGTTTGCAGCTTCACCGCCCACCTGATGGCACAGGTTACTGACAAACATGTCCCAAATACATATTCATACAGAGTTTCCAAATGCGTACGATTACATCTCAATTCCTCACATCCGCGGATTGGAAAATATATAAATTGGGTACACCTGATGCAGAAATCTAATATGTAGTTTGGTGTATTGAGTAAATGTGGATTTACTATTTCGCACTTCACATCAGACAGGCACATTTAGTTTTTGTGTTCGGATTCATTAAAAAAGTTAGTGTAGGCATTTATATTCATGAAATGTATATTAAGTAGGAAAACGTGCCTAAATATTTAATTTCAAATTAGCATGTTAATTTGAAGTAAACCAGTGAGATCGAATGTATTCACTATTAGAATTGTAGAAATGGATAGAAATATACAACAGAGAAACAAAACTGATACACCCTCCACTTTGGTGCACGTCTGCCACTGAATTATTTGTTGAAAACTAATTGCAGTTTTCAATTATGCACCTGGGCCTGGGTTGTTAATATTTTTCTTCATCCCAAACACAGTTTCGCAGATCGCGTGTCGAGCTATTAATACAACAGAACGGTCATTTTCTCAATGTGTTCCTTGATTGGCACATTTAATAAATCACAATAGCTTTTCAGTAAAGTACCTTTATGGTTAAATATTAAATCGACCTCTTCAGTTTAGTTCCAAATCGATACATTTTTTGTCAAGATGGAAACGTAACTGGACGGACGTACAATTTTTAAACCTTTGTGGCGATTTTGCTTGATAAAGCCAAATATGTACTTATAAAATATTGTAATGTAAGTTTGAAAAAAAAAACACCAAGCATAAGTGATGAGTTGTGTATGCAAATAGGCAGTCTAGACTCTGCTTCTCCTCGTAAATGCAACATCGAAATAACCTGGAACTGCAGTTCATCTGTTGCCATGGCTGCACTGCCGTAAACATTTGTCCCAGTGCAAATCCATAGATCTAACATGCTTACAGCAGTGTTTTGTCACTGGAAACTTATTTGTAGAACTGAAGTTGGCGGTACGGTCTAGCTGTCACTCTCACTAGAAAACAATTAAATGGCCCCAAGGCACTCGAGTGGGCTGAATCCTCAACACACTGCCAGCTATTTCCTTATTATATTTCCAGGTGCAATTTTGTTGGAGCCTAATATTAACGTCATATGCTTTTTAATGCATTTTTTAAAAAAACGCTCCGAATCTCATGGTTTTAAAAAAATGCTTAGATACAAAAACCTGCTGGGAACTACAGCTATCTTCATGGATTAATTAATTAATATAATGTCACCTGTGTCCCCTTCTTGTTTTTTCACCCCCATACATTTGGCTGCTGACATTTGTATATTTATATTTAATCTACACTGGCTCTATAATATCCTGGTGCTTTGGTTTGAAATTATTTCATGATAATTTTTCAGCAATTATATCACAATCATTTGGTTTTTTTCATGCCATCATCACATTGGCGATGTGCAGCAGGCTGGCAGGGGGTGTTGGCATTGAAAAGCAGCCGGTGGTGCAGATAATGAACCATCCAGAATAAAATCACTCCATAAAATGAGCTATATATTAAACATGTATTTTTTTAAAGAGATAGTCTGGAATAAATTCAGGGAAGTAGTCTAATCTCTGGGCTCAAATGACGGTTAAAAAACCACTTGAGCTACACTCTTTTGTGATTTATGAGGCCAGGTGAGCTTCTTGTTTCATTTATTGCCTTGTAATTACTCCCAGGTATTTATTATTCTGTACATGAGAGATGCTGAATCCTAGTATATACTATCATATCTTAAAACTATTTGATACATATTTCAAAATCACAAAGTGCACTTACCCTTTTATGAACTTACATCTTGACTATGCTGCATAATAAAATGTCCAAATTCAGAATGTACACATCACACACGTACAATTAATAAAACTATGTATATGAGAAAGCCTGTGTGTTTATTCTATACGTGAAAATTTCCTGTAGCAATGCATGTGAGGAGTCAAGGCCAATAATGGCTTTGAGTGAAGCAGGGATGGAGGAGATGGAATAATTGGTCCCGGAAATGCAAATGAAATTTATTTTGTTAACTTTAAAGTCAAATATTTTGTCATTCTTTTCATTAACATCTGTTATTTTCAGTTGAAAAGCCACATTCTGCCAATTCAAGAAGCAGGTAAATAGAGTTAGTTGAAGTTACCATTTTCCTTGGTAGTGTAGGCTGTGAGTTGGGAGATGCAAACCTTAAACACAATAGTGTCACAACTGGCAGGAGAGTATAAATACAGAGTGGAAAATGTATCTAGGTAATTTTCAATGGAAGCATGGGAATTGGAATATATGAAGAGAAAGGTGGTGTGACAGGATTGTGACAAATACATCACATCAGATGTATGAATTTGTAGACAGGAAATGCATGCAGATAGGAGATTCTTTGTTTTGTTAAAAAATATATAAATTTAGAATACCCAATTCTTTTTATTTCCAATTAAGGGTCAATTTAGTGTGGCAAATCCACCTACCCTGCACATCTTTGGGTTGTGGGGTTGAGACTCAAGCAGGCATGGGGAGAATGTGCAAACTCCACATGGACAGTGACCTGGGGCTGGGATCGAACGCGGGTCCTTGGCGCCATGAGGCAGCAGTGCTAACCACTGCACTACCATGCTGCACCTTAGATTTTTTCTATACAGATCCTGGAATTAAGTTCAAGATTGCACTATAACTTTGCAGTTCAGGTGGCGATTATAAATTATTCAGTGGCTTTGAAAATATATTTTAGCAAGGAAACCTAGCATTGTATTCTGGCGATAGGAATTTCCAGTTATTTGCAAAATATTTCTTGATAAAATGATGTGAATGTGGTTAATCCTTTAGTCTGAATCATAACACCCATTATCCTGGGAACTATACTTGACATTGACACTGACAGTCACTATTAATGGGAGTATTGACCCAAATCTAAGTGCATCCCCACAAACACACAGAAAATTGTAACTGTATCTACTATAAAATAACAACCAATACCAAGGAGTAATTATATGACTGCAGTTGAAACTTGTTATTTCTTTCTTTTTTAAGAAACACTGAAGTTTTAATCTTGCAGTTAATAGTATTGCCTGAGCCTTCAATTCAATTGCTGAAATGCAATTGCTCTTTGATTTTTTGTTTCTCCATGTGATATATTCCCAGGTGTTATTATTCCAAATAGTTCTAAAACTAGATGTCTGGAATTTAAAGTGATTGTGGATTTATTTATGAAATGTGGACATTTCTGGAAAGGCCAACCCATCTCCAATTGCCTCTTTGCTGTCTTCTTGAACCACTGCAAAAATCGTGATGTGGTACCTCCATATTGTTAAGTAGAGAGTTCAGGATTTTACCCAATGGTGAAGGAACGGTGATGTATTTCTAAGGCAGTGGTGCCTGACTTGGAAGGACACTTAGAGACAATGGTTGCCCCATGCCTTTGCTGTCTTTTTCCTTCTAGGCGGTCGAGCATGTGGTTTTGGAAGGTGCTGTTGTCTGCAAAACTTCAGACACTTAGACCAGTTTATTATTCAAAGCTTTACCCAGGCGCCCTTATTTGCAAGATGAACAAAGGACTAACACAAATTCACAATTCAACCCAAATTTATTTTAAAACACAATAAAACAGTTTTTAAAAATAAATTTAGAGTACCCAATTATTTGTTTTTCCAATTAAGGGGCAATTTAGCATGGCCATCTACCTACCCTGCACGTCTTTGGGGTTGTGGGTGTGTGCCCCACGCAGACATGGGGAGAATGTGCAAACTCCACACGGACAGTGACCCGGGGCCGGGATCGAACCTGGGACCTTGGTGCCGCGAGGCAGCAATGCTAACCACTGTGCCACCGTGCTGTCCTTCACAATAAAATAGTTATCCCATAAATTATGCTACCTATAGTATGCCATAAGATTCTTAATACTACCTGTGTTGATGAACTGTATCAAGCTGCGGGTCGAATCTTCTGAGTCCCAGTTATTTCAGGCCCTTCATCTGGGAAGGTGGGTCTCGCATGCTGCTTCATTCTACCCTCTGGTCTGCCATTGAGTCTTCTCCACTACCTCTGTGTTGAGTCTTCACTGGGGCGGGTCTCTGGATGCCTCTTCCTTATACCCCTTTTTGCATCTTTCCAGAAGCTTCTCGGGCCCTCAGTCAATGAGGTCTCGGTGTGGGGGCCGCAACACCCAATGGAGTTGCTGATTGCAACTCTGCAGGACACCAGGAACCCACCCCCAGGGGTCCAGCTTCAGATGCATTGTCCTCATGTAACCTTCTCTCAGATATGGTAGTGGTGGGAAATCTAGGTGTCAGAAAGTCTGGCTTCATCTGGGCAATCCACACCACCGAGCCACTTGAATGGGACCGAATACCTTACGATGTCTTGTTTACAGGGCAGGCCTGCCCTGCCTGTCTGTCTCTGTCCTGCCTCTGTCCAGTGTATTCGAATTTGGCTTTTCAAATTCCAGTCTGTGGTTCTGACTGTGGTACTCCTCCATGGTGAGAACCACTTGGAGGAAGCACTGAGTGTGGCAAGGGTGCAGAATATGCTCTGGGTGGGGGATTTCAATGTCCGCCACAGACCGAGCTGGCTGGGTCTTAAAGGGCATAGCTGCTAGACTGGGACTGCAGCAGATGGTGAGGGAACCAACAAGTGGGAAGAACATACTTGACCTCATCTTCACCAATCTGCCTGCTGCAGATGCATCTGCCCATGAAGTATCGGTAGAAGTGACCACCGCAGAGTCCCTATGGAGACAAAATCCTGTCTTCACATTGAGGATACCCTCCATCGTGTTGTGCGGCACAACCACCGGGCTAAATGGGATAGACTTCGAACAGATCTAGCAACTCAGGACTGGGCATCCATGAGGCACTATGGGCCATCAACAGCAGCAGAATTGTATTTAACCACAATCTGCAACCTCATGGCCCGGCATATCCCACACTCCTACCATTACCACCAAGCCAGTGGATCAACCCTGGTTCAATGAAGAGTACAGGAGAGCATGCCAGAAGCAACATCAGGCATACTGGAAAATGAGGAGTCAACCTGGTGAAGCTACAACACAGGACTACTTGTGTGCCAAACAGCATAAGCTGCAAGTAATAGACAGAGCTAAGCAATTTCACAATAAACACTTCAGATCTAAGCTCTGTAGTCCTGCTACATCCAGTCATGAGTGGTGGTGGACAATTAAACAACTCGCTTGTGGAGGAGGAGGCTTCACAAATATCTCCATCCTCAATGATGGAGGAGCCAAGCACATATGTGCAAAAGACAAGGCTGAGGCATTTGCAACAATCTTCAGCCAGAAGTGCCGAGTGGGTGATCTATCTCAGTCTCCTCCGGAGGTCCCGAGCATCACAGATGTCAGCCTTCAGCCAACATGGTTCACTCCATGTGATATCAAGAAACGGCTGAAGACACGGGATACTACAAAGGCTATGGTATTTAACACTATCCTGGCAATAGTACTGAAGACTTGTGCTCCAGAATCTGCCGCACCCCTAGCCAAGCTGTTCCAGTACAGCTACAACACTGTAATCTACCCGGCAATGTGGGAAACTGCCCAGGTGTGCCCTGTACACAAGAAACAGGACAAATCTAACCCAGCCAATTACCGCCCTATCAGTCTACTCTCCACCATCAGCAAAGTGATGAAAGGAGCCATTAACAGTGCTACCGAGCAGCACTTAATCAGCAATAACCTGCTCATGGATGCTCAGTTTCGGGGTCACTCAGCTCCTGACCTCATTACAGCCTTGGTATAAACATGGACAAAAGAGCTGAATGCCAGAGGTGACATGAGAGTGACTGTCCTTGAGATCAAGGCAGCATTTGACCCAGTGTTGCATCAAGGAGCCCTCGCTAAACTGGAGTAAATGGGAATCAGGGGGAAAACTCTCTGCTGGTTGGAGTCATACCTGGCACAAAGGAAGGTTGTTGTGATGGTTGGACCTCAATCATCTCAGCTCTAGGACATCACTGCAAGAGTTCCTCAGGTAAGTGTCCTCAGCCCAATTCATTTTTTCCAATTAAGGGGCAATTTAGTGTGGCCAATCCACCTACCCTGCACATCTTTGGGTTGTGGGGGCGAAACCCACGCAAACACGGGGAGAATGTGCAAACTCCACATGGACAGTGACCCAGAGCCAGGATCGAACCTGGGACCTGGGCGCCGTGAGGCAGCAGGGCTAATTCAGCTGCTTCATTAATTACCTCTCTCCCATCATAAGGTCAGAAGTGCGGATGTTTGCGGATGACTGCACAATTTTCAGCTCCATTTGCGACTCCTCATATAATGAAGCAGTCTATGCTCAAATGCAGCAAGACCTGGACAATATCCAGGCTTGGACTGACAAGTGGCAAGTTACATTTGCACGACACAAGTGCCAGGCAATGACCATCTCCTGCAAGAGAGGATCTAACAACCCCCCCCCCCCCCCCCCTTGATATTCAATGGCATTACCATCACTGAGTCCCCACAATCAATATTCTGGAGGTTACCACTGATCAGAAACTGAACTGGACTAGTCATATTTATACTGTGGCTACTAGGGCAGGTCAAAGGCTAGGAATCCTACGGCGAGTAACTCACTTCCTGACCCCCCAATGCCTGTCCACCATCTACAAGGCACAAGCGAGGAGTGTAATGGAATACTCTCTACTTGTCTGGATGAGTGCAGCTCCAATAACACTCATAAAGCTTGACACCATCCAGGACAAAGCAGCCCGCTTGGTTGCTCTGCCTTCAACAAACTCTCCACCACCGATGAACAGTGGCAGCCATGTGTACTATCGACAAGATGGACTGCAGTAACTCACCAAGGTTCCTCAGACAGCAACTTCCAAACCCACGATCACTAACATCTAGAAGTGCCTGGGAATCCCATCACCTGGAGTTTCCCCTCCAAGTCATTCACCAGCCTGACTTGGAAATATATTGCTGTTTCTTCACTGTCACTGGGGCAACATCCTGGAACTCTCTCCCTAACTGCACAGTAGGTGTACCTACAACTCAGGGACTACAGCGGTTCAAGAAGGCAACTCACCATCACTTTCTGAAGGGCAACTAGGGATCGGCAATAAATGTTGGCTTAATCAGTGATGCCCACATCCCATAAACGAATAAACAAAAAAAATTAAGATGGCCAATTCTTAATTTAAAGTGTCCAATTTTGCATCGGGTATAAATTTCAGGCTGTTGGCGATTTTACCACAGTACTGTCAAAGGGCCTTGTTGAGTTGCTATGGTGCTTCTTGTAGATGGCGCACACAGCAGCCCTAAGGCACTGGTGGTACAAGGATTGAATGCTGAGGTGGTAGATGGGGTGCAAATTAAGCAGGCTGTTTCAGCTTGGATGGTATCCGGTTCTTAAATTGATGCAACCATCAATTCACACGAGACGGAGAGTTGTTGGAAATGCACATATCTAGGCAAGTGGAGAGTATTCTATCTCATTCCTGACCTATGCCTAGTAGATGGTAGAAAACCTTTGGTAAGTCAGGAGATGATTTATTTGCTGCAGAATAATGATCCGTTGTTCTAGCCACTGTATTTCTGTGATTGCTCCAGTTATGTTCATGGTCAATGGTAACCCCTAGGTTGTGATGTGGATAAATTGAGTGATGGCAATCCCATTAAAAGATACTGTCATGCCAAATACCGTTGCGCGCAGCTGCACCTGACACTTGTGAGAACAAGGTCAAATACACTTCTCCCTTGAGTCAGTCCTCTCACTGCCTGCCACAGGCCCAGCCTCGTCAACTTGGTCAGTAGTGGTGCTAAAGAGTCACTCTCAGTGATGAATATTGAAGTTCCCCACCTCGCCACATTCTCTGTGTTTGCTACCCTCAGTGCTTTTGAAGTAGTGTTCAACATGTGGGAGTAGTGATTTACCAGCTGAAGGAAGGTGGAATCAACAAGTGATTTCTTTGCCCTGCTTGATCTGAAACCTCATGGGGTCTGCAGTCAATTTTGAGGCCTTCCAGAGTCACTCCCGCTTGATTGTTGTGGTGAATGTATTACTGTGACCATTCACCATTGTATTACATTACATTGTATTGTATTATGTTGATGCCCTTGTGGGCTCCACCTATGGCTCTGCCCCCTCGGGGGAGGTATATAGATCTGCAGCCTGTAGGCGGCACTCAGTACAGGGCAGTCGCAGGCAGGCACAGTTCTAGCTGATTAAAACCACTGTTCACTTCAACTCTCCGTCTCGTGTGAATTGATGGTCACATCAATTTAATCAGCTACAATATCGCTATGGAAGCAGCCCTCAAGCCTGATCGGCTGGAACTCGACCCACAGGCAGCTGAAGCCAAAGGAATCTTTTCATACTGGCTCCGCTGTTTTGAGGCCCACCTCGCCGCCTCCTCCTCACCCACCGTCACCGAGGAACAGAAACTGAGTCTCCTCCACGCCCGGGTGAGCCACAGAATCTCCGTGCGGATCGAGGAAGCGACAACGTATGCAGACGCGGTCGCGATCCTGAAAAGACATTATGTGAGGCCGGTTAGCGAAGTGTTCGCGCGGCATCTCCTCCCCACTCGTCGTCAACGCCCCGGGGAATCGCTGGAGGAATACCTACGCGACCTGAGGGTACTCGCTCGAAACTGCAATTACAAGGACGTCAGGGCCTCGCAGCATATGGAACTCGCCATCCGGGACACCTATGTGGCTGGAGTCTGGTCCGACTATGTCAGACAGCGCCTGCTCGAAAGGGGCGCCCTCGACCTAGAAGAGACGGTAAAACTATCCACCTCTTTAGAAGCTGCGTTCCAGAGCCTCAATGCTTTCCCCTCCGACCACGCGGTTCCCTCGTGGACACCCGACCAGAGGGTGTCCCGGGCCTGTGCCGCGCGGCTGCCCAACCAACCCGGGGGGGGGGGGCTGCCCTGCTATTTCTGCGGCCAGAACCAGCACCTCAGGCAGCGGCTCGGAACGCGACCTGTAGCGACTGCGGCAAGAAAGGACACTTTGCCAAAGTCTGCCTGGCCAGATCCAAAACTCCTAAATCGCAGGCCCAATTTACAGACTCACAGGCCCGCAGAACCTGCAGCGTGACTGCGTGCCTGCCGGTACCTCCCCCTTCGGATGCATCATCAGCCTCATGCTGTCCGTGGGGGCAGCCACCTTTAACCCTACCGACATGTGCGACTCATGGGGGCCACCATCTTGGCTGTCATCTTCAACGCCGCCCGACACGTGCGATGAACGAGGACGCCATCTTGGGACCACCCCACTACCTCTGACCACGCTGGCTACCCGCAGCTTGGCGCTGTCCCCCTCGACCAGTCACTGCCCAAGCACCTCAGGAACTCGATGATGACTGTCCGGGTCAATGGGCATGAAACGCCCTGCCTGTTTGACTCTGGGAGCACGGAGAGCTTCATACACGGTAAGGCGCTGTTCTCTCCAAATCTCCCCCGCATTCCAAACAATCTCCCTCACTTCCGGATCACATTCGGTGCAGATCCGGGGGTACTGTGTCGCAAACCTCGCGATACAGGGTGCCGAGTACGCCAATTTGAAACTATATGTCCTCCCCCCCCATCTCTGCGCTCCTCTCTTGTTCGGACTGGACTTCCAATGTAACCTCAGGAGCCTGACCCTGAAGTTCGGTGGGCCCCTAACCCCTCTCTCCGTATGTACCTTCACGACCCTCAAGGTCGCCCCTCCCTCGCTCTTCGCGTACCTCACCAACGACTATAAACCCGTTGCCATCAGGAGCAGGCGGTACAGTGCCCAGGATAGGACTTTTATCAAGTCAGAGGTCCAGCAGCTCTTGAGGGAGAGGGTCATCGAGGCCAGGAATAGCCCCTTGAGAGCCCAGGTGGTGGTCGTCAGGACCGGTGAAAAGTACCGGATGGTTATAGACTACAGCCAAACCATAAATCGGTACAAGCAACTCGATGCGTACCACCTTCCCCGGATAACGGACATGGTGAATCAGATTGCATACTACCGGGTTTTCTCCACGGTAGATCTGAAGTCCGCATACCACCAGCTTCCAATCCGCCCGGAAGATCGCCACTACACGGCCTTTGAGGCAGACGGCCGCCTCTTCCACTTCCTCCGGGTCCCCTTCGGCGTCACCAACGGGGTCGGTCTTCCAAAGAACGATGGACCGAATGGTGGACCAGTACGGGCTGCGGACCACATTTCCGTACTTGGACATCGTCACCATCTGCGGCCATGATCAGCAGGACCATGAAGCCAACCTTCAGAAGTTTCTCCAAACCGCCCAAGCCCTCAATCTCACCTATAACAAGGAGAAATGCATTTTCTGCACAACCCGACTGGCCATCCTCGGCTATGTCGTGGAAAACAGAGTCCTAGGGCCTGACCCCGACCGCATCCACCCCCTCCTGCAACTCCCCCTACCCCACTGCCCCAAGGCCCTGAAAAGATGCCTCGGGTTCTTTTAATGCTATGCTCAGTGGGTAACCAACTATGCGGCCAAAGCTCGCCCACTTATCAAAGCGACCACCTTCCCCCTGATGACTGAGGCCCGCCTGGCCGTCAGCCGCATCACCAAGGCCACGATGCATGCGGTGGACGGGTTCATCCCCATTCCAGGTGGAGAGCGACGCGTCAGATGTCGCCCTGGACACTACCCTTAATCAGGCCGGCAGGCCCGTGGCCTTTTTTTCCCGTACCCTCAACGCCTCCGAGATTCGACACTCCTCTGTCGAGAAAGAAGCTCAAGCCATCGTGGAAGCTGTGCGGCATCGAAGGCACTACCTGGCTGGTAGGAGGTTCACCCTCGTCACCGAACAACGGTCGGTAGCCTTTATGTTCAACACTACACAGCGGGGCAAGATCAAGAATGATAAAATCTTGAGGTGGAGAATCGAACTCTCCACCTATAACTACGATATTGTATATTGTCCAGGGAAGCTCAACGAGCCCCCAGATGCCCTGTCCCGCGGCACATGCGCCAGCGTGCAAGATGATCGACTCCGGGCCGTCCACAATGACCTCTGTCACCCGGCTTCTCCACTGCATCAAGGCCCGCAACCTGCCCTACTCCACCCAGGAGGTCAGGGCGATGACCAAGGACTGCCAAATCTGCATGGAGTGTAAGCCGCAGTTCTATCGACCAGACAAGGCCCACCTGGTGAAGGCATCCCGGCCCTTTGAGTGCCTCAGCATCGATTTCAAATGGCCCCTCCCCTCCACTGACCACAACGCGTGTTTTCTTTTTTTTTGTTTTTTTATAAATTTAGATTACCCAATCATTTTTCCAATTAAGGGGCAATTTAGCATGGCCAATCCACCTAGCTTGCACGTTTTTGGGTTGTGGGGGCGAAACTCACGCAGACACGGGGAGAATGTGCAAACTCCACACGGACAGTGACCCAGAGCCGGGATCGAACCTGGGACCTCAGCGCCGTGAGGCGGTTGTGCTAACCACTAGGCCACCGAGCTGCCCCAACGCGTGTTTTCTTAATGTCGTTGATGAGTACCCCTGTTTCCCCTTTGCAATCCCATCCCTCGACATGACCGCGGCCACTGTATTAAGGACCTGCATAGTATCTTCACCCTGTTCGGTTTCCCCACTTACGTCCACAGCGACCGGGGCTCCTTGTTTATGAGCAACGAGCTGCGTCAGTACCTGCTTGGTAAGGGCATTGCTTCGAGCAGGACTACCAGCTACACCCCCCGTTGAAACGGACAGGTGGAGAGGAAGAACGCGACGGTTTGGAAGGCAGCCGTTCTGGCCCTATGGTCTAGGAGTCTCCCACTTTCCCGCTGGCAGGAGGTCCTTCCCGACACGTTCCACTCCATTAGGTCACTCCTTTGCACAGCTACGAACGAGACCCATCATGACCACCTATTTGTCTTCCCCAGGAAGTCCACCTCCGGGGTCTCGCTTCCGTCCTGGCTGACGACACCGAGGCCTGTCCTCCTCCAAAAACATGTGAGGAGCCATAAGTCCAACCGCCTGGTCGACAGGGTCCAGCTCCTTCACGCCAACCCCCAGTATGCCTATGTGGCACACTACGACACCCAACAAGATACAGTCTCCCTCCAGGACCTGGCACCCGCCGGTCCCCCTGCGACCATCACCAACCCCCTTCCCACCCTACACCAAACACCGCCCCCGCTCCTACATGGCCTACACCCCCCTTCCCCCCATCGCCGACCTACAGGGATGAAGCTCCAGAAGACACGCTCCCGGATTCAACGAGCTCAACACCCATTCCCGCAGCAACGAGTTCAACACCTGTGCCCGCAGGGACAAGTCCAACACCCGTGCCCGCAGCAAAACCAGAGCTCAGGCGATCGCAGCGAATGGTCAAGGCACCAGAGAGACTCGATCTGTGAGCCCACTTCACTCCCCCCACTGGACTTCAATTTTTAACAGGGGGTGAATGTGGTGAATGTATTACTGTTACCATTCACCATTGTATTACATTACATTGTATTGTATTATGTTGATGCCCTTGTGGGCTCCGCCTATGGCTCCGCCCACTCGGGGGAGGTATATAGATCTGCAGCCTGGAGGCGGCACTCAGTACAGAGCAGTCGCAGGCAGGCACAGTTCTAGCTGATTAAAACCACTGTTCACTTCAACTCTCCATCTCGTGTGAATTGATGGTCGCATCAATTATAAAGTACTGTGCCATCACTTCTGCTACGTTTGCCCAAGCGATAGGATAAACCCAGGGAGAATGCTGGAGTGCCTGGTGCATTAGCTGAAATGCATAATTCGGTAAATATGATTAAATCAGGCTGTTGCTTGACTGGTTTATGGGAGGGCTCTCCCAATTTTAGCACAAGTCCTCAGCGCAGCATTTTAAAAAAAAATCTAGCTACACATAATGATATCTTCGCACATTATATAAACAGTCACTTTCAAACCCAGGGTCGCGACCTGCGTATGCATGCCCCCTCAGCAATGCGCAGGCCCAGAGCCCAGTGGAGCAGAATGCCTCCTCCTGACATCAGCGTGCTGACCTAGGTGCAGGATTTTTAAAAATCGCTGGAGTCTGCTTGCCTCTGGCGATGGCAGAGAGCATGTCACGCGCCCCGAACATTGATGTCACGTGCTCTGGGTACGCGAGAGCGATTCCTCCATTTCGTAGCTGCCAGCGGTGCTGATGTGAGCTCCAGGGCCTCTGCTGAACAACCCATCACGAAGAAGCTGAAAACAGGAACAAAGCAGCGTAAAGATGATGACTTGAGTTGTGGGTTATTCGTTGTGCCACTGCAAATCAGAATTCCATGTGTGTTTTATGCAGGGAAGCACTGGCAAATGAAAGTTTAAAACTTCAAAGCTTCAAAGATATTTTAAGACGTGGCATGGCAAGTTCGACGACAAACCTTTTTTTTCAATGGATGCAGTGAGATCTTAAATCATCAGCTGAGGTCATTATCAGAAATAACATTGAATAACAAAGCAAGTGAGATCATGAGGACCAAGCAGGCTCACCAGTCACATTAAAGATAAGTGAAAATGGTGGGTCATGAAGTTCGGGCGGCGTGAGTCGCGCAGGCCGGCCGAGGTGGGTCTGGAAGGTCAGCAGGTTGGTAAAAATGGGTCCCGGGCAAAAAAGTTTGAAAATCACTGATATAAACCATAAAGGGTAAATGCTGCAGCTTATTAACCATGGCTATTTTTCCTGTGTCTAAAACTTCAGGAAGATTGAATTTCCATTCCTTATGCTGAAGGAATATCAAAGCTGTCCTTTTTGAATAATAGTGCTGTTTATTATTTTGGAATCAACTAATCTGATTTCTTACTTTGGTACACAAAGGATTTGTTACATGTAATCAACCCTCTAGCAGTTTTCATCAGTGGAAAACATCCTAAGGCCTGTTTGGTCAGCTCAGAACTTCCTCATGGAACAGAAAGGTGAAAGCATGCTTTATTTTTATTTCCATATTTTCAATATGCAAACTGAAACATCATGAAATGGCCACATAATGATTCTAATTATTTGGATTTTTAGCAACAAAATGGAGGGAACATTGCATAAGGGTAAATGGCCAGTGGTAGTTGAGCATGGATAACATTGTTGATCCTTTGATGTTAGCTTTCTCACCGTGGCACAGCAGAATTCTGTGACTTTCGTCATGTGATGGGTTTGTTTGACCTATTGTTTCACAGCACCAGGGACCTGGGTTTGATTCCCAACTTGGTCATTTCTTTTTTTTCTATAAATTTAGTGTACCCAATTCATTTTTTTTTCCAATTCAGGAGCAATTTAGCGTGGCCAATCCACCTAGCCTGCAGAGTTTTGGGTTGTGAGGGCAAAACCCACGCAAACACGGGGAGAATGTGCAAACTCCACCTGGACAGTGACCCTGAGCCGGGATCGAACCTGGGACCTCGGCGCCATGAGGCTGCAGGGCTAACCCACTGCACCACCGTGCTGCCCAACTTGGTAATTTCTGTGCGGAGTCTTCATGTTCTACCCGTGTCTGCGTGGGTTTCATCCGGGTGCTCCGGTTTCATCCCACAAGTCCCAAAAGATGTGCTATTTGGTGAATTAGACATTCTGGGCGGCATTCTCCGACCCTGCACCGGGTCGGAGAATTGCCGCCGGGCCGCGCGAATCCCGCCACGCCACCCCGACGCTGGGATGCGATTCGCCACAGATCGTAGAATTGTTGCCATTGTGGCCGGCGTGGTCAGCGCGGCGCCGATCGGGTCCCGCTCTACGCAGCCCCCCCCCGCGATTCTCCAGCCCAGATGGGCCGAGCGGCTGCAAAAAACAACCCGGGTCCCGCCGGCGCCATTCTAACATGCTCTGAGCCGGAGGGACCTCGGCGTTGAAGGGTCCGGGGACGGCCTGTGGGGGGGGGGTCCAACGCCGGGGGGGCTCCAAGGTGGCCTGGCCCGTGATTGGGACCCACCGATCAGCAGGCCGGCCTCTCTGTCTCCCGGCCTCCTTTCGTCTGCGCCGGCGCCTGTGCTCCTGCGCCATGTTGGGTCGGGGCCGGCACGGACAAGGGAGACACTGCGCATGCGCGGGAATCGTGCCTGAGGGACTGCACATGCGTGGGTTCGCGCCGGTCCCACTACACATGCGCACATTCCCCAGCGCCCATTCCACGGCTGGATCAGCAGCTGGAGCGGCGTGAACCGCTCCAACGCCCTGCCGGCCCCCTGTAGCTGGGGCCGTGTTGACGCCGTCAAGACACACAATGGCGTTTCCGACGGCATTAACACTTAGCTGCAAGATCAGAGAATCCCGCTCTCTAATTTTCCCTCAGTGTACCCGAACAGGTGCCGGAGTGTGGTGACGAGGGGCCTAACGTAGGCCGACTTACCACACTAATAAGGTTTATGATATGACTTTACAATAGCAATTCAGCTTGATGCTAATTTTTGGAGTCACCACAACTGAATGTAAACAAGAGCACCCTGAAATTCATTCTCTCACCGTAGCAGCTACGAGCCTCTGAAACTTGAGTCACGGTATTGCCACTCCACATTGATACTTAACAGTAGAGCACATCATTGCTGATGTCACGGTACTTGTATTTCACACATGTGCCTTAGTGTCACAGGTGCTGGGTTATACACAGATTATCAAAATATTACCATCTGCAAGCTAGCCTGCAAGGACACCAACTCTACTAGTGTGCTGAAACATGGCAGATGGACAAGCTTGGGTCACTATCCTGCAACCAATACAATAGAAGCCTTTGCCATTAAAGCACTTTACTTAATCACATCACCTTGAATTTCCTGCTTGGTGTCCCATCTCTATGCCAAGTTTTCTATTAAATTTTGTTACATGAGGCGCACTACACAAATGTAAGTTGCTGATCATTTTATTGTATAACATCTTCCATATGTAGAAGTGGTGATTGAGGAAAAAATGCAAAACAAATAGAAATAGACAAGAAGTTGAATTTTAGAAAATTGTGCTTCCAGCACAAAGAGTCGCCTGATTTGGACGGTTTCCAGAAATTGTAGCACAAAGGTCAGTAGACGACATGCGATTTTCCTTCTTTCAATTTTACTGAATCGTTAGCAGTGGAGGAGGAGTTCAAATTTTACTGAATCGAAACTCCAGAAGGAACCACTAACATGCATTCTTGAATTTTCAATATCATGTGAGTGTGAAAATTAAAAAAATTATCCCAAGAAAATAATCTTTAATTATTTTTTAAAAAAATATTTTTATTAGGGTATTTGTAATTTTCATAATAATAACAATAACAGCAACATAAACATGGTACAATAAACATTTCCATCCCATCACGTTCTTCACATCCCCACCAATAAAACAATAGTCTAGCCCCCCCCCCCCCCCACCTCCGGGTAAACCCGACCATGGACCCTCTTAGGGCAAACATTATTTTATTGAGACTGAGAAACCCAGCCATGTTACTAACCCAGGTCTCTAATTTCGGGGGCTTCGACACCCTCCGCATTAGTAGGATCCGTCTCCGGGCTACCAGGGAGGCAAAGGCCAAGACGTCCGCCTCTTTCACCCCCTGAACTCCCGGCTCTTCCGACACTCCAAAGATCGCCACCTCCGGACTCGGCACCACCTGTGTTTTAAGCACCGTGAACACACCCTTAGCGAACTTCTGCCAAAACCCTCTAAGCTTCGGGCATGCCCAAAACATGTGAACATGATTTGCCGGACTTCCCACGCACCTCGCACATCTGTCCTTTACCCTGAAAAACTTGATCATCCGGGCCCAGTGGACTACCTTGAACTGTATCAGGCTAAGCCTGGCACATGATCAGGATGTGTTAACCCTGCTTTAGGCATCCGCCACAAACCCGCCTCTATCTCTCCCCCTAGCTCGTATTCCCATTTGCCCTTTAGGTCCTTTATCGGAGTTTCCTCTGACCTCATAAATTCTTGGTAGATATCTGATACCTTCCCCTCTCCAACCCATGTTCTAGAAACTACCCTGTCCTGTATCCCCTGCGGTGGCAGGAGCAGGAAGGTCGGTACCTGCCTTCTGAAAAAAATCTCGTACCTGCAGATATCTAAACCCATTCCCTGTTGGTAATTCAAATTTATCCTCCAAAGCTTTCAAGCTGGGGAAGCTCCCATCTAGAAATAGATCTCCCATCCTCCCAATTCCTGCTCTCTGCCATCTCCAGAACCCACCATCCAGTCTACCCGGTACAAACCGATGGTTATTGTAGATCAGGGTCCAAACCGATGCTCCCTCCACTCTCTTATATCTCCTCTACTGCCCCCAGGTTCTCAGAGCCGGTACTATGACAGGACTTGTGGAGTATTGGGCCGGCGAGAACAGAAGAGGTGTTATTACACAATGCCGCCTCCACTTGCTCCCACACCGATCTCCCCACCACCCCCACTACCCACTTCCTAATCATGGCTATATTAGCCGCCCAATTGTAGTTGCAGAGGTTCGGCAGCCCCCCCCCCCACTACGCTCCAACAACACTTTCTTCACTCGCGGGGATTTACCCGCCCACACAAAGCCCAAAATCACCATATTCACTTGTTTTAAAAAAGCCGTCGGAGTGAAGGTGGGGAGGCACTGAAAGACAAACAGGAATCTGGGGAGGACCGTCATTATCACAGTCTGTCCCCTCCCCGCCAGTGATAGCGGGAGCGTGTTCCATCTCTTAAAGTCCTCTTTCATTTGTTCTATGAGCAGGGACAGGTTTAATTTGTGCCGTGTCTCCCATTCCCGAGCCACCTAGATTCTCAGAAATCGAAAGCTCCTTCTACCATTCTAAACGGCAGCTCTCCCAGTCTCTTCTCCTGCACTCTCGCCTGGATCGAAAACATCTCACTTTTCCCCATGTTTAATTTATACCCCGAAAACTTGCCAAATTTACCTAAGATCCACATAATTTCCCCCATTCCCTCTAACGGGTCTGAGATGTACAGGAGCATCTAATCCGCGTAAAGCAAGACCCGGTGTTCCAATTTAGTCAAAGCAGATGTTGTAGATACAGGAATATCTGCATGCTATATTTAAAAAGTATAGAGTTTTATAAGCCACACCAAATAGGATTGTGCCTGTTCTATTCTGAGAAATAATATTCTTATACAAAGTAAATCAATATCAGCAAATAAGTACCTTATGTTTGGACATAAATATTGAAGACAATTCCCTGTGAATGCGTGGGTTTCACCCCAACTACCCAAAGATGTGCAGGTTAGGTCGATTGGCCATGCTAAATTGCCCCTCAGTTGGAAAAAAAATAATTGGGTACTCTATATTTATATTTAAAAAATTGAATACAATTGTTTGAAAATATATTGCTAAAAAATAATGTGAACTGCTGTGGTTACAAAATAGTGTGAAAAGTAAATCATTAAAAAAACCTTTATCAAGGGTGTAATTTTCTGATTGTTTTCTAAGTGTTGGCCTTGTCGAGAAAACCAGAGAGAATCCCGTCAGTGCCGTCGGCGAGAAAATCCATCAGATATTCAGCCTTTTAAAATATAAATGATTTTTTTCACACCTTTTATGCTGTGCCCTTGGCTGTCTGCCTCTGATTTGCTCCACCCACTACAACTTAATCTCTGCAATCAGTGATGGGGAGGGCGGGGGTCCTTTTAGATGCCTCCCTAGCACTTGTTCCAAGTCCAATCGGGGTGATAGCTGCCAGAAAACTGCACCACGTTATACAGAGAGAGCCCTCAGCAAACTTCTCAATGCAGTTGAGCCGAGGCAGAAAATCCTCTGCCCACGATTGGGCAGACGTCCAGCCAGCAAAGTGACCAACCCCGCTTGGGAGGCTGTGGCCGCAATCGTGAATGCCAGCTCACTCCATAAGAGGACTGGGCTGCAGTGCCATAGACGACGAATGACCTTCTTCATGCGGCCTGGATAAGTCTGTCCCCTCATGCCTCCTGCAGCACTCCTTAACACAGTCCTCACACCTCCACAGTATTCTCACTCCCATCCATTTAAAAATAATCTTGATTAGTGCCACACGTAGGCTTAGATTAAAACTGCAATGAAGTTACTGTGCAAATCCCCTAGTCGCCACACTCCAGCACCTATTTGGGTACACTGAAGGAGAATTCAGAGAGTCCAATTCACCTAACAGCACGTCTTTCAGGACTTGTGGGAGGAAACCAGAGCACCCGGAGGAAACTCACACAGACACAGGGAGAACGTGCAGACTTCACACAGACAATGACCCAAGCCAGAAATCAAACCTGGCACCCTGGTGCTGTGAAGCAACAGTGCTAACCCCTGTGCTACCGTGCCGCCCCACAGCACTTGCCTTGCGGCGCCCCCCCTCTACCCATAACCGGTGCCCCTCACATGCCTGCTCGTACACATGACAGACTTTATTTCCATCTGACATGGCTCGACTCCTGCCTGTATACATCTATCTCATTGCAGGACAAACTTGAGCACAACAGGTGTGAGCGGGCACAGTCGGCTGGAGTAATGCCGGAGCTCCGAAACTGAACCCCATTTGAGGAATGAATGTTTGAGCTTGCCAGTGAAGAGCAGGACCACACCTATGTAAAGGGCGAGGTGGGGGTCAAAGACACAATTGAGAACCTTCAACACATCCAGCCATGGTGCAAACCTCACTTGGGTGACCTGTCGACGATTAGTGTTCCCCTGTCCTGCACTAATGCCATCTCCCTTTCATTGCAGGTCAATCAGCAACCAGCCCAGACCATCCTCGCAGCCCCATTGGTATCACAGACCCAAGAAGCTCTGAGGGAGACATCCTGGAGACCTAGACACCTGCCACCCGCACCCTCCACCAGTGCAGATCCTCACACCTCAGTGGGATTGAGTAGTAGGCAGGCTTCTGAGGGTCACTCACTTTTAAGCAGCACACATCTGATAATCCATAGCAGGCAGAGGCAGGGACGTCCCTAAAATTCGGCACTCGGAGGGTTGCTAGAGTCCAGGACTTTGATGAGCCTCAGGCCGGTGGTGTGCCCCTGGGTCTTGTCATCCCAGAGCTGCTGGAACTGCAAAGTTAGAGTCGTGAGCATCAGGAGGGGATGACAGCATCCCTCCTCAGACTGCAAGGGCAACTGCAGGAGTCCCAATGCTTTCTTTCCGAGGAGATGGTGCCGTCACTCAGATGCAATGAGGCCAAAAATACGAGCATGATTTCTACAGTGGAAACATTGGCGGAGGACGTGCGTTCCATGGTGCGGGATGTCCGCTCCATTGTTCAAGTGAAATGAAATGAAAATCGCTTATTGTCACGAGTAGGCTTCAATGAAGTTACTGTGCAAAGCCCCTAGTCGCCACATTCTGGCACCTGTTCGGGGAGGCTGGTACAGGAATTGAACCGTGCTACTGGCCTGCCTTGGTCTGCGTTAAAAGCCAGCGATTTAGCCCTGTGTGCTGAACCAGCCCCTCCATGGCTGAAGGCATGAGGCCCATGGTGCAGGGCTCCAACTGCACGGTGCAGGGAATCCACGAATGTCAGCATCAGAGGACGACGGGGCTTCGGGATCTCAGTCCAGCTGCCCTTGTATCCCATGGAGGACCCCAGGCATTGGAAAGGAAGAGGATCAGCAGGAGCACACCTGGGGCTTTCCACCCAAGAGACCTTGGGGGTGTCCAGCTAACCTGCCATCCCCACTCCTGTGAGCGACATATCTCCAGCCTTGCACACCGAGGAGGGCAGCACTAAAACACCCGTGCTGCCCTAAGGCAGGCCAAGACACCCAAGATCCAGGCCACCCATCGGACAGCCGCCAAGGTCATCTCAGGCAACAGGGCATGAAAGGCAGCAGGTCACCTCAACCTCAGCTTTGGATCCTGGGGATACACCTAAACATAGCGGGAGGGCGAGGATGACTAAGAAACTATAGGCACCTAGTGGTCAGGGGTGAATGTAAGCACTAGTAGAGATAAGTCACCATTGTAATAACTAGCTTGCATTAAAATTCACTTTGGTTACCACAAAGAGCCTGCATGTTATTATGTCATGGGACCATGCTGCAGAAACCCCCACACAAAATCAGCACTTTCTCCCTGTGCAGTAAGACAACGGCAGCGCTACATCTCTCCCAGCTCCTCCACTCTTGATGCAGTAATGCCATGCTGCTCTAGGCATGGGCCTCCCAACCTCACCCTCCCAACCCCCAATATGTGGAAATCCACCCCCCCCCCCCCCACCACCCCCACACACCCCCATCGACATCAATACTCAGGCCTTTCATGTCTGCCGTCATTCTCTAGTTATGAGGCTGCCATGGGCTGTAAACATGAGAGTCTGTCCACCTGCTCAGTAGGTGAAGCAGGTGGAGAGATACACCAAGACCCCTGACCTCGGAGGAGGCAGTGGCAGCTGAGATGTGTCATTCAGCCTCTCTGGCCCACTAGATTACCCCGTTTAGTGGCAGGTCACATTCAGCTTCAGGCAGTAGGCAGACATTTTACAGAGGTTAAGGGGAGCATTCATCTATCCTCACTGCAAATCATCTTCATTCTCCTGCAACATCTGGTCAGTCGCTTTAGCAACCTGCCCATGATTGGTGCGACCAAGACGACCTCCTGCAGGCCTCACAGTAGTGAGAAGATACAACACCCCACGGGGGACAGGTCTTAACGCCCTAGTTGTAGTCATCCCCGAACCGAGAGGCAATGAGGGCGTCCCTAGCCTTGTGCTCCATGTGGGTCCTGGTCATCACCCGAAGCCTTTCCTCTGCCTCCTCCGTGGGCTGCCCTTCACCGCCCACCTTGACATTGCCCTCCGTGGTGCTCCTTTATCTCCTCCTGGTCCAGCTGCTCACCCCATTTCAGTGCAAGGTTGCGCAGGGAGCAGCACACCACAATGATGCGGGAACCCACTGGGTGCTGTATTGGAGGACTTCCCCGGGCCGGTCCAGGCACCAGAATTGTATCTTGAGCAGGCCAACTGCCGATGCGACAAGCGCATGTGTTGATGCATGAACATCGTTGCAGCGAGTCTGTGCGGGTGTTTGGGACATAAGCCATCTCCTGAGGGGCTACCCTTTGTCCAGGAGAAGTCATTCCTCCAGCTGCTGCTCTCCCTCAAAATCAGCTGGGATCTGCGAGCAACCCAGGATGTAGCTTCATAGATGCTCCGCAGAAAATAAGCCGCCATGACTCTTTGAGCATGGCGTGGTTGCACGCTATCTGAACATCGAGGGAGTGGAATCCCTTGCAGTTCACAAACGGCGCCACATGCATCCATGGGGAATGTAGAGTCACGTGGGTGCAGTCAATGATGCCCTGCAACTGGGGCAGGCCAGCTATGTGGGCAAAACCCATGCTCCAGGCTCGCCTGGCCCCAATCAAAGTTAATGTATGGATTGGCCCTTGCGAATAGTGCATCTGTGACCTCTCTTATCCACTTGTGTGCAGTGACCTGGGACATGACCCATAGGTCATCGTGCGACCCTGAAACAAACCGCTGGCATAAATGTTCAAAACAGCAGTTATTTCAGGGCCACAGGTGAAGGGCAACCTCCCAGTCCATGTGGTGCCACCTCTTCCAGCACCTGGCACAGCTGGTCCACCATCCCCTGGGACAGACACAGCCTTCTCTGGCACTGGATCTCTGACATCTGGAGGTAGGAGGTTCTCCGACGGTAGACCCGTGGCCGGTAGTTTCTCTCTCAAGGCTCCACCACCTGTGGCCCTGCTCCTGGAAGATCAGCGGGCCCTGTCCACCCCCCCGCGCCACCACAAGGGATTGGACTGAGGGCAGTTGAGTGCATTCAATCGACCTGCATTCTAAAGTGTTAACCATTGGTCACCAATCAGTGGCTCACTCAGGCGTTGCAGGAGTGACTAAATTGGCACAATTAACTCAGCCAGGAAGGGTCAATGAGCTGATCAGGCAACTGGCTTCCCCATGTGGCAGGGCAGGCACATTTAAACAATGTTAAGACAGAAATTTGCAATCACCTTCATCCTTAGGTTTCCCTATTCTCCCAGCTTTTAAAGTCCCGGGTTAAACAGGCCTCCCACCTTGAACAGCCAGCCACCCTGGGCTGGATTCTCCGTTCCCGAGACTAAGTGTTGTCGCTGGCGCAGTATTCGTGGAGTTCCACGACAGCAAGACTATCGCTGCACCTGGACCGATTTAGAGACGGTTAAGGGGCTATCACGGGCGCCACATGGAACACCATTGATTCTAATGGGAAATGGTGCTGATTTGTGATTGACAATCAGAAGGCTGACAAGCTGCAGCCACATATACACCCTTCACTCCCCACACACACCATCCCAGCCAACAAGATGGCACAAGGAGAGCAGCTCCATGGATTACAACGCCGATCTGCAGTCCCTCCTGGGCATGGTGGAAGAGAGGTGGTTGACCCTGTACCCCAGCCCGGAAAGAAGGCTGCCATCCCCGTCACACACCCATAACCCGACTCTCTCTCCCCAACCCGGAGGGCGGCCGAATCCCTACCCACGTGACGGCACCTCCAGCCGCCATGTCCAGCACATCGCCCATCTGCTGTGCGGTGTTGTGGAGGACGCAGCAGTCTGCCACGATGCCGGCGACCCTCCCAGCATCATACTGGAGGGCCCCTCCAGAGCGGTCTAGGCATCTGAACTGCATCCTCTTGAGGCCGAAGCACCGCTAGATCACGCAGCTGGGTGCTGCATGGGCATCGTTGTGGTGGGTCTCAGCGTCAGTCTGTAGCCTTTGGATAGGCGTCATCAGCCACAACCGCAGCGGATAACCCCTGTCACCCAGGAACCAAACCCCCAGCCGGGGGGCATCTCGAACATGTCAGGAAATATCGAGTGTGCGTTGCCAGGTGCACCATGTTATGGCAGATATGTTGCACTGTCTCCCTGCTCAGCCGGAGTCTTCGATGGCATGCCACATCCGGCAGGTCATCAAATGACAGGCACTGCCAGAACACAGGAAGCCCCATGCTGCGCCTCTTTTGCACATCCTCCTCCTCCTCAGACTATTGGGCAACCAGCTCTCCATCCTGAATGACTGCCTCTTGTACCTCTCGGGCATGCTCCGCCGCTGCACGCTCCATCGCTGCATGCTCCGCTGCTGCACACTCCATTGCTGCACTCTCTGCTGCTGCACACTCCATTGCTGCACGCACCACTGCTGCATGCTCCGTTGCTGCACTCTCTGCTGCTGCACACTCCATTGCTGCACGCACCACTGCTGCACGCTCCGTTACTGCACTCTCTGTTGCTGCACGTTCCATTGCTGCACTCTCTGCTGCTGCACGCTCTGCTACTGAATGCTCCACTGCTGCATGCTCCATTGCTGCACTCTCTGCTGCTGCACTCTCTGCTACTGCACGCTCCGCCGCTGCATGCTCCATTGCTGCACTCTCTGCCGCTGCACACTTTGCCGCTGCATGCTCTGCTGCTGCACGCTCTGCTGCTGCACACTCTGCTGCTGCATGCTCTGCTGCTGCATGCTCCGTTGCTGCCCTCTCCACTGCTGCACGCTTTGCCGCTGCATGCTCTGCTGCTGCATGCTCCGTTGCTGCCCTCTCCGCTGCTGCACGCTCCATTGCTGCACTCTCTGCTGCTTCACGCTCCGCTACTGCACGCCCCGCCGCTGCACGCTCCATTTCTGCACTCTCTGCTGCTGCACGCTCCATTGCTGCATGCTGCGCTGCTGCACGCTCCATTGCTGCACGCTTTGCTGCTGCACGCTCCATTGCTACACTCTCTGCTGCTGCACACTCCATTGCTGCACGCACCACTGCTGCACGCTCCGTTGCTGCACTCTCTGCTGCTGCACACTCCATTGCTGCACGCACCACTGCTGCACGCTCCGTTGCTGCACTCTCTGTTGCTGCACGTTCCATTGCTGCACTCTCTGCTGCTGCACGCTCTGCTACTGAACGCTCCACCGCTGCACGCTCCATTGCTGCACTCTCTGCTGCTGCACTCTCCGCTACTGCACGCTCCGCCGCTGCACGCTCCATTGCTGCACTCTCCACCGCTGCACACTTTGCCGCTGCATGCTCTGCTGCTGCACGCTCTGCTGCTGCACACTCTGCTGCTGCATGCTCTGCTGCTGCATGCTCCGTTGCTGCCCTCTCCGCTGCTGCACGCTTTGCCGCTGCATGCTCTGCTGCTGCATGCTCCGTTGCTGCCCTCTCCGCTGCTGCACGCTCCATTGCTGCACTCTCTACTGCTTCACGCTCCGCTACTGCACGCTCTGCCACTGCATGCTCCATTGCTGCCCTCTCCGCTGCTGCATGCTCCATTGCTGCACTCTCTGCTGCTTCACGCTCCGCTACTGCACGCTCCGCCGCTGCACGCTCCATTGCTGCACTCTCTGCTGCTGCACGCTCCATTGCTGCACGCTGCGCTGCTGCACGCTCCATTGCTGCACGCTTTGCTGCTGCACGCTCCATTGCTACACTCTCTGCTGCTGCCCGCTCCGTTGCTGCACTTTCTGCTGCTGCAGGCTCCGTTGCTGAACTCTCTGCTGCTGCAGACTCTGTTGCTGCACTCTCTGCTGCTGCAGGCTCCGTTGCTGAACTCTCTGCTGCTGCCCGCTCCATTGCTGCACTCTTTGCTGCTGCAGGCCCCGTTGCTGCACTCTCTGCTGCTGCCCGCTCCATTGCTGCACTCTTTGCTGCTGCAGGCCCCGTTGCTGCACTCTCCGCTGCTGCATGCTCTGTTGCTGCACGCTCCATTGCTGCACACTCTGCTGCTGCATGCTCCGCTGCTGCACTCTCCGCTGCTGCACTCTCCACCACTGCACACTCCGCTGTTGCACACTCCGCCGCTGCAAGCTTCATTGCTGCCCACTCCGCCACTGCACTCTCCGCTGCTGCACTCTCTGTTGTTGCACGCTCCATTGTTGCATGTTCCGCAGCTGCATGCTCTGTTATTGCACTCTCTGCCACTGCACACTCCGCCGCTGCATGCTTTGTTGCTGTATGCTCCACCGCTGCACTCTCTGTCGCTGCACTCTCCGCCACTGCATGCTCTGCTGCTGCACCCTCCGCTGCTGCACTCTCTGTTGCTGCACGCTCCATTGCTGCACTCTCCGTTGCTGCATGCTCCGTTGCTGCACTCTCTGCTGCTGCATGCTCTGCTGCTGCACGCTCTGCTGCTGCATGCTCCGCTGCTGCACTCTCCGCTGCTGCATGCTCCGTTGTTGCATGTTCCGCAGCTGCATGCTCTGTCGCTGCACTCTCTGCTGCTGCACGCACCACTGCTGCACGCACCACTGCTGCACGCTCCGTTGCTGCACTCTCTGTTGCTGCACGTTCCATTGCTGCACTCTCTGCTGCTGCACGCTCTGCTACTGAACGCTCGACCGCTGCATGCTCCATTGCTGCACTCTCTGCTGCTGCACGCTCCATTGCTGCATGCTGCGCTGCTGCACGCTCCATTGCTGCACGCTTTGCTGCTGCACGCTCCATTGCTACACTCTCTGCTGCTGCACACTCCATTGCTGCACGCACCACTGCTGCACGCTCCGTTGCTGCACTCTCTGCTGCTGCACACTCCATTGCTGCACGCACCACTGCTGCACGCTCCGTTGCTGCACTCTCTGTTGCTGCACGTTCCATTGCTGCACTCTCTGCTGCTGCACGCTCTGCTACTGAACGCTCCACCGCTGCATGCTCCATTGCTGCACTCTCTGCTGCTGCACTCTCCGCTACTGCACGCTCCGCCGCTGCACGCTCCATTGCTGCACTCTCCACCGCTGCACACTTTGCCGCTGCATGCTCTGCTGCTGCACGCTCTGCTGCTGCACACTCTGCTGCTGCATGCTCTGCTGCTGCATGCTCCGTTGCTGCCCTCTCCGCTGCTGCACGCTTTGCCGCTGCATGCTCTGCTGCTGCATGCTCCGTTGCTGCCCTCTCCGCTGCTGCACGCTCCATTGCTGCACTCTCTACTGCTTCACGCTCCGCTACTGCACGCTCTGCCACTGCATGCTCCATTGCTGCCCTCTCCGCTGCTGCACGCTCCATTGCTGCACTCTCTGCTGCTTCACGCTCCGCTACTGCACGCTCCGCCGCTGCACGCTCCATTGCTGCACTCTCTGCTGCTGCACGCTCCATTGCTGCACGCTGCGCTGCTGCACGCTCCATTGCTGCACGCTTTGCTGCTGCACGCTCCATTGCTACACTCTCTGCTGCTGCCCGCTCCGTTGCTGCACTTTCTGCTGCTGCAGGCTCCGTTGCTGAACTCTCTGCTGCTGCAGACTCTGTTGCTGCACTCTCTGCTGCTGCAGGCCCCGTTGCTGCACTCTCTGCTGCTGCCCGCTCCATTGCTGCACTCTTTGCACACTCCGCAAGCTTCATTGCTGCCCACTCCGCCACTGCACTCTCCGCTGCTGCACTCTCTGTTGTTGCACGCTCCATTGTTGCATGTTCCGCAGCTGCATGCTCTGTTATTGCACTCTCTGCCACTGCACACTCCGCCGCTGCATGCTTTGTTGCTGTATGCTCCACCGCTGCACTCTCTGTCGCTGCACTCTCCGCCACTGCACGCTCTGCTGCTGCACCCTCCGCTGCTGCACTCTCTGTTGCTGCACGCTCCATTGCTGCACTCTCCGTTGCTGCATGCTCCGTTGCTGCACTCTCTGCTGCTGCATGCTCTGCTGCTGCACGCTCTGCTGCTGCATGCTCCGCTGCTGCACTCTCCGCTGCTGCATGCTCCGTTGTTGCATGTTCCGCAGCTGCATGCTCTGTCGCTGCACTCTCTGCTGCTGCACGCACCACTGCTGCACGCACCACTGCTGCACGCTCCGTTGCTGCACTCTCTGTTGCTGCACGTTCCATTGCTGCACTCTCTGCTGCTGCACGCTCTGCTACTGAACGCTCGACCGCTGCATGCTCCATTGCTGCACTCTCTGCTGCTGCACTCTCCGCTACTGCACGCTCCGCCGCTGCACGCTCCATTGCTGCACTCTCCACCGCTGCACACTTTGCCGCTGCATGCTCTGCTGCTGCACGCTCTGCTGCTGCACACTCTGCTGCTGCATGCTCTGCTGCTGCATGCTCCGTTGCTGCCCTCTCCGCTGCTGCACGCTTTGCCGCTGCATGCTCTGCTGCTGCATGCTCCGTTGCTGCCCTCTCCGCTGCTGCACGCTCCATTGCTGCACTCTCTACTGCTTCACGCTCCGCTACTGCACGCTCTGCCACTGCATGCTCCATTGCTGCCCTCTCCGCTGCTGCACGCTCCATTGCTGCACTCTCTGCTGCTTCACGCTCCGCTACTGCACGCCCCGCCGCTGCACGCTCCATTGCTGCACTCTCTGCTGCTGCACGCTCCATTGCTGCACGCTGCGCTGCTGCACGCTCCATTGCTGCACGCTTTGCTGCTGCACGCTCCATTGCTACACTCTCTGCTGCTGCCCGCTCCGTTGCTGCACTTTCTGCTGCTGCAGGCTCCGTTGCTGAACTCTCTGCTGCATGCTCTGTTGCTGCACGCTCCATTGCTGCACGCTCTGCTGCTGCATGCTCCGCTGCTGCACTCTCCGCTGCTGCACTCTCCACCACTGCACACTCCGCTGTTGCACACTCCGCCGCTGCAAGCTTCATTGCTGCCCACTCCGCCACTGCACTCTCCGCTGCTGCACTCTCTGTTGTTGCACGCTCCATTGTTGCATGTTCCGCAGCTGCATGCTCTGTTATTGCACTCTCTGCCACTGCACACTCCGCCGCTGCATGCTTTGTTGCTGTATGCTCCACCGCTGCACTCTCTGTCGCTGCACTCTCCGCCACTGCACGCTCTGCTGCTGCACCCTCCGCTGCTGCACTCTCTGTTGCTGCACGCTCCATTGCTGCACTCTCCGTTGCTGCATGCTCCGTTGCTGCACTCTCTGCTGCTGCATGCTCTGCTGCTGCACGCTCTGCTGCTGCATGCTCCGCTGCTGCACTCTCCGCTGCTGCATGCTCCGTTGTTGCATGTTCCGCAGCTGCATGCTCTGTCGCTGCACTCTCCACCACTGCACACTCCGCCGCTGCATGCTTTGTTGCTGTATGCTCCACCGCTGCACTCTCCGCTGCTGCACTCTCTGTTGTTGCACGCTCCATTGTTGCATGTTCCGCAGCTGCATGCTCTGTTACTGCACTCTCTGCCACTGCACACTCCGCCGCTGCATGCTTTGTTGCTGTATGCTCCACCGCTGCACTCTCTGTCGCTGCACTCTCTGCCACTGCACGCTCTGCTGCTGCACCCTCCGCTGCTGCACTCTCTGTTGCTGCACGCTCCATTGCTGCATTCTCCGTTGCTGCATGCTCCGTTGCTGCACTATCTGCTGCTGCATGCTCTGCTGCTGCATGCTCCGCTGCTGCACTCTCCGCTGCTGCATGCTCCGTTGTTGCATGTTTCGCAGCTGCATGCTCTGTCGCTGCACTCTCCACCACTGCACACTCCGCCGCTGCATGCTTTGTTGCTGTATGCTCCACCGCTGCACTCTCTGTCGCTGCACTCTCCGCCACTGCACGCTCTGCTGCTGCACCCTCCGTTGCTGCACTCCCTGTCGCTGCACTCTCTGCCACTGCAAACTCTGCAGCTGCACCCTCCGCTGCTGCACTCTCTGTTGCTGCACGCTCCGTTGCTGCACTCTCCGTTGCTGCATGCTCCGTTGCTGCACGCTCCGTTGCTGCACTCTCCGTTGCTGCATGCTCCGTTGCTGCACTCTCCGTTGCTGCACTCTCCATTGCTGCACTCTCCGTTGCTGCACTCTCTGCCACTGCATACTCCGCCGCTGCTCTCTCCATTGCTGCATGCTCTGTTGCTGCACGCTCCGTTGCTCCACTCTCCGTTGCTGCACTCTCCGTTGCTGCACTCTCCGTTGCTGCACTCTCCATTGCTGCACTCTCCGTTGCTGCACTCTCTACCACTGCACACTCCGCTGCTGCACTCTCCGTTGCTGCACTCTCCGTTGCTGCAGCTTCCTCTTCGTTGATGGCAGAATGACCACCATTGCTTGTTGAATTCCAATATCTATTGTCTGCAGGGGGTGAAAGTGCCCAATCGGGTCCAAATGGCTACATGCTGGCTCCGGTCGGCATTGCTGGCTCAGCTTCTGCACCCATATGGACAGTGTCACACTGCAGTACCAGGGGCCGAGGTGGATGGTCAGTGAGGTGCGCAGCAAGATGGCTGCCTTGCAGGCCTCAGCTATGGCAGTCTGTGCCTGGACACCGCCCCAGTCCCGTGGGGTGGGGGGGGGGGCACCCCAGCCCCTCGGCCCATTGCCCTTTACCCTCCGAGCCCTGGAAAGGCCTCCACACCCCCTGCCAGCCCAGCCCATGTCCGTCCCGGCAGCTCACCGTCACGCATCCCTGTGTCCTACCTCCTCTCTCTTCCTCACGAGCCACAATGCCGGTTTCAAGATTTTTAAAAGCTCAAGGGAACCACGCTGTGAGAACTCTGCCCACCAGAGGCGAAGAATCATGGAGGCCCCGGGGAATACAGGGTCAGGCCTGCTACGAATATGCAAACGGTGTTTACTTTACATGTGTTCTGGTACGCATGGGCGCCATTGTTGAGGTGACGGAGAATTGCGATTTGGTATCAAATTGGCGACCGCCCCGATTTCGGTGTCAGAACCGTTTCCCTGCCCAACCGTGTTTCCCGATTTCGGCATTGACTGGCTGAGAATCCCACCCCCTGACTTTATTCCATGTGAACCTGGCCTCCATAACCAGTGGCTTTCCCTTCCAGACAACTCATGCCCTGGGGATGCACTTTGCAGCCTGAGGGTTAGGGGTTCATTCTGACGGTACGCCTGTACCCCCACCTCCCAACCCACACCCCCTGTGAGGGTCTTCTGCTTTCACATAGTTTCACAACATCCCTTGACAGTGTTCCTCACTCTGTCCATGCAGCCTGACATTTCATGGGACTCTACCCAGGGACCTCACAGTTGTCCCCTGTCCTTTCCCAATGATTGCAGCCATTCCCACCACCTCCGATTACCACTCTTGACGGGCAATCCCTGTGGTGAATGTATTGCATTAACCATTCACCATGTATGTAACTATATCACGCTGTTGCCCGTGAGGGCTCCACCTATGGACCATTGTAAGGTATTACCTGTGATGTATCATATTGGTGCCTTTGTGGGCTCCGCCCTGGCTCCTCCTCTTGAGGGGAGGTATAAAGCGCAGTAGCTCTGTAGGCGGCTCTCAGTAGCAAAACACTCGCAGGTAGGCACTGTTCTAGTCGATTAAAGCCACTGTTTACTTCTACTCATTGTTTCATGTGAATTGATGGTCGCATCAATCCCTCAGCGGAGAAATGGCCACAAGCCCAGCAATGGGAACCCGAGAAGCGAAACCGTGCACACCAGCCACCAGACACCTTGAGACATGGTGGATTAAAGCAGTGAAATGCCACTAAGGCCTGCGAGAAACCACCAACCCACCGTCCTGAATGCTGAGACATAACTCCCTGCCACAACCCCGCAACCCCCAGACCACAGTTCCACTTATCTGGCTCCCCCTGCATCCTCTCTAGTGCCCCCTGTCCAATTTACACCATGGAGGGTGATGGTGGCAATATCCCCTCAGAGGTGAGGTTGCCAAGCTCTTGTTTTTATACAGCTGTTGTAAATTGCACCATGACACACGCCCCCATCTACATCAATGGCTCCGAAGTGGGGATGGTCGATAGCTTTAAGCTCCTGGGGGTCACCGTCACCAACAGTCTGTCCTGGTCCACTCACGTTGATGCAACAGTCAAGAACGCCCAACAACGTCTCTACTTCCTACGGAAGCTAAAGAAATTCGGCATGTCTGCATCAACTCTATCAAACTTCTACAGATGTGCCATAGAGAGCATCCTATCCGACTGCATCACAGTTTGGTCTGGTAACTGTTTAGTCCAAGATCGCAAGAAACTGCAGAGTGTGGTGAACTCAGCCCAATGCATCACACAAGCTTGCCACCCTCCCATTGATTCTGTATTCACCTCCCACTGCCTCGGGAAGGCAGACAGCATTATCAGAGACCACACACACAGGCTTTGCTCTCTTCCAGACCCTTCCATCAGACAGAAGATACAGAAGTCTGAAAACCTGCACATCCAGATATAGGCACAGCTTCTTCCCCACAGCTAGTAGACTCCTTAACGACACTCCCTCGGACTGATCTGTTCCCTGTAAGACACTATTACAGTGCCCTATGCTGCTCTTGCTCATTTATTTTCTTTGTTTGGCCCTCGTTCCGCACTGTAACCAATTACTTATTTGTCGATGTACTTTGTCGATTATTCTTTTTGTCTACTGTGTACGTACTGTGTAGGTTCCCTTGGCCGCAGAATAATACTTTTCACTGTACTTTGGGACATGTGACCATAAATCAATCAATCAATCAATCACTTAAAAAATTGTACAAATCTGCTTGAAAATACTGGGGCAGGTGAGACAATACTCTATTACAGCCCACCAGGCTAAAGGCTAGTAAATACCTGCTTTTTACAAAGGTTAGTACTATTCTACTGATTAATGGATGATAAGTTCTTATTTACTTAGACATGAAATTTGAGTGATTGGTAGCCTAACATGAACATTACATTCCTTTCACAATTATATGTGCCACAATCCAGGAAATTGCTAGTTATCGTTGGAAAATGAATCCTGAATAATTCATGTGGGATTTTTTTGTTGTTTTTCTTTAAGATCAAAATATACCAAAGAAATGTTTTATGTTATCTACTTGTATTTCTGCATCTCATTAGGGACAATATACACGTTCATATAAAAAATAAAGGATAGTCCAGTTAATCTCCAAGACTTCAGCCATGTGAATTCCCTCGAGATCTTACCATTTGCTGTTATGTTAAGTCATTTGTGCAACAACCATTGTTTGAAATTTAGATCTTTCAGAAACTAGCCCAGCACTGAGAGGCATTCTTTTATCACAAACGTAAAATAATGGAACCCCTGTGAAATGCTTATTGGCTAATTCATCTTTTCTTGAGCCAGAATGACAATTAATACATTATGCGTTTCATATAGATTGTTATTAAAATTACCATGCACAGTTAACACTGCTCTCTCTCGCCATTAGCAAACAAATAATTCAGATTTTGAACATTTGTTTTCTGATATATACTCAAAGGTTTGCAATTTGGAAATGTGTTTCATACTCATAGTTGGACAAAGGCTTCTTCACAAACAAAAATAAAATTTCCTCTTTTATAACAGCTTTGCTCTGGCTTGACTGCGCACAACTGGACATTGTAGTTATGCCGAAGTTGAAATGAAATGAAATGAAAATGAATTGAAATGAAATGAAAATCGCTTATTGTCACAAGTAGGCTTCAAATGAAGTTACTGTGAAAAGCCCCTAGTTGCCACCTTCCGGCACCTGTTCGGGGAGGCTGGTACGGGAATTGAACCGTGCTGCTGGCCTGCCTTGGTCTGCTTTAAAAGCCAGCTATTTAGCCCAGTGTTGCACTAGATTTAACTCAAAAGGGAGATATTTCCACTTCTGTGCACCAAGAACACAAATTAGAAAATGATGCATCTTCAGCTTGGGAAATTTCATCCATTTATGAACGTACGAAATAGGAGCAGAAGTGGGCCATTCTGCCCCTCGGGTCTGCTCCACCATTCAATAAGATCATGGCTGATCTGTTTGTGTTTTAAATACCATATTTCTATCTCCCACCAGACAACCTTTGATTCCCTTGACTAATTCTGGTGTGGGAATGCTAACTTGTAGGGTTCCTGTCATAACCCCCATGAGGACCACGAGGAAACCATTGTTTATTTCCCCATGGAACCCGTGGAGTACAAACTTCCCAGATAGGGGGCGGAGGCCATGCAGCTGGAGCTCATGAAAGACACAAAAGCCGGCGCAAGCAGGACCCAGAGTTGTTGGTTCTCCCAACAAGGACTGGATTGGGAGAGCGTTACAGCCCTGGGAAGAGTATTGTAAACAGTTCAATCAATCCTTGTTCCACTACCATTGGCTTTCTCAATAGTAAACTGGCGACAAGGATAAATGAGACGACGGACTCACTTGAGGAACCGCCTAGCTTCCCCAGATGATTACTATTTAATCTTATTTACAGGTGGATCTAGATCCAGCGTCCAGAAGATTTGCGACAATAAATACCCATAGAGGGTTATTTGAATAACCCCCCCTCCCATTTGGGGTCTCATCTGTCCCGCCGATTTTCCAGCATGTCATGGAAAGCATCCTGCAGGGTCTGCGGAAGGTGGCTGGCTATCTAGATGATGTACCCATCAAGGGCACAACTGAGAAAGAGCACATGGACATCCTGCAAGAAATAGTCAGGCTGTTTTCCCCATGGGAGCCAGACTAAAGAGGAGCAAGTGTGTGTTCTGCACTATAGAGATGACTTACGTAGGGTACAGGGTGGACAGGGATGATCTACACCCAGTAGAGGACAAGATTTGGGTCATAATAAGGGGCCCTAACCCCAAAGAACACTATTGAACTCCGGTTGTCTCTAGGCTTGGTAAAATATTGTGGAAAGTTCTTCACCAACCTGGCCACCTACATTCTGTTGAAGAAGGAGCAGAAGCTGTTCTGGGATGCCTCACAAGACACAGCATATGCCGGGGTAAAAGAACACCTGTTGTCCACACAGCTCTTCAATCACTATAACCCAGCTCAGCCACTAATCCTTTTTAAAATACACTTAGAGTACCCAGTTAATTTCCTTTCCAATTATGCGGCAATTTAATGTGGCCAATCCACCTACCCTGCACATCTTTGGGTTGTGAGGATGAGACCCACGCAGACACAGGGAGAATATGCAAACTCGCACATGGACAGTGACCTGGGACTGGGATCGAAACTGGGTCCTTGGTGCCCTGAGGCAGAAGTGCTAACCACTGTGCCACCATGCTGCCTTCGCTTAGCCTCTAATCCTAACATGTGTTGCCTTCCCCTATGGCATTGGGGCAGTGTTGGCCGACAGATGGGATGACAACACTAAACGCCCCATCACCTTTGCCTTGAGGAATCTGGCTGACACAGAACGACAGGATGCTCAAATCAAGAAGGAGGGCTTGGCAGTAATATTTGGAATCAGGAAGTTCCACCAGTCTGATTATGGCAGGCACTTCTCTATTGCGACTGAGCACAAGCCCCTGCTCAGCATTTTTAGGGAAAATAAGGGAATTCCACCCAGCACATCAACCAGAATTCAGCATTGGGCGCTTCTACTCGCTGCATCTGCCATTCGCCGCATGTGAATATTCGTTTTAACACCGCCTGGGTACACTGATTGCACAGTGGGTGCCTCTAAGATGGAAGATTTGGCCTGTAGTTAGGTCTGGTGGCCTAGCATCGATAAGGACATTGAGAGAGTTGTATTCAGCTACCCAGTATGCCAGAAGCATCAGTAGCTCCCACGGTGGCCTCCCTTCATCCATGGGAATGGCTGGGTTGCCCATGGGTGTGACTGCACATGGACTTTGCAGGGTCTTTCATGGAGTCCATGTACCTCATCATCGTGGATCCCCACTCAAAGTGGCTTGACGGATACAAGATAGGCTCAATGACATCCAGGGCCAGTGTAGAAAATCTCACGTCCTTGTTCACCACCCGGGGCATCCCTGAGGCCCTGGTGATGGACAATGGGATGTCCTTCACGAGTGAGAAGTCGCCATATTTGCGAAATGGAACGGCATCCGGCATATTGGAACCGTCCCATTCTATCCCTCATCCAATAGCCTGACAGAAGGGTAGTCCAAACCGTGGCATTAAAAAGCAAGCTACGGGCTACATGGTCACGTGATTGGTGTGGTTCCTTTTTAATTACCGCACAACACCACATGTTACGACAGGCTTGGCCCCTTCAGAGCTGCTGATGGGCTGAAGACTTACAACCCGGTTGAGCCTCATGTTTCCGAACCTTAACAGGAAAGTGGAGGTGCAGCAGTAGGCACACGCAGTCACCTGGGTGGGGGTTGTGCACACTCCACATGGACGGTGATCCGGGGCCGGGATCAAACACAGGCCCTCAGCACTGTGAGGCAGCAGTGCTAACCACTGAAACACCGTGCCGCGCCATAGGATAGATTTTATAAGTGTACCGTACTACAAACTACAAGGTGAATCAGCAACTTTGCATTAGTGCAAAACAGATAACAATGTGAATGTTGGAATTTGTGAATTAAAAACAAAGGGCTAGAAGCAAGTAGGAGATCCACCAGGGTGTGAAAAGTAAAAAATGCAGGTAGGAGTGGCATGATGGCACAGTGGTTAGGGTTAGCACTGCTACCTCAAAGCGCCAGAAACCCAGGTTCGATTCCATCCTTGGGCGACTGTGTGGAGTTTACACATTCTCCCGTGTCTGTGTGGGTTTCCTCCGGGTGCTCCAGTTTTTTCCCACAATCCGAAGATGTGCAGGCTTGGTGGATTGGCCATGCTAAATTGCCCCTTGGTGTCCAAACGTTGGATGGCGTTACAGAGATAGGATGGGGGATTGGGCCGAGGTAGGGTGTTTTTTTGGAGGGTTGGTGTGGACTCAATGGTCAAATGGCCTCCTCTACACTGTAAGGATTCTATAATCTATGATCTGGCATATCAGATAGCAACACCAAAAGGGGAAATTGCAAATGATTAAATATCTGTGCAGATTAAGTTCACAAACCCCAAAACAACATAATATGTCTGTTGTCTTTGCAGATGCTGACTGGCCTGTTGTGTATTTCTACTATTTTCGTGATTGGTTAACGTACCAGGTAGCAGCACTTAACTCAGAACTGATTTTGACAAATGGTCTCCAGCTGAAACATTCAGCTGTTGTTTCTCTGGAGAGATGCAGACTCCACAGAGAGTCTGGAGGCTGACCATGTATTTCCAGCAGGTTCTGCTTTAACACAAATTATTTATTTTTGGATTTACCCCTTGGAGGCTACCACTGTCAATTTCATCTTGACAAATAGTACAGGTACATCCATCACAAGTGATTTAGGAAGTGAGTTTGACAAAGGTGCCCTAAGGAAAACATAGAGTACCAATCAGCAACAATAGATCGAAGTGTTTAAATTGAAGCATGAAACAGAAAGTCAGAGGGTGAGATTACAACCATCCACAGCTGACAGCAAAAGGGATCATGCTCTTTGGAGCCCAGCCTTTAAAACAAGGACGTATGTTGGATATGAGAGCTTATGGCCAGGATTTTACAGCTGTAATGATGGCAAAACTGTCAGCATTTGCCATCATTGCTCCTATGAAACTGACAGTAACTTCTGGAATTATGCAATTAAATGTGAGAATCCATAGGTTTCTGACAGTAATTTTAAGCTTCTCCATACGGTACACGTTTGAAATTCCTGAAAAATGCAATCAAATAGAAATTGCTGAACTTATGAGTGCATGCCCTTTCAAGTTATTAGTCTCGCTGTTAGAAAAACCCTTGAAAAGTTGCACATTGTCAAATGAGGTGAAACTGGGTTTTTTAACAGCATACTATGTTAATAATTACAGCTTATAGCTTCTCTGGCCCTGGAAAACTAATTTTATATTTATGGAAGTGTCAAATTTCTCCATTGTAATAAAATTACATATTTTAAAATATTTCAGCTTCTGCTGCAATCCCATGTACATTATTTATTGCACTTTGTGCACATGATAACAAAATATGAAGGAAAATCAGCACATCTTACTTCCTGGTTTGCTGACTGCAAGAATACTTCAATATCATTGGCTGCTTACCCTGCTCAGTGACCTCACTGTTGTTGGACAGCTGGAGATTCCTTTGACTTGGTGCCAGATTCAAACTAACATCAGGAAAGGGTAAATCTATTCCAATAAAAACAGATTACTGTGGATGCTGGCATCTGAAACAGAAACAGTGCTGGACAATCTCAGAAGGTCTGGCAGCATCTGTGGAGGGAGAAGGGAGCTAACGTTTTGAGTCTGGATGATTTTGTGAAAGCTGGAGGGAACCGGAAACGGGGTCCGATTTATATTGTTGTGGGGGGGGGGGGGGGGGGGGGGTGCGTGGAGCGGTGGGGCTGGATAGAGGGCCAGTGATAGGTGGTGATTAGCAAATATATCGTGGACAGAAAAACAAAGGGAATGTAAAGTGATGGTGATCGAGGCTAAGATGGCTACTGATTGTGGCGCATTAAGAGATCAGAGGTAAGCAGTGTGACTAAGAACAACTGGGAACAGAAAACAGATGGTCCAAATGGGGTGAGGTAGGAGGAGGGGGGACAATGGTAAGGGAAAATAGAAAATGACGATGGGAGAAATTGATAGAAATAAAAATGGGGTGAAGGTGGAGGAGCGAGTTCACAGTCGGAGGTTGTTGAACTCAATGTTAAGTCTGGAAGACCGTAACATGCCTAATCGGAAGATGAGGTTCTGTTCCTCTAATTTGCGCTGGGCTTCACTGGAACATTGCAGCAGGCCAGGGACAGACATGTGAACATGAGAGCAGTACGGTGAGTTGAAACAGCAGCGACAGGAAGGTCTGGCTCCTGCTTGCAGATGGAGAGAAGGTGTTCTGCAAAGCGGTCACCCAGTCTGCATTTGGTCTCTCCAATGTAGAGTAGAATGCATTGGGAGCAGAGAATGCAATAGACCAGATTGAAGGAGGTGCTGTCTCAACTGAAAAGGATGTTTAGACCCTTGGATGGTGAGCAGGGAGGAGGTAAAGGGGCAGGTGTTACACCTTCTGCGATTGCATGGGAAGGTGCTGTGGGAGAGGGTGAGGTGTGGAGGTGATAGAGGAGTGGCCCAAGGTAGCCCGGATGGAACAGTCCTTGCAGAATGCTGACAGTGGAGTGAGGGGAAAGTGTATTTGATGGTGGCATCACGCCAAACTGATAAATCCATCCCAAACAGTTTGCTAAAACTGCGTGGGCAGCTTTCATTGAGGTCAGCAGTGAGCACCATTGTTTCACCATTGATGTCAAAATCTAGGCCTATGGATTTATTGGGCAGCACACTTACCAACTTCCATCATATGGGGGCTTGTCTGAAATAATCCAAACACCACATAGTGATGGCATGATACATGGGATGAAAACTCTGCAGTCCACCTTGAAATTTGTACCAGCTCCAGAGACAATCTGAAGTTATGCTATCCTCTTGAATGTTCCCATTAGATGGATTTAGTGTTCAGTTGATGAAAGCCACTGACGTGGGCCTTGATAATGTCGTTGCTGATATACCGGTGACTGCAGCTCAGGAGAAAGGTGGCATATAACCTAGGAAGCAAAATGACCATGGACAATGTTCCAAAACTTCCTGATGGCAACAAATCTGCACTGTTCAAACATTCTCCTCTGAGGTTGTTTTGTTAGAAAGCAGATAAGACAGCCTGCAGGTGGAGATCTCAAGGCCATGCTCCTAGAGTTTGAGTAGATACTGACAGCGCTCAGTTACATCAAATGCTCTCGACACTGATGGAGCACCAAGAAAATTTACGGGATGATGTAGTACAGTCGCACTCATGAAGATTGTTGGGAGAAGAAACACGATGTTAGTAGGTGTGAGAATCAGAAACAGATTTTGTGTCATAAAGTATGGTGATACTTCAGTTGTGGTCTTTGGGGGGGAAATCTATTTGTACAGCTCAGGCAAACATATGTACAATTAAAAAGAGTTAGAAAGCTAGTTGTATAGGTTTCTGTATAAACCTAGTTGATGGTGATTTTCTTTTCCAGAGCATGAGAAAGAGGAAATGTAAAGGGCGGGTGGGTTAATTATCCACAGATATTTTCTTTTTAAAAATCAATTTAGATAACCCAATTATTTTTTTCCAATTAAGGGGCGATTTAGGAGGCCAATCCACTTAACCTTCACATCTTTGGGTTGTGGGGGTGAAACCCACGCGGACACAGGGAGAATGTGCAAACTCCACATGGACAGTGACCCAGGGCCGGGATTCGAACCGGGTCCTCAGCGCTGTAGTCCCAGTGCTAACCACTGCGTCACGTACCGCCATCCACAGATATTTTCTATCAGCGATTGCCAAATGGTTCTTGCAACTGACAAAGGTGACTGTCCTGTTGATTACCAGGCTCCTAAATAATAATAATCTTTATTAGTGTCACAAGTAGGCTTACACTAACACTGCAATGAAGTTTCTGTGTAAATCCCCTAGTTGCCACACTCCGGCACCTGTTCGGGTACAGTGAGGGAGAATTCAGAATGTCCAATTCGCCTAACAAGCACATCCTTTGGGACTTGTGGGAGGAAATCGGAGCACCCGGAGGAAACACACACAGACACAGGGAGATCGTGCAGACTCCGCTCAGACAGTGACCCAAGCAGGAATTGAACCTGGGACCCTGGTGCTGTGAAGCAACAGTTCTAACCACTGTGCTACCGTACCGCCCAATACACTTCTGTGATGATATTTGGTGCTTTCCTGCTCCAGCAGAACCAAGTTGATTCATCCTTCAAGAGCAAGGTTTTGGAACAGACAACAAAAAAATAATGGGGGTCAAACTTTGCCCTGGGCACAAAACATATAAACAAGACATTTCCATAAGCATTTGAGTTCTTATTTTCTTTCTGTTTCACTACCTTCAGTTCTGTTTGGCAAACTAAGTATTTCTAGAAAGCCATAGTTGCTTTTGAAAATCGGGTTTTACAGATTACGGAAAAGCTGATATTATGCATCCATATTTGAAAAGAAACAGAACAACAAGAAAATAGAAAAGGGTCTCATTCACTGCAACAAATGATTCATGCGTCTTCGCAATTCTATGGCATTAAGAAGGCGAAAAAATACCATCTCATCTGTCAGAGAGGAGAAAAGACAACATGCTTTTCAACCATTTTGTAATTGGAGTTGCTGAGAGGCTTTCACTTTCTATTTTATTCTCCTCACTTTGCCAAGATGCTGGTGTCACAGTTGGGATGTTACTGAAATGCTACATAAACTGACACTGCCAGTGCATGGACTGGTGTATCATTGGACTCCCCAGCAGATTTATTTGTCACATTATTGTGCAATACTGAGACCATAAGCAGGAGAAGCTTGTTTATGTGAACAATGTATCTACAGCCTTTGAATTCCATTTTGGTCAATGAGTTGTTAACATTGCACTCTATCATTATTTTGATAAAACCCCAACTAGCAACTCATCAACATTAAAACATTGTTTAATCATCAAACCATGCATAAATAAATAAATAACTTAATATAGTTATTTTCATTTGCAAGTATCAAGAAATGTATTTAGTTTTTAAAATGTCAAATGATGATTGTAACTTGCAACAGGGCTGAGACATAACACTTCTTAAATGCAATACTTACATGCAATTACATCAACATGGCTAATTTCTGAAAATTCTAACCTTTTAAAAATGGCTGACGCCATGTCTGTGACCCTCGAACAATTTGACAGTATAGGAGAAATTAGCACCTTGTTATCTCTGAAGATGCTCTAATTACCTCTGTGGGCTTGTTTAGCACAGTGGGCTAAACAGCTGGCTTGTAATGCAGAACACAACCAGCAGTGTGAGTTCAATTCCCACACCAGCCTCCCTGAACAGGAGCTGGAATGTAGTGACTAAGGGCTTTTCACAGTAATTTCATTGAAGCCTACTTGTGACAATAAGCTATTTTTTTTTATTTTACAGAGAGCAAATTCAATGGAACTATATCAAGGCAATCTGCATTTTGCAACCCAGGTTGGCTGACCAGACTCTGTAAGTTTGTTAGGATAAAGAATCCTGCAACCTTTCTTTCAAATTCTCAATAGTTGGAACATTAGCAATCTCAGGAAACTAGAGAAAGGAAAATACATTTTTTTGTCAAAGCCAAAGTGGAGCCCACTGCCACCCAGACGTCTGTTCAGAACAAGCTATAAGTTATACTTTTCAATACCATGAGAGATGTTAATGTTTCTGTAAAGTGCAGTTTCAGAATTAGTAAGATTCACACTGCACAAGTGCCAAGCAATGGTTATCTCCAAGAGGAAAGAACCTAGTCAAAGTATAAGTCTTGCACACATGAAATGAAATGAAATGAAAATCGCTTATTGTCACGAGTAGGCTTCAGTGAAGTTACTGTGAAAAGCCCCTAGTCGCCACATTCCGGCGCCTGTCCGGGGAGGCTGGTACGGGAATTGAACCGTGCTGCTGGCCTGCTTGGTCTGCTTTAAAAGCCAGCAATTTAGCTCAGTGAGCTAAACCAGCCCCATAGGATTAATGTGGGACTGAGTACAGTACCACCCACACAGTGGTGTAAGAAGGCACATGACCCAGACCAAGGGTCAGTGTGTCTTTGCGTAGGGATGTGTCTAGGCCTAAGCATGGAGACAGCTCCTAGCTTGCAGCATTTAGATACACGTGCAAATAGTTCTTGTAGTGAACAAAGACTTACAGTTAACCTTCAGAAGATTATGCAGACTTCTTCAAGACATACCGATCTGTAACCAACACACTCCCAACTTGGTGGCAGCATTGAGGTAAAAACCAAGAAGCTCGCTAAAATGCAGAGACAAGCCAAAATGCTGGAAGAATGAGAAAAATTGTACAAGAATTCAGACCTGGAAAGAAGCAGAGGTACAGAGGAAATATTGCAAGAAAATGCTCCAGAGAAAGGATTGAAAGCTAAAATTCCTTATTGCAGCAAAAAGTTCCATTCAACCTCCTTTGGAAGCCCAGCTTCAGAGTGCAGCGTTGACAGAACCTGCAAGAGTGAGTTAAAGCATAAAGTTATTCATAGAATTTTATTTACAGTGCAGAAGGAGGCCATTCGGCCCATCGAGTCTGCACCGGCTCTTGTAAAGAGCACCCTAGCAAAGGTCAACACCTCCACCCTACCCCCATAACCCAGTAACCCCACCCAACACTAAGGATAATTTTGGACACTAAGGGCAATTTATCATGGCCAATCCACCTAACCTGCACATCTTTGTGACTGTCTTATGGACATCTTATGGAGTCATACGGCACCGAGACAGGCCCTTCGGCCCACCATGTCAAATGCCATTCTATAGTAATCTCATTTATCAGTATTTGGTCCATAACTCATAATGCTTTAACGATTTAAGTGCTCGTCCAGATGCGTCTTAAATGTTGCAAGAGTACCTGCCTCCAGCACCCTCTCAGGCAGCATGTTCCATATTTCCACCACCCTCTGGGTGAAAAAATATTTCCTCAGATCCCCTCTAAACCACTTACTCCTCACCTTAAACCTGTACCCTCTGGTCTTAGACACCTCTGTCATGGAGGAATAGATTCTTACGATCTACCTTATCTATGTCACTCCTAATTTTGTTTACCTCTATCAGACCTCCTCCTCTCCTCAGCCTCCCCTGCTCCAGGGAAAACAAACCCAGCCTATCTGGTCTCTCTCCATAGCTGAAACATTCCATCCCAGGCAACATCCCAGTGAATCTCATCGGCACCCCCTCCAGTGTAACCAGGTTCCTCCGATGATGTGGCGACCAGGATGCACACAATATTCCATCGGTGGCCTAATCAATTTTTTATAAAGTTGGACAAAGACCTTCCTGCTCCTATATTCTTTGCCCCGACTAATGAAGGCAAGCATTCCGTATGTCTTCTTCACCTGCGCTGCCACCTTCAGGAATCTACGGACTTGTACGCCAAGGTCCCTTTGTTCCCTCAATACTCCCTATTTTTTTAATTCCAGGATGCAACAAGTGGTGAGAACTCCTTGAAGTAATTCAGTGTCAGATGTGTCGTTTGCAAGAAACCCACTGCTCAAACCTGATCCCAATTCTGGTACAATTATTTGGAGCCCAAACATGTGGCTTCTGATTAAATAGTTTGGGAACGTTGCAACTGCACAGTTCAGTGAAAAACAAATAGAAGGTTCAATTCGACAAACTGAACAAGAGAAGTCGGCAGGCTGCCGATTAGCACGCACAGGAAATCACTTGTTTTTCCCAGTGAACAGCGACGCCATCTTGAAATCCAAAGACAGCTCCAGAGAAAGGTTATAAAAACTGAAGGCAGGGCAAAGAGCCACCTTCAAATCGAGTTCAAAAGCTCAGGGGAGGAAATGACGGGCTGTCAGTAGTGACAGAGTAATACATTGAAACACAGACAAGAGCTGGGCAAGAAAATCAACAAATGAAAGAACAGCTAATTGTCCTTCAAGATCAAATCCGAAAATAGTACATAACCCTTCAGCAGCATGACAGGATAAAGACTACTTTTAGCAGCAGAATGGTAGAACAGCAGAACAAACTCAATGAGACTCTGTTAAATTCCAGGAAACCTCAAGACAAAGTAACTGAGCTTCACAACAAAAGGAAAACCTGTTGAAGGACTGTCACAGGCTATGAGGATCCCTCAGCTCAGAATTTGTCTGTCTGGAAAATTACAAAGTAAAATAAAATTAATTTGATACCACTCTGAAAGAACTGAAGAACCAGTTGGCAAGGAAGACTCTGGAATGTTCTATATTCTGAGACTAAGCCAGGAGGTATGTGGTGAATACCTCTAGTGGGATATTATATGTATTACGGCACTGCCCGTATATTAGAGGTACGTTGGTAAATCCCTGCCTGCTGGCTCCACCCAGCAGGCGGTGTATAAATGTGTGTGCTCTCCAATGCTGCAGCCATTCTGGTTCCAGCTACAGCAGGCACAACATCACGTTCATTAAAGCCTCGATTGTTCCACCATTCTCATCTTGTGGTAATTGACGGTGCATCAAGGTACATTAAAGAGACCACAGCGTTGGACAAAATGGTTACACATTTGGAAACTTGTGAAAGTATACAAAGAGATGAAAATCAAGTGGCAGGATACTCCATCGGCGGGATACTCCGAATTCGCCGGCAGCGCACCCACGCCCGCGGGTTTCCCGGCATATGGGGTGGCCAGCTGCAGGAATGGAGAATCCCGCTGCCAGTGGGGGCGCACCGCGCCGGAAAAAGGCGTGGTCTGAAGAATCCTGCCCAAGAACCTTTGGTAGAAGTTCTCATTGAAGAGCGTGAGAGGTCCTAAAAACAATTGGTAGAAGTACAATTACAGAACGTGAGCTTGAAGGCCAGCACAGAAGAAATATACTCATCTCAAGAAAAAACAATCTGTGTAGAGAACCAACTTTCCACATAGAAAAGAAGGAATGAGGAAAAACAAGAACTAATCAGGAAACAGGAGTGTCGCCCACAGGAACTAGAATTCTTGCAGCGGACTTGAAACATTTAAATGATGAACTTGTACAAATTCGACAAAGATAGATATGCAATTAAAACTTGGCGTCTTGAGTAAGCATCATTGTCTGGAACAGGAGAAGGAATTCCTGAAGAATCAGAACAGTTACTTGCACGCAGAATTATTAACCAAAGCTGATTAACTTGTTGAGATCTGATTCAACCTGAACAACATAATTGACGAGATGCGTAGTATGGGAGAGCAAATCCAGGCTTTGAAAGCAGATAAGGAGAATTCTAAGAATTAACTAAAAGATTCCGAGCAGCAGTCAGGGACCAGGCAAGAAACAAACCAAAGAGAAAAGAAGCCCAGGTAAAGTTATCAAACTTATATAAGAGGTCCGCAGAATATTCTGAGACAAAGACAGCTAGGGCAGCACGGTAGCGCAAGCGGATAGCACTGTGGCTTCACAGCGCCACAGTCCCAGGTTCGATTTCCCCTTGGGTCACTGTCTGTGCGGAGTCTGCTTGGATTTCTTCTGGGTGCTAAGGTTTCCTCCCACAGTCCAAAGACGTGCAGGTTAGGTGGATTGGCCATGCTAAATTGCCCTTAGTGTCCAAAAAGGGTAGGAGGGGTTATTGGGTTACGGGGATAGGGTGGAAGTGAGGGCTTAAGTGGGTCGGTGCAGACTCGATGGGCCGAATGGCCTCCTTCTGCACTGCATGTTCTACGTTCTAACTTACCAGAGTGGTTGTGGAGCAGAGTTGTCCATTCTTGTCCAGGTTCTGTAAAAACCTCAATGGTCACACCATCCAACCTCCAGGAGGTAACCTTGATGCCTCCAGTTGAAGAGGTGAAAGAGCGATCAGCAGTCCGAGAATCATAAAGTCCCTACAATGCAGAAGGAATTCATTTGTCCCATCGAGTCTGCACCAAGCCTCTGAAAGAGCACCATGTCTAGACTCTTAAAAAGCCATTGCATACAACTACAACAACCCACATACATAACATCCTTCCACCTTTACTTATGAGGTCCGACATAACTAAAGCTAGGATATTAACAAAGTCATTTACATCTATATACAGGCATCATGGTATTACATTGTAATAACGCAGTCAATAAGTCAGGTAGGCACCCAGTTCTCGCTGGTTGCCCTGTACAGTTCTGGGACTTCGTCCTTCTTGACCTTAGATGTAGTTTCAAGTTCTCTAGTAGATGTCTTTATCCTGGAAGACATTACAGTCTCTTTCTCTGAGGGAAGACTAGTAGTGGCAGGTACTTTCTGGTATAATCACTTCTTCTGTTGCTGAACGAGAAATTATACAGTCAGATGGAACAGAGACCGTTACTTCATGAGGTCGTTCTGGTACTGCCGCACAAACAATAATTGATCCTCATGGTGTCTCTACACAAGTTCATCTGTCGTTTGTATCATGTAGGATATTGGATCAGCCTGACCCAATACCATTGCAGGGACCCACTTCTCACTAGTGGTGTGACTGTGCACTAACACTGGTTCTGCAGAGCAGCACGGTGGTGCAGTGGTTAGTACAGCGCCTCACGGCGCCAAGGACCCAATTTTGATCCTGGCCTGTTGATGAGTTGAGGCTGCTCCACTCCCAAAGATTTTTTAAAATAAAAAGTTTTCTTCTTTCCTCTGATCCCGCTCTCATCACCCGTTTTCTTTTTGTAACGTTCTGTATCTTTAGGGTAACAGCACAAAATAAATAATAAATTGCCGAAGCACGTGGGTTTGATGCAAGATTAACAGAAGACCTATTGAATAGATCTTCACTGTACAAGGTTTGGCATTAGACTCCCTAAACTCCCGTGAAACTGCTGATGACATCATGCAAGTCACGTAACTCGGTTCTTAAAGAGACATTGCGCACAACAACAATAACCCACATATATATTTCTAATAAATTTAGAATGCCCAATTATTTTTTCCATAAGGGCCAATTTAGCGTGGCCAATCCACCTACCTGGGCTGTGGGGGCAAAACCCACACAAGCACGGGGAGAATGTGCAAACTCCACATGGACAGTGATCCAGAGCAGGGATCAAACCTGGGACCCTTGCGTCGTGAGACAACAGTGCTATCCACTGCACCACCGTGCTGCCCTATAACCCACATATATAACAGTCAACAGTGCAACCACTGTGCATACGCTGCAACTCCCAGTCGGCATGCCAGAAAAAGAGTTGCTGGAAGCAACCACCCATGTCCGACAATGAGAAGCAGAGTTGAGTGTACCACTATGTCTTCTTCTTGCCACAGGAACAGCCATAGTCAAGACAACCCAACAATGACAGAAAAGTGAAAGAAGTGACAATGTTCCTCTACTCCACAAGAAACAAGTTAGAGTAGCAGCAACAACAAGTCAATGCAACAGCTGAACCAACCAAGTGCAGTTCAAAGCAAAGGAATGGAAGAAAAGAATGAAAATGCACCCAGCCGACAGCTTAATCTTCAGAGCAACAGGAAGAAGCCGCACTGACAGAGCCTACCACTCTTTTGACAGAACTGTAAACCAGATATAGAAAGGTTATAAGGCTTTCAGACTGCCTGAATCTCTAACTTTAAAGACTTGACGGGGAGAGATAGGGTACTGCTGATGTAGTAATAGTTATAATGAGGTAATGATAGTTATAATGAGGTATAATGATAGTGTAGTAACAACATTGCAAAGGTATGGGACTAATATGTAAGGGCCCTTCCTGTTGATTCCCTCAGTCCCTATTTCTGTAATTTTGTCTTTATCATTTTGGGCCCATGGATTATTAGTGGAAACATACCTTTAAGTTGATTAATGGAAGTAAGGAACGCAAAGTATCAAAATAGTGCACTATTATAAAGTTTTGTGTTTTGGGCAGAATTACCCAGACTCAATGGCACCCAAGAGAATGGAGCAGTTTGTTTCGATTGGTTGGATGGTGGCCAATGGATTGGCCAGGGGCAGTATTCTGCCAGGCAACTGACAGCGTTTGGTTCCTGTCAGGTGGGGTTTTTGGAGAAACCTGAAAGAGGCCACTGGACCTTTAAGGTGGTCCTCATACTGATCCCTGGGGAACCACATTATAAAAACTTACTCCAATTTGATAAACAGCTGTTCACCACAACTCTCTTTCCTGTCACTCAGCCAATTTTATATCCATGCTGCTACTGAAACTATTATTCCACGGGCTCCAACTTTGCTCGCAAACTTTTTATGTGGTACTTCATCAAATGCCTCTTCAAGACCACGTACACCACATCAACTGCATTACCCTCATCCACCCTCCCTGATACCTCATCAAAAACCCAAGCAAGTTAGTTAAACACAATTTGCCCTTAATATATCCCTGCTGGATTTCCTTAATTAATTTGTATTTGCCCAAGTGATTATTAGTTTTATCCCAAATTATCATTCCTAAGCTTCCCCCCCACCAAGGTAAGCTGACTAGGCTGTAATTACCGCACATTTCTTTGCACACTTTTTGAACAGGGTGTAAAATTTAAGTTCTCAAATACTCTGGCACCAATATTTAAAGAGGATTGGAAAATTGGCCAATGCCTGTGCAATTTCCACCCGTACTACCGTTAGTATCCTTGGATGCATCTCATCAAGTTCTGATGACTTATCAAAATTAAAGTACAACTTCTCGTTCCAATACTTTTTTGTCAATTTTTTGCCCACCCATTCTCTCAACTATCTCCTCCTCAGCCATGCTCACTGCCTCCACACATAAATTACCTTTAGGGTCCATAATCCGTCCACTCCTCCTTTTGCCGCCTTCTACTACTTATATGCCTACAGAAGACTTTTGGATCTCCTTCTGTCAGCTGTCAGTCGCTTCTCATAATTTTGGGGGGGGGGATTTTCCAGCCGTTCTCACCAGAGGGATCTTTTGGTCCTGCCAAAGGTGAACCCCTTCCCAGTGGCAAGGGTGGATTCAATAGGAATTCCCATCGACAGCGGCAGGATCAGAATATCCTATAGTCGGCCCACCGTGGACCGCCTCCGAGAAACACATCACTGGGGCCGTGGAAGAACCCCCCCCACACACACACACCGCCCCACCCCCATCCCGCACCCTGCACCCCCACACCGCCTGTGCTTAATTTTGTTTACCCACTTTATCTCTGAATCTTCTATTTTGAGTTTGTTTCGTCTTTGTATTGTCTACCTAACATCTATCGCATGTGCCTTTTCTCTTCTGCTTCATTCCACTCTTTATCTCCTTTGTTATTTAGGGAGCTCTGGATTTGTTTGCCCTACCTTCCCCCTCATGGGATTGTATCTCAACTATCTCCTCTTTAAATGCAGCCCATTGTTCCGTACTGTTTTTCTCCTGCTAATCTTTGATTCAATTTATTTGGGCTAGGTCTATTCTCACTCCATTGAAGTTGTCAATCCCCCAGTTGATTGTTCTTACTCTGGGCTGCTCCTCGTCCTTTTCCATAGCCAACCTAAACCTTGGGATACCATATTCATTGTCCCCTAAACATTTTGCTACGGACACTTGACCAATCTCATTCTCCAGAGTTCGATTTTGCAATACCTGCTTCCTCATTGAACTGGAAATATATTGATGTAGAAAAGTTTCCTCAGCACATTTTGCAAGCTCTTTTCCCTCTCTGCCCTTTATACTATTACTTTTCCATTCTATCATTCTATATTTGGTCAATTAATCCGCATTTTAAGCAACTCCCAGTTGATTCCTTGCAATTATGCTCCTCTATATATCTTTTCCACAAGTTGGTGGCCTAGGGAATACATTAACAGTGTAATTGTACCTTTTTTGTTCCTTAGCTCCAGCCAAATAGACTTTGTCCTTGACTTCTCTGGGGCATCCTCTCTCGCCAGCACTGTAATGTTCTCCTTAATCGCTACTGTTACCCCTCTTTCCTTTCTCCTCTTGCCTATTTTTCCTGAACACCTTGAATCCTGGAATATTTATCATCCAGTCTTGCTCTTCTTTGAAGCAAGTCCTCACTCTTATCCCAGCATCATTGGCGATTACTTCCCAACTCCAGGGGGTTGTATCAAGGGTGTGCTGGGGAATATACTGACCCCCCCCACCCCCACCCCCCGAGGTTCCCAGGTACCCACAGACCACAATCAGTAAGAATAAACAACAACATCTCCTCCACAATAGTCCTCAATACCGAGGCCCCGCAAGGCTTCGTACTTAGCCCCCTACTATACTCCCTGTATATGCATGACTGCGTGGCAAAATTTGGTTCCAACTCCATCTACAAGTTCGCTGACAATACGACCATAGTGGGCCGGATCTCGAATAACAGCGAGTCAGAATACAGGAGGTAGATAGAGAACCTAGTGGAGTGCTGCAGCGACAATAATCTGTCCCTTAATGCCAGCAAAACTAAAGAGCTGGTCATTGACTTCAGGAAGCAAAGTACTGTACACACCCCTGTCAGCATCAACGGGGCTGAGGTGGAGATGGTTAGCAGCTTCAAATTCCTCGGGGTACACATCACCAAAAATCTGTTCTGGACCACCCACGTCAACGCTACCACAAAGAAAGCAGAACAGCGCCTATATTTCCTCAGGAAACTAAGGAAATTCGACATGTTCACATTAACTTTTACCAACTTTTACACCATAGAAGGCATCCTATCTGGCTGCATCACAGCCTGGTATGGCAACTGCTCGGCCCAAGACTGCAAGAAACTTCTGAGATTCATGAACACTGCCCAGTCCATCACACAAACCTGCCTCCCATCCATTGACTCCATCTACACCTCCCGCTGCCTGGGGAAAGCAGGCAGCATAATCAAAGACCCCTCCCATCCAGCTTACTCACTCTTCCAACTTCTTCCATCGGGCAAGAGATACAAAAGTCTGAGAACACGCACTAAAAGACTCAAAAACAGCTTCTTCCCCGCTTTACCAGACTCCTAAATGATCCTCTTATGGACTGACCTGATTAACACTACGCCTCTGTATGCTTCACCCAATGTCGGTGTTTATATAGTTACATTGTGTACCTTGTGTTGCCCTATTATGTATTTTCTTTTTCTTTCATTTTCTTTTCATGTACTTAATGATCTGTTGAGCTGCTCGCAGAAAATTTCAGACGGTCCTGCTTGTGTTCCATCAATAGTTGCCCAGAAAAAGTTAGAAGAATTAAGACAACCTCCAGCTTCATGGTAACTATTTTACAGACTCCCACCCCTCTTTGAATACTGAACTGTATCAGGCTTCCCCTTCCTCCCCCCCCCCCATAATCTGGCCTGACCTGTCCCGTTCCCACTCCCCAAGGCCCGACCCGACTCCCCTCCCCCACCTCTTAAGGCCCAACTAGACCGGACTCCCCTCCCCCCGCCGCCACCACCACACCCCGCACTCCAAAAGCTTGACCTGACCTTCCCGTCACATCGCAAGATCCGACTTAACCGCACCCCCCAAGGCCCAATCCAAAACTACCCAACCCCGCCTCCAAAACACATATCCTTAACTTGTCAAAGATCTTTAAACCTGTTTCATTTTGGGCAGCACAGTGGCACAGTGGTTAGCATTGCTGCCTATGGCACTGAGGACCTGGGTTCGAATCCCGGCCCTGGGTCACTGTCCGTGTGGAGTTTGCACATTCTCCCCGTGTCTGCGTGGGTTTCACCCCCATAACCCAAAAAGATGTGCAGGGTAGGTGGATTGGCCACGCTAAATTGCCCCTTAATTGGAAAAAATAATTGGGTACTCTAAATTTTTAAAAAAACCTGTTTCATTTTTATACTTATCCATTTTATGTAGCTGGTGCTGTGAAAAGGTGGTGTGGTTTACTTACAGTCAACTAGAACATAGAACTGTACAGCACAGTACAGGCCCTTCGGCCCACAATGTTGTGTCGAACTAGTCTGAAACTAAGATCAAATCAACCTACTCCCAATCATTCTAGTGCACTCCATATGCCTATCCAATAACCGCTTGAAAGTTCCTAAAGTGTCTGACTCCACTACCATAGCTGGGAGTGCATTCCACGCCCCAACCACTCTGAGTAAAGAACCTACCTCTGACATCCTTCCTGTATCTTTCACCATGAACCTTATAGTTATGCCCACTTGTAACAGCTACATCCACCCGCGGAAAAAGTCGCTGAACGTCCACTCTATCTATCCCTCTCATCATCTTATACACCTCAATTAAGCCACCTCTCATCCTTCTTCGCTCCAATGTGAAAAGCCCTAGCTCCCTCAACCTTTCCTCATAAGACCTACCCTCCCATCCAGGCAGGATTGGTAAATCTCCTTTGCACCCTTTCCAATGCTTCCACATCCTTCCTACAATGAGTTGACCAGAACTGCACACAATACTCCAAATGTGGTCTAACCAAGGTCTTGTACAGTTGCAGCATAACCTCACAGCTCTTAAACTCAATCCCCCTGTTAATAAATGCTCACACACTATAGACTTTCTTCACGGCTCTATCCACTTGGGTGGCAACTTTCAGAGATCTATGGACATGAACTCCGAGATCTCTCTCCTCCTCCACATTCTTCAGAACACTGCCGTTAACCCTGTAATCTGCATTCAAATTTGTCCCACCAAAATGAATCACCTCACACTTATCACTCTCCAGCCTTTGACTGTTAGGGTGCACTGGACTGCCCAGATATCACCCAGCTTGATTTGGAACGTTGGGCGAGATCGGATTGGCTGGATTTTCAGCTATGAACCTTTGAGCGGAGTGGCCACTTTATCAGAAGGTACAGTTCCATACTTCCACATGGCTACCTGTGCCTGCAGCTCATCCACCTGATTTACCAAGCATTCACATACATGTACAGTAAACCTAATGTAGACGGAATAACATTCCCTCTTACTCTGACCCCACTGCATATCTTACTATTTCCTACTTGGGTGCTATTTGTCCCAAGCCTCGATTTTCAACTCCAATGTCACCTCCTGCCAAGTCAGTTTAAACCCTCCCAAAAGCAATAGCAAATTCCCACAGAAGGAAATTGGTCGTGACTCTGTCAAGGTACAAACCAGCCTGCCTGTTCACATCCCACCTCGTCCACAGCTGGTCCCAATGTCCCAAGAATCTAAAGCCCTCCTACACCATCTCTCCAGTCCCACATTCATCTGCTCTATCCTTCTACTACTATACTCAGGTGAGAATGGTAATGGGTGAAATCTGGAAATTATTACCTTTGTGGTCCTCTGTGCCAGTTTCCTTCCTGGTTTCTTAAACTCATTCTGCAGGACCACATTCCTCTATCTACCTACATTGTTAGTACAGATATTAAAAATGCTGGCTTTTGGAGTGGAGCTCCTGCCGGTGGCCTCTATTTGCGGCACTTTCGGAGGTTTCCCCGATTCTTCGCTCTCCCCCCCCGATTATTGTCGGCCTTTGGGGCCGTCCCGGGTGTCAAGCCGGACCGGTTTGAAAACCGGCAAGGAACCCCACGCGGGGGTTGGGCGGCTGGTGCTGAGGCTTCGGGCCCAGTGCGCACGGAGATCGGAGCAGCGGGGGCGGAGCCAAACGGAGGTCAAGGCAGCAGGCCCGAAGCCAGGGCGTGATGTAGGTGAGATGTCCCACATCGGGTGGCTCTCGCCTAGAATGTTGAAAGAAGACTGAAGTCCGGTCCCAGGGAAATTCTGGAGGAATACAAAAAAGAGAAAGAAGTTTTAAAGAAACTTGGTAAAAGTTTTTTTTTCTTTTTTTAAAGGAAGATTTTTTTTGTTTTTCTACTAAAAAAGATTGAAGAAGGAAAGAGGGTGGGAAAAAAAAGGAAAAATAATAAATCGTTAAAGGATGCGAAAGCGGAAGCACGGTGGCGCAGTGGGTTAGCCCTGTGCCTCACGGCGCCGAGGTCCCAGGTTCGATCCCGGCTCTGGGTCACTGTCCGTGTGGAGTTTGCACATTCTCCCCGTGTTTGCGTGGGTTTCGCCCCCACAACCCAAAGATGTGCAGGGTAGGTGGATTGGCCACACTAAATTGCCCCTTAATTGGAAAAATGAATTGGGTACTCTAAATTTAAAAAAAAAAAAGGATGCGAAAGCAGCGTTGAAGAAGGGAGGAAACACGGGCTCATTGAATGAGAGGACCTGCAAAAGCGCTGACAAGATGGCGGATGCCGGACCGCATGGTGGGGCCGCACTGCTTACGGTGGAGAAGATGACCGAGGTGATGGCGGTGGAACTGGAAAATACGTTTGTGAGGCACATGGAGGCTTTGAGGAAGGAGATGGCTGTCGCATTGAAGTCACTGATGGAGGAGGCAATTGCCCCGGTGAGGGTAGGTGTGGCAAAGACATCGGCCGAGGTGAGAGAGCAGGGCGAGACGATGAAGGAAGTGGAGGAGGCCGTGTCGCAGCACAGCGACCAGTTCACCTCGATGGGGGACGAGCTGCAGAGGGTGGTGGAGATCAACAGAGGACTCGGAGCAAAGTTTGAGGGCTTGGAGAACCGCTCGAGACGGCACAATCTGAGAATTGTGGGCTTACCCGAAGGGACAAAGGGCCCAAGGCCAACAGGGTACTTCGCGAAGAAGTTGGCGGAGTTGACGAGGGCGGGTGAGAACTCCTCCCGGTACGAGCTGGACCGAGCTCATCGGTCATTAAGGCCAAAGCCCAAAGTGAATGAGCCGCCAAGAGCAGTAATTATCTGCTTCCATAAGTACTGCATAAAGGAGAAGGTGTTAAGCTGGGTGAAGCAGAAGCGCGAGGTGCAGTGGGATGGTGCTGGAGTTCAGATCTACCAGGACTTGACGGTGGAGTTGGCAAAAAGACGAGCGGCGTTCGGGCGAGTGAAGGCGGCACTGTACAAGGGGGTGCGATTTGGTATGGTATACCCGGCGAAGCTGAGGGTGACGTATGATGCCAAAGACTTTTATTTTGAGACAATGGAGGGGGCTGAGGTGTTCGTGAGGGCAGAAGGCTTGGGACAGACGTGAGGAGCGGAGCTGGAAGAGAGACTGTGGACTCTGATTGGGGAGCTGGAAAATGTATAAATGCTATAACTTTCTTTTTACTGACGTGTATTGTAATTTACTCCACTTCACATTGTTACAGAGTTCAAGTTATTGGTTGGGTTGATTGGCATTCTGTGTTGCGACGGTTATATCTTATTTTAGTGAATGGCATAGGTTGGATTGTTGTTTTTGTTTGTTCTTTCTCTGGGGCTGGGTGTGAGGGGACGGTATACCTTGGCGGGGGGAGCCACCGTGTTAGCTAACTAAAGTCAGCTAGTGAACGGAGGTGAGGTGAGGGCTGCGGACATTGGGGTCTGGTTAGCAGGTTTCGATGGGCCTACGAGGCGAGCGAGAGGGGGGGTGGAGGGATTGATGCTGGGAGATGTTTTGTCGAGAGGAAATGTAGGGGGGGGAGTTTGGGAGGGGGGAAGGGGTTCGATGTTAATAATGGATAGGGGCGGGTCAGGCTCATGGGGCAGAGCCCGGTGGTATGATGATGTTGGATAAGAAGAGTGAGGGGGCTGAGAGGCCCCCAGTTAGGATAGTCACGTGGAACGTGAGGGGGTTAGGAGGTCAAAAGGTCAAGGGTGCTTGCGCATCTTAAAAGTTTGAAAGCCGATGTGGCAATGCTGCAAGAGACTCACTTGAGGGTGAAGGACCAGGTGAGACTTAAAATGGCTGCGTTAGTCAGGTGTTTCACTCTGGATTTGACGGAAGGGCTCGAGGGGTAGCGGTAATGGTCAGCACAAGAGTACACTTCCAGATGGAGAAGGTGTTGGCAGATCAGGGGGGGGGAGATATGTGATTGTGATAGGGGCACTGGAATGGAGGTTAGTGGCGCTGTTAAGTGTATACGGTCTCAATTGGGAAGATGTGGGTTTCGCAAAGAAGGTGTTTGGAGCCATCCCCGACTTGGACACACACAAACTGATAGTGGGGGGTGGGGGGGTCTGGAACTTGGTGCAGGAGCCAAGGTTGGACAGGTCATGGCCGCGCTCGCTGGTCCCATCAGGGGGGTGAAGGCGTTGGCTGGGCTAATGGTGGAAATGGGAGGGGTGGTCCCTTGGAGGTTTCTGCACCCGAGGGAACGGGAGTACTCGTTTTTCTCAGCAGTCCATAAGGTATACTCGCGAATCGACTTCTTTGTGGTGGGGAAGGCTTTGCTGGCTGGGGTTAAGGGGTCAGAATACTCGGCAATTGCAGTGTCAGATCATGCTCAGTATGGGGGGATATGGTACTGGAGAAGGGGGTAGCACAGAGGCCGGGGTGGAAATTAGATGTGGGACTTTTGGGTGACCAAGGTTTCTGTGAGAAAATTGGAAAGGTAATTGAGGAATATGTAGGTTTCAACTGTACGGGTGAGGTGTCGAAGGCAGTTGTCTGGGAGGCTCTAAAGGCGGTGGTGAGGGGTGAGATGATTTTGTTTAAGGCCAGGGTGGACAAAGAGGAGAGGTTGGAGCGGCAGAGGGTAATAGATGAGATGTTGGAGGTAGATAGGAGTTATGCAGAAGACGGGGACCCAGCGAAGCTGGAAAAGAGGAAGGAACTACAGGCGAGCTTTGACCGACTATCTACCAGGAAGGCGGTTGCCCAACTGAGACGAGCAAAGGATGCGGTTTACGAACATGAAGGTAAGGCGTATGTTAGCAGGCCAGCTCTGGAGGGAGGCAGTGGTAAGGGAAATTGTTCAGGTGAGGGATAGGGCAGGGAAGTTGGTGGTGGCTCCGGATCTGATTAACAAGGTTTTTGAGGAATTTTATGAGAGGTTGTATAGGTCAGAGCCACCTGGGGGAGACCGTGAGATGCAGGAATTCCTAGATGGGTTGGAGTACCGGCGGCTCGGGGAGGGGGACAGGGCTACATTAGAAGGAGCGATAGTGGAGCAGGAGATAAAGGATGCGATTGGGAGGATGCAGTTGGGGAAGGTGGCAGGGCCGGATGGGTTTCCGGTGGAATATTATAAAAAATTCAAGGATAAGCTGGCGCCCCTGATGGTGGGGATGTTTGAAGAGGTGACAGGGAAGGGGGTGTTGTCACAAACCTTGGGGCAGGCATCGATTTCCCTGTTGCTAAAAAAAGATAAGGATCCGACGGTGTGTGGGTCGTATCGGCCCATATATCACTTCTGAATGTGGACACAAAAGTATTGGCGAAGGTACTGGCGGGTAGGCTGGAGGAGTGCCTCCCGAAGATGATAGGTGAAGATCAGACGGGGTTTGTGAGAGGGAGGCAGCTTTTTTCAAACGTTAGAAGGGTATTGAACATCGTAATGGCACCGGTAGAAGGGGAGGAAACAGGTGGTTGTGGCATTGGGCCCTGAGAAGGCGTTTGACCAGGTAGAATGGGGGTACTTAATGGCACTTCTGGGGCGGTTTGAGATTGGACCAAGATTTGTGAACTGGGTAAAGCTACTATATAAGGAGCTGAAGGCGAGTGTCCACACAAACAACATCAGCTCGAGATACTTTTCTCTCCACCGTGGGACTAGGCAGGGATGTCCTATGTCCCCCCTGCTGTTTGCACTCGCGATTGAGCAGTTGGCCATCGCATTAAGAAGTTCGGGGGTATGGAAAGGAATAGTGCGGGGGGGCAGGAGATAGAGCACAGGGTGACCTTATATGCCGATGACTTGCTGTTACATGTGTCAGAACCGAGTGTGTCGATAAGGGGAATATTGGAGCTGCTTTGAGTGTTTGAGTCTTTCTCGGGGTACAAACTGAATCTAGACAAGAGTGAGTATTCTGTGGTGTCTCAGCCAGGGGTGGAGTGGCGGGGGGGGGGGGGGGGGGGGGGGGGGGATGCCATTCCGTTGGGCAGGGACTCACTTTAAGTACCTGGGGGTGCAGGTTGCCCGCGAGTGGGGGCTCCGCAGGTACAACATTTCTAGTTTAGTGGGGAGAGTGAAAGCTGATCTGGCAAGGTGGGATGGTCTCCCTCTGTCACTGGCGGGTCAGCTACGGGCGGTTAAAATGAACGTTTTGCCGCAACTTCTGTTTATTTTTCAATGCCTGCTGATTTTCCTGCCAAAGGCTTTTTTCAGAGAGATTGAGGGAAGGATTACTTTGTTCATATGGGGAGGGAAGGTGGCCAGAGTTATAAGGGTACTGCTACAGAGGCAAGTAGGGGGTTTGGGAACGCTAATCACGTTCATATGTTTTGATCCTGTCCAAAGCTAGTGGATTACTGGTCATTTCTAAAGTGGTGCACGTGAAACTGGACCCGGGCCCCCAGGAGGCCATATTTGGGGTGTTGGACCAGCCAAGGTTGGAAACAGGTGCGGAGGCAGATGTTGTAGCCTTCGCCTCGTTGATCGCCCGAAGGTGGATCCTGATTTGTGGGGAGCAACCTCTCCACTCTGTGCCCTGGCATGGCGAGGAGACTTGTTGGAATTCTTGACTCTTGAGAAGGTTAAGTTTGAACTGAGGGGAGGGATGGAGGGGTTCTACAATTCATGGGCATTATTCATTATGCAATTTCAAGAACTGGATAACATCGAACATTAGTTGGGGAAGGTGGGCGGGAGGGTTGGGGGGAGGGGGGCTGTGTGTGTTAATGGCGACTATGCGGGCTAATGTTTGGGGTTTGGTGGGAGGATGGGATCGTTGTAATAGATATGGGGATTGACATATTTGTTACTGATTATTGTTTATTGTTGGTGGGTGTAAATTTGGGAGAAAATGTGAAAAAGGAGGAGGATAAAAAATATTCCCAACAAAATGGTGGCTTTTTACCCTCCCTCACAGAATGCTCTGCAGCCGCACAATGATGTTCTAGAGCCTGGCATGAGGGAGGCAGCATATCGGCCTGGACTTAAGTCCGTAGCTGAGAAACACCCATCTGTACCCCAAATTATCTAATCCCCATCACTTGGTAGGTATTCCTGGGAGGTCCGATCGGTCCTTGGACTCTAGATCGTTTACATTCCTTTCTCAGGCTTGTTTTCCAGGCCTCCTCTTGCTGTCTGGTGCCCTTGGAGAACTGTGTCCCTTCAATTGGGAGGTTCCTGCAAGTAAGTCTCTTCAGAGAAAGGGACTCCAAGGCATTGACATCTGTATTGCATTTCTTTCGGTCAGCTTTCAGGGTGTATTTGAAGTGCTTCTTTTGCCTTGTTCAGGAGCCTTCCTTGAGCTGTGTGAAGAAGATTTGCTTTGGCAGCTGGGACTCTGGCATCCTAAGCACATGGTCTGCCCAGCGGAGTTGGTTTCGATGCTGGTGCTCTTGGCTCCTTCAAGGATGCTGATGTTAGTACGTCTGTCCTCCCAGTTGTTGCAGAGAATCTGTCTCAGACAGCATTGATGGTACCTCTTCAGGGTCTTGAGGTAGTGTCTGTACGTAGTCCAATTTTCAGAACTGTATAGAAGAGTTGGGAGGATGACTGCCTTGTACACAAGGATCTCGGTGTCAGCATGGGTATCACAGTCACCAAAGAGTCTCGCTCTTAGCTCGCAGAATGGATACAATGTTAGATCTTTGCACCGATATCATCCTTAGTTGAGAGGTGGCTCCCAGGTAGGGCAAATGTTCCATATTTGGTAGGGTTTCTCCATTGATCTTGATGGAGGGAGAGACCAGGGCCGGGATTCACCCCTACCCGGCGGGGCGGGGGTTCCCGGCGTAGCGGAGTGGCGCCAACCACTCCGGCGTCGGGCCTCCCTAAAGGTGCAGAATTCTCCGCACCTTTAGGGGCTAGGCCCGTGCCGGAGTGGTTGGTGCCACACCGACTGGCGCCAAAACCGGCGGCAACGTCCTTTGGTGCCGGCCGGCCGGCGTCGGGGCTGGCCAAAAGGCCTTCGCCGGTTCGCGCATGCGCCGGTGCGTCAGCGGCTGCTGACGTCACCACCGGCGCATGCACGGTAGGGGGCTCTCTACCGTGGCGGCGGCAGAAGAAAAAGAGTGCCCCCACGGCACTGGCCCACCTGTCGATCGGTGGGCCACGATCGCGGGCCAGGCCACCGTGGGGGCACCCCCCGGGGTCCGATCACCCCCCCCCCCCCCCCCCAGGACCCGGGGAGCCCGCTCCCGCCGCCACCAGAGGTGGTTGAAACCACGTCGGCGGGAGAGGCCTGTCAGCGGCGGGACTTCGGCCCATCATGGTGGCACGCCAATTGACTGAGTCAAAAACCTTGGTTAGATCGTTGAAGACAATGTAGAGTGACTGATGTTGTTCCTGTTGTTCCTCTTGAAGTGCCAAGCAGTGAGAATTATGTCCACTGGTTTAGTCAGAAGCCACACTGGAAGGGTTTCTTCAGAGATTGGGAGAAGGTGGCGAGCGAGGACTTGGGTGATGATCTTCCCGGTGTTGGAGAGTAGGGAGATTCCTCGGTATTTCCCTTGATGGGAAGTTGGGGGATTTCCTCAAACACGTTCTCATCTATAATTGTATCTTGGTTTTAGAGTTCTTTGAAGTGTTCTATCCATGAAGGCTGATATTATCTCTTTCTCTGAAGAAGGTTCTGTCCTTACTCCGCACTGGTTTGAGGACTAGGGTGTTGGGTCCATATATTGCCTTGGTGGCACTGAAGAAGCTCCATGTGCGTGGTCATTGGTGAGAAGTTGCACTCCTTAATTTTCTCAGTCCACCATTGGTTCTTGATTTCCTTCCTTTGTCTTTTTACCTCTGCCTTGACTGATGGATGAGCTCTCTTCTTTGTCTTGATGGTTATGTCATTTTGCGATGCATGGAGAGATTCCCTTTCTTGTCAATGAGGTCTTGGATGGTGTGTCATTCTTGTCTAACCAGTCTTGGTGTTTCCTGATCTTGTAGCCGATCGTACTTCACAGCTTGAGATGATGGCTGTCTTCATCTCTTTCCAGTTTTCATCCACTCCATTAGAACAGACTCTTTGGAGATCTTGGAGAAGATATTGTTCGAGCTTCACTAACATACTTGGCTCTTGAAGCCGCTCAACATTTATCTTTTTTCTGAGTTGTTTCTTCATCTTCCGCTGCTTCTGATAGAGTTTGATGGACATAGAGGAGTGGATGAGCTGGCGGTCTATCAGGCAGTCATCTGCACTGGTCATCACTTTGGTGATGAGGGCATTCTTTTGGTTGCGGAATCAAATGATTATGAAGTTGATCATATACCAGTGCTTTGATCATGAATGTCTCAGTGAAGTCTTGAACTTTACCTTTTGGTGCAACAGACTGTTAATGATGACAAGCTGGCATTCTGCGCATCCAGGGTGACACGGTAGCACAGTGGTTAGCACTGCTGCCTCACAGTGCCAGGGCCCCGGGTTCAATTCCAGCCCTGGGTCACTGCCTGTGTGGAGTTTGTACATTCTCCCTGTGTCTGTGTGGGTTTCCATCCTGGTGCTCTGGTTTCCTCCCACAGTCCAAAAATGTGCAGGTTAGGTGGATTGGCCATGCAAAATTACCTCTTGGTGTCCAAAGGATTAGATGAGGTTATTGGGTTCCGGGGATAATAATAATAATCACTTATTGTCACAAGTAGGCTTCAATGATAGATTGGGGGCGTGGGCCTTGATAGGGTGCTCTTTCATAGGGTCGGTGCAGATTCGATGGGCCAAATGGTTTGATTTGGTAAGCAGGAGAACCTCGTTGGTGTTGCAATTCCAAACTCGTTCCTTTCCAATGGTTCCTTTACAAATTTGGGAGTCCTTTCCAACTAGGAGGATGATCTTATTTTCCTAAAGGAATGTTGGAGAGTTTGGTGACCAGGGTGGAGCAGAAGCCTTCTTTGTTCTTCTTTGGATGTCATCATTGATATCAACGGTTGGGCGTAGGCATTCATTACTGTTGCCTGCTGGTTCTTGGCAAGTTGTAAACAGAGGGTCATGAAGCACTTGTTCATGCCAACAGGTAGCCCTGAGAGTTGTTTGATGAGTTTGTTCTTTTTTTCAATTCTTTTTTTCCTTTTTTTCCTGTTCTTTTTTTCCAATTAAGGGGCAATTTAACAACTTGCACATCTTTTCATTTGTGGGGGTGAGACCCATGCAGACACGGGGAGATTGTGCAAACTCTACACGGACAGTGACCTGGAGCCAGGGTCGAACCCGGGTCCTCGGCGTCATGAGGCAGCAGTGTTAACCACTGCGCCACCATGCCGCCCCTTGACGAGTTTGTTCTTGATGGCAAATCCAATTTCATGTGTCCTGGAATGATCCTTGGGTTTTCCTCCCCAGAAGAAGGTGTAGCCACCCCCATCTTTCCTCAGCTGCCCTTCTCCTGTTCTTCAGGTCTCTTGCAGGGCATGTGTCAATGTTGAAGTACCTGACTTCACGGGCAACAAGGGCAGTTCTCCGTTCCAGTCGATTGTTTTTCTCATTATCCATGAGGGTTCGTACATTCCAGGTTCTGTCACTCCAATTTGGTACTGATGGAGTGTACACTATCACAGGTGCAATCTTTCGGATGAGACAATATAACCGAGGCCCCATCTTCCCTCTCATAGGGATGTGAAATATCCCATGACACACTTTCAAAAAAGAATAGGGGAATTATCCCTGGTTTCCAGGCCAATATTTATCCCTCATCAACTTCACAGAAACAGATGATCTGGCCATGATCAAATTGCTGTTTGTTTGAGCTTGCTGTGCACTGATTGGCTGCTGCATAGCAAGCTCCGATAAGTTGCATTACAACAGTGACTAGACATCAAAGTTCTTTGTTGGCTATAAACTGCTTTGAGTTATGCAGTTTTTCTTTTCAACCGAGAATGGCTGGAAATTATTCAACATGTAGAATGGAAATGATAAAACTGCAGGGAGAATTTGTTTCATTTTGAAGGACTTGAGATGTTAAAGGCTGAATTTGCTCTACAACTGTCGTTTTTTTCATTATTCATTTATGTGATGTAGGCGCCTCTGGCTGGGCAAGCATTTGTTGGCCATCCCTGGGTCTGGAATCACATGTAGGCCAGACCAGGTAAGGATGACAGATTTCCTTCCCTAAAGGACATTAATGAACCAGATGGGTTTTTACAACAATCGACAATTGTTTTATGGTTATCATTAGATTTTTAATTCCAGATTTTTTTATTGAATTCAAATTTCATTACCTGCCCTGACAGGATTCGAACCCAGGTCCACAGAGCATTACCCTGGGTTTCTGGATTACTGGTCCAATCACAATATCACTACGTCACTGCCTCCCCTATCGTGACAATGCAAAGAGGTTTCGACTCCAGAGTAAGACAGGGTGACAGTTTCATTCTTTCCTACGTAGAATCATGTCAGGCCTCAGTCCAGATTTGCATCACAACAACTTTGCACCTAAGTGCAACTGACACCACCATTGTGGTGTAAATTCAGGTTAAACACACTAGAGTGAGTTTACATTATGTAATTCATTACGTATTCCAGTGCTTCAGGGGTAGGGAGATGGATTCAAAATGTTCAGCTTTGTGCAAACCAAAAAATAAAAGTTTTCCTGATGATTCAGTGGGTCAGAGCACCACATAATAAAGTAACAAACTATGCAAATTAGGAAGCACCCAGCTCTAATGGCTAACCTACACTATCAGATACTGATATGTTTCTATCAGGCATTGATTTATCCTGAGTCAAGGCAATGTTTTGAACACAAAAGCTTTCTTGCCCCAGGCAAGGGAGGGAAAGGAAATCATCTTGTTTTCCTGTTCTTAATCACTATCCAGTAACCCCCTGGTGCATTGAATTTATGTCAGCATTGAGTGAGGACATGCCTGTGATGTCCTCCTATCTATAAAGGTTCACTGTCCAGGGTCACACGTGAAGAATAGTTACTCATGAGAGATACTGGAGGGCCGCCAACAATTGTGAACCTGCATTCATCGTGGGATACTGCCTCAAGGAAAAAAAGTGAAGGAAGAAGAATGGGGAGAGAAGAACAAAGAACAGATATCACTGGGAGGGAGCCATATGTGGTCCTTGTAAATAAAACAGCCATAAATCTGAAGGTAGTGATATTAAAACCTTGATTTATAAATGCAATTCAATGACTTCATGTAAGTTTATTCAACTTCAAATTACACACCTAGAAACAAGTTAATATTGATGAATGCTGACAACACCAAAATAGACAACTGGCAAACTAACTGTTCTGGTTGTCATTAATCAGACAGAATGGACTTTGAACAGCGTTTTCTCAGATATTAATTATTTTCTCAGGTATTCAATTGTGGCATTGTAGTGTGTACATGTCTTCCCAATCAGAAGACATGCCAATGCAGTCACTTCATGGAGACTGATGTCTCCAATAATGTCACTCTTGCTGCAATGGCAGCCGATTCCCTCCCGCTGAAGGTGCCGCAATGTTGTCGCTGACACACACACTGCTGGCCCCTCAGCAGCACCCACACTGGGAGTGACAGCAGTCCTACCCACCTGGTACGCAGAATGGACCTCCTGATGTTGAAACCTGGATGCTGTACCTATTTGGACAGGGGTCCCAGAGGTGTCTATTTAAATGGCCAGCTCCGGAAGATTGCTTCCAAAGTCCCCCTGCCACTTTGGCTGGGCCCTCAATCCACCCAGGAAAATTCATGGTGACGTGATGAAGTTTCTAAAGCAAGCATCTGTGCTGGTAAACCCCCTGAAATATCAATATAATTTCCAATTAGAATGCTCAGCTGAAGTTCTTACACTTTGATTACAATGAGACAGGATTACGGAAAACTGCTCGGGATAGAATTTCAACAACAGAACATGCAGAATGACATTGAAGATGACAGAGTGGCTACACCTGCTCTGACTGTTGAAAGGGAGCAGGGACAATCATTATTCCACAGCCTGATACATGTTCTGCTTTCTATTACTCAAATGTCATAGACAGCAGTGCCAGCTTTATAAGGTACTGCGTGCACTGCATAATATGTGATGGCTGAGAATCTGATATTGGAAGGGAGTTTAAGGGCATGGATATTTACAAAAGCTAAGTAACAGCGCACTACAGGATGCTTCATAGCCGTATGCCATTACTGGGGCAAAAACTGCAATCAAGGAAGATCCAGAAAGTAGAGAGGACTGAATTGACATTTCAGGCAGGATTTCCCCTGCTGCGGCCAGGGTGGAATGTGGATCAGAAGCCAGGAGGGTGTGTGAAACAATCACTCATTGTGATTTTCCACGGGGTGGCCAATTAATAGCCAGGGGCAGGCTCGCCATCCAATTAAGCATTGGCAGGTGGGCTGTCAAAGCAGGAAGGCCAATCAGAGGCCTTCCAGCTTGAAATGAACAGTAGTCTGCAATGCAGGGTAAGTGAGAAAGAGGGCACTTTACAATGGAGGCCCCTCCTTTCTAACCTTATAAAATCTAAATTAAAAAATGTTGTAATATACCTTTAATAATAATAATAATCTTTTATTATTGTCTCAAGTAGGCTTACATTAACACTGCAATGAAGTTACTGTGAAAAGGCCCGAGGCGCAACAGCATACAGTTACGCGCTGTAGTTGTTTTAAGTCCAGGCCATTAGAAAATAAAACGCAAACTTGACCAGGAAGTCTGTCAATTGGTGCCACAGGGTATTTAGCATACCAGATAGGGTATCAATTTAAAATCTCACCTGAAAGATGGCACCTCCAATAGTTGAAGCATTGCCTCATTACTGCACTGACAATGCCACTCACAGTGCCCTGGAGCGATTCTTCTGGTTTCCCATACTCCCCTTACCCACTGCCACACACTGTCTCATCACAATGTCACAACAGAGATTTGAATTTACTGAGTGGGAATTGCAATTGAATTCCATTCCCACCATTTTGTGGACAGTATGTTGATGTGTCGTTGTGGTTTTGCACTATTGTATCCACAATGCTAGAATTTCTAAATTAAGACATTCGGCGTCCAAACTGGGTCATCAAGACCTAAAGATTGAATTTGTGCTCAAGTTGCACAATGCTTACAGATGTTTGTGTAGCTGAAGATAACAAATGCAAATTTTAAGGGAAGAAAGGGGTAAATGGAAAAAGGAATAAAACCCAACTCCTCACATCCCGAGTACATATGGGTATGGTTCGCCAGCCCCCTCCCTCACCTGTCACATCTGTCCACTACCTCTGGGAAAAACCCACTCATCCAGGCCCAAGTCATGTGGACCCTGTGTACCACCTTAAATTGTATAAGACTCATCCTTGCGCACAAGAAGTGACTCCAGTGACACAAGCCTCCACAGCGAGCTCGTGGACAGCCTCCACAATAGAAGCAACACAAGACTCCAAAGCACAGTCCTTGCATGAACAAGACCATGAGGGTCTAGCAACCTTCTCTGAGCAACCAGCAGCAGACGATGCAAGTCTGCCATGCTCAAATGAACAACAGGAAGACTATGACAGTCTGCCATGCCCAAGTGCACAGCAAGAAGACTATGACAGTCTACCACGCTCCAGTGAACAAGAAGAAGACTCTGACAGTCTACCCAACTCAAGTGAAAGACAAAAAGCTACTAAGGCTCTACCCACTGTATGTGAGACAAGTGACGACGGCATCCCACTTCCCATACAAGATGTGCAAAGTGACAGACCTCAGCTAGTGTGCACAGAGGCACTCGACAATCACAGTGAGACTACTGGTGACTCCGGTGACACCACGTTACTTCAAACCTCATTTGCTCGAGCCTCTCCACAAGCAAATGCATTCCTGAATGTTTTCATTCCAGACGTAGAGCATCAGGAAACCTCAGCTGACTCAAGTGAACCTGCAATGACTCCGGACGAGGAGCGGCAAGAAACCAAAGCTGATTCAGGTGAAACAGAAAGGGCTCCAGACGGGAGCATCGACAAGCCAAAACTGACTCAGGTGAAACAGACCAGACTCAAGATGGGAAGAATCGACAAGCCAAAGTTGATTCAAGTAAGCCGGACATGACTCCAGACGGGAAGCGCCACGGTCTCAGTGACGGCACGCTCAAGAAAACAGCAGATGCCACAAAGCACGCTGACACGAGTAACTGTGTGAAGGACTCGTATTATCCACAGTGTGGTCCTTGAGCGCAGCAAACACGACAACAAAACCAACCAACACAACAGCAACATCCAGAAGCGTACCAAAGGCAACAACGTCGGCAACAAGCACGACAAAGGCAACAACAATGGAACTACGACTGGTACGACGTGGTACAACTCTGCCCATGAGGGACACTGTTACTGCTCAGCTCAGTACAATGGCATACCATGGCAGGACGATGCATCTTTCCACTTCACGGTTGCTACACTACCAACAGGCAACCTGGCTTTCAGGACAGATGCCATCCAACATCGCTACCACAAGCATCGAAAGAAAAACAGACTCCAAATCAGACAACAAAGTGATTTGACCACTTCTTGGTTCCTCCGCACAGGGACAAGGATGGTGTTTACAATGCAATGCCACCATCAACATCACCACCTCACTAACCCAACAAGAAAGGCATTCAACCATAATACAGTAATTAATGAATTTTGGACTCATGCATGTGATTTGGACTTATTGTTTACTGATCACTGTTATCATAACTTGTACATAGCATCACATATCTACCTGCTTTTGTTCAATTTTCTTTAACACTGTACAGAAAATCTGTAACATGAAAAAAATGGGGATGTGGTATATGCATCACTGTAGATACACAAGGGGTCAATGTAAATACACGTAGACTAGATAGACACTAGAGGGAGCACCAAAGACATGACACACTGACATTCAACCAACAGGTCAGTAAGATAGGACACAACCAATGGGCATTCACGATACACACAGAGGTGACACTACCACAGAAGGGCATTACGCCAACCCATATAAAAAGGACACAGCACACATGCTCAGCCTCTTTCCAGTGGAGACACTCAGTGAGTACAGACACAGGGTTGATTCAACATCACACCCACCACGTGGATTGTAGCAGACTGGTTCGTCAGTCTGAGTAGCTATAGAAGGATTAACAGTAGAGTCGAATCCAAGTAGGAGAATTGTTAATAGTTGAATAAACGTGTTGAACTTATCTCCACGTCTGAACCTTCCTTTGTCAGAGTGCACATCAAGGAAGCAGCTTATGCCAAGCCAAGAGCATAACAAAACACTACGTTCACCCTCAGACTCTTGAGGTGGGAGAGGACTCTTGCTCTTTTTACTGGCCCGTGAGGCTCCTCACATTCCATGTTTCTATCTGGATGGGGGGGGGGTGTGGGGGGTTCCACCCCCCCCCCCTGTTGTGGGGTCAGCCATACTCACCATGAGGGCCTGGCCCTGTTCGTCTAGGCCTGCCCTTGCTTACAGACCATTTAAGATGGCCGCCATTTACTTCCACATTTGTGCCATCGCCACGTGCAACCTGTTGCAACAAGCGCTCTACCCCCCTTTTCCAAACCACCCATCGCTTCTCCCCTGTACCCCCATACACTTGTGTACCCCCTCCTAGTCTCCCTCTCCTCCCTTGGCTTTGCCTCCCTCTCTCCACCCCCCCCCCCCCCCGATTCCCCCCCTTCTTGCCCTTTGTTTCCCCTGAAATTCTGTTGCACTCCCGGGAGGGGAATGTGATCGTTCATTGCGACTGGTCAAGGTCAACTGAATGGTAAAGCCTGCGTTGGGAGGCAGTGGCGCTGTTGGATCATGACTGGCAGGCATTGGGGTCCCAGGGGAGAAGCGACCCCCCCCCCCCCCTTGCCTCTATTACGTTCCCGGACCAGGCCCCAACAGTTGCTAAGATAACGGACAGAAACCCCAACATTTTATTTAATTTGTAAGACTGTGAGGATAGAATTCTTTGCTCCAGGACTGACTCCACACACAAATAGGAATATGCAGCGGGATTCTACCTTCTGGGGACTAAGTCCCCACGCCATCGGGAGAACCAGCACCAACCACTCCGGTGTCAACAGCCCTTGGAAGTGCGTCCAGGGGCTAGGTGGACAGTGGAGGGGTTGACGCCGCTCCAGCTGGCGCCGACGGGACTACGCGAGTTCGCGCATGCGCCAAAGGGCCCCCGTGATCTCGATGGATACCCCCAAGCTCCAGGAATGGCTCCTTGGGGATAAGGGATATCCCTTCAGGTCATGACTGATGACTCCAGTCCGGAGGCCACAGACCGGCTGGCGTATTTTGGCGCAGGTGCGGGGGGTTCTCTTCTTCACTGATCGGTGGGCTCCGAATGTGGGCCAGGCCACTTTGGGGGCCCCCCGGGGTCGGATCCCCCCCCCCTCGAGGATCGCCCCCGCCGACTTACCTGCCAGGTCCCGCTGTCAACGGCTCCCAACCAGCATGGCATGAACCCCGCCTTTGCCCAAAAAATGGCGCCGGAGAATACGGTAGCTGACGTCGGGGCGGCGGGGTAGGATTCGTGCCGCCCTCCCCCCGCCCCCCGGGGATTCTCCGACCCGGCGGGGGGTCGGAGAATCCCAGCCATGGTATTTTAAAACAAACTTTATTGTTTACATAGTCTTAAACTAACTTTAGAGTACCCAATTCATTTTTATTCCCAATTAAGGGGCTATTTAATGTCACCAATTCATCTACACTGCACATCTTCAGGTTGTGGGATGAGACCCACGCAGACATGGGGAGAATGTGCAAATTCTACACGGACAGTGAGCCGGGGCAGGATCGAACTCAGGTCCTCATTGCTGTGAGGCAACAGTGCTCACCACTGCTCCACTGTGCCGCCCTAACTTTAACCTCATAAAAGAAATAGCTTACAATTACCAGTTAAACAATGCTTCACAATAAAATAGAACACTTGATCCCCTCACTGCTATCTTTTCATCTCAGGTCGAAACCCACTTTTAAATACAGTCAGCAGTCCCAGAAATCCTTGCTTTATAGAGATACCTTGGATAAACTGCTTTGAGAGAGAGAGTGATCCTTTAGGAACCAACTTGCAGGTTCTTGCCTGTGTCAAACTACTGTTTAATATCCCAACATTTGGCAAATAGCTCCGGTTCTGTTCACTGTCAAATTTGTTTAACTAAACTGTTTTTCCAGAAGCTGCTGGTCTGTCCACAGAGAGATCTAAACTAAACTCAACACCAGACTGCTTCAGCCCTGGCTCCTCCCATTAACCACATCATCTCTATCCCAACATCTGGGATATGGCCATCTGACTAAGGCTAAAAAAGTTTGTGCCCTTTCTGGGCTTGAACCTGATCGTGTGATCAGGGAGGGCCTGGGAAGATTGCGTTCTGAAATCCAGCCAACGCAAATCCCGTTTCTGGCCTCTCGCTATATTTAGCAGCCATGACGGGATTTGTGCCCATGGCTGATGGGCCTTGCAAAATCATGCCCCATGTCTTTACAATACCAGCACAGGACTGATATCATTCTAGTTAATCCGTATTACATCTTTTCCATGGTTCCTTCTTTTCCATAACTGAGTGGGCAAAATGGAAAAAAACCAGAAATACTTGCATTGACTTAACGCCTTTCACAATCACTGGATGTCTGAAAGCATTTCACAGCCAATGAGTAGTTTTGAAATGCAATCTATATATATATATATATATATACATATGGAACAGATTTGTTCAAATACATATATCATAACACCAAAGGTCAATATTATTCGATGCATGTATTTGCCAGAATAAATTTCACTCGTATCGATACATTTCATTTAATACATACAACTTTAATTTACAAATTGTTGCTGAAATTATAGATCGATCTGTCACTGCACTAATAATTAAATGCAGAGGTCATTATCGTATTTTTTAGGGTTTTTTTAAATTAGCATCAGTTCCTTGAGCAACAAAAGAACAGCCAACTTCAGATGCTTTAGCTGCAGTCCCAAGTTCAGTTAACAGTGCAGCGCAAATATTCTCAATGTATTTTTCAAATTGATATTCGACATTTTCAAGTGAGGGGAAAAAGTGTTTGACAGATATGTGCAATTATGAATTTAATTGCAATGCTATGTCATCGAAAAGGCAAATATTAGCACATGAACCCCCCCTCCCCAAATTTAAATGGTGGTTAATTGATGCTACAATTAGTTTGTTATTATATGGAGATTGTTGCTTGGAGTAGTGATTATTCAATCTGGATAAGTGTGAGGTGATGCACTTGGAAAGGACAAACAAGGAAAGGGAATGCTGTATGTCCCTCGATATCCAGAGTTCACTAGATTTGTTGGTTCCACTGTTTTTCTTTATTGGAACATGTTGACCCTGTGCTCTCCCAATTTCCTTCTTGAATGCATCCCACTGTTCTGTCACAGTTTATCTAAAATTGTCTGCTCCCAGTCTACTCTGGCCAAATCATATCTGATCTTATTAAAATCGGCCTCGGGCAGCACGGTGGCTCAGTAGGTTAGCACTGCAGTCTCACGGCGCTGAGGTCCCAGGTTCGATCCCGGCTCTGGGTCACTGTCCGTGTGGAGTTTGCACATTCTCCCCGTGTTTGCGTGGGTTTCGCCCCCACAACCCAAAGATGTGCAAGGTAGGTGGATTGAACACGCTAAATTGCCCCTTAATTGGAAAAGATTAATTGGGTACTCTAAATTTATAAAAAAAAAAAAAAAAAAAATTAAAATCGGCCTCCCCCCCAGTTTAAAACTTTGATCTCTGGCCCACCCTTTGTCCTTTTCCATAACTATCTTGAATCTAATGGAGTTATGATCACTGTCTGCAAAATGCTCCCCCACTGATACTTCAACCACATTGATATATTTGGGCGTGCTGTCTGGCTTGATTTTTAGGTTTACCTGAACTGCAGTCATAGAGCCTAGCGAGTCTTCCAACACCTTCTCATGCTTAATCAGAAGTTGTTGCTCTTTGAATCCATTAGTTGATGTACTGCTTCCCAGTTAAGCCTAATCTTCATGCGAAATAGAGCAGGAAAATTCCCATGGGCAACATAAAGAGGCAACTTCGCCGTCTGTCCATTTGCTTCTACTTTCACCATAATGCATGCATTTAATGGTGCCGCCTCTTTGGTGTACATCCTTCGGATCACATTTGACAATTTTAATCAGCTTTTGATTACCGCGCACTGACAAGATGCCGAGCTTCATTGTTACAATGCAAAAACTCAGCATCCTCTATGGTCCAGAGCCTTCAATTACTTTAACCTACTTTGAAGAAGGTCCTCCCGAAACCACTTCACTTTGACTCTTCTCGTCACCTTTAAACACCCATTTTTTCAACTAAGCTATTAGTCACCTCTACTGACTCTCACAGCATTGTTCAGCAACTGTTTCCTGTTCTTCATTTCCTCTGTATAATACTTGTGTTTTTTTTCTTGCTTGAAGCTGCCATAGAACTGCATGTCATGTGGGCACCGTAGGATTACTGTGACTACATAATTCAATGTTCAAAAACTTTCATTGGCCCACTTAATTTAAGAATGATTTTGTAATGTCAAGTAATGAGTCTGGCAATTTTTTTTACAGAATACAATATTCCAATCATGATCTACATGTGAGTTATTCTGCACCTGCTGTAGTTATGGACAACTTAAAAATATGTTTGACTTTATTCTCAATGGCTCAACTGAGTCTTTTACAGTTATTTAGTTTTGCATTTGTGCCCTCTTTTTTAGAGCTTTAGGCTATGACAATCTCTGCCCTACACGGGCCAGAGGTGTATATTTTGCCGTACCTGTCTCTTACTGTTGCATGTTGGGATCCGTATTTGAAGGTGGTCTTGTCCTTCGTGACCTTCATATATCAGTCAAACATTTTGTCTAGTCATCACCATCTAATTCGATGTTTTAGGCTTTGTGAATAGTTTTGGTTATTTATGCCCGTGCGCCCTCATGACTATGTGGATTGAATATTACTTCCCTTGATTTGCAATTCCATCATATTATTTTTAACTTGTTCTTGACCCATAATTTCCCAAAAGCCACTGGCAGCAGAAACAACACCATGTTCGCCCTTAAAGCTCAAGTGGCTATTTTCTGTGTAATTATTTGGATTAATCTATGTTTTTTTCTCCTTGCACGTGATTGGATGCTCAAAGTTATCATGGGTACATTCACCGTTATCCCAAAATTAGAAAGCGCTTTTTTGGCAGTAAATCACCTGAATTTCCAACTACTGTTGCACCATCAGAGAGATCCAGAAACAAAATACAAATGTTTGTTTTCTCGTGTTAAATATGAAAAGATTCACTGATATTAGCATTATTATTATAGTACTTGACCATTGATATATTCAATATTAGCGCACAGTGATACTGCTTATAAGAGCAAATAAATTGAGACAATTTTTATTTCACATCAGATAGAATGAAAATGCAAAACAAACGTGCATCCACATAGAACTATGTTTTTTCATCAGGATATCTCAAAACGCTGATTATCCAATTATTTACTTCTTCCAGGCGGGATTTACCGGCTGTTCACGTCGGTGGGATATTTCAGTTCCACGCTGGCACACAGGTTTCCCAATGGCGAGGGGTGCAGTCAATGGGAAATCCCATTGAAAATGGCGGGACCGGTAGATCCCGTTGGCGGGCTTCATCTGCCGCCAAAAAACACGGGGGGGTTGGTTGATAAATCCCGTGCATAAGTAATTATTGCAACCCACATTCCACAAAAAAAAAATAAAAGGGAGGTATGGTGCTCTTTTTTGTACCACATCCACCTGAGCAGGAAGTTTAATAATCATTCAAATTGTGGTACATCAACAAAGTAGCACTTCCATCATCCAGCACCGAAACATGAGCCAAAATTATATGGTGGTGTTTAATAACCAGGTTTGAACTCACAACCTTCTTCCTCGTGGATGAAAGTACTACCAACTGAGTCAAAACAACAATTGGTATGTTTTATACTCAAACAGTTTGATGTTTTTGTTTTGCTACCAACTTTCCTTCTAATTTCATATTGTAAATATATGTTTTACTGTAAAGCGAATGACACAACATCCTACTCTCGCAATGAGATCCATGGCGACTCTGCAATCTTCACTCCAAAACTGGCATATGTGCAGGGCAGTTCTTTTGAAATAACTGAAAATGTCAAATTCCATTCACTTGGCAGGAGATTCCAGGAATTTTACCAGTGTTTTGGGGAATTGCATTTGACAAGTCTGTTGGTTTACTACTCAGGTCACCTCTTTTACAGTGATCAAGTCATATTTCACTATTATTTAGGAATTCTAGGATATCTTTGGACTTTTATTCCTGTTTCGTCACCCAATTATGACTGATTTGCACTTGCTGTAGTTTTCTGATGTGTCTGTGCTAGCAGATCAGGAGGCTTATGCTGTTCCATGGCTAAAGCATTAACCACCCCTTTACTGCGAATTAGGTGCACATCCTAGATTCTCTGGGAATCCCAATGATTCAAGCCAATATATTGGGCTGAATTTTAGCTTCAGGGACCCGATTCTGGCATGGCGCTGAATTCTAAATCGAGAACCTGCAGGTGATTGTGGCTCGACTCTGCAAGGGATTTTCAAGGAACTGGCCTCAGTTAAGGACTGTGGGAGGGCCAATGGAAGCAATTGCAACTCTAGTGTGTGGATGGATAATACAAAAATGCTAGATGAAGTAGTGGAGTTGACTGTGAGATACCTGGGATGTAAGAATGAAATAAAGACACGCAAAGACTTTGCCCCTTTCAGTAACAGTTTCATGGACATGCTGCTGAGGGCTGTGTGGGGTCGGAGGGAGATTCCTTCCCTCGCAATGGGAAGAAGAAGCTTGCAATGGAGACCAAGGAAGTGTTATTAGAGATTGCAGAGGAGCTTAGCAGTCGGAGCATTCTGCCATGTTCCTGATGTCATCTCCCGCACAGGACTTATGGGGTGAGAATGATTATCTTCCCCGTGGTTCTCGCGGACTAGGATCTCCCCCGCTGAGGGGTGGGGGAACTCCATTCAGCAATGTATAAAACGTCGGCCAGTAAGGCAGTGACCGAAAAGAGACTTAGTATATAACGTAACTGTAAATAAAACAAATTTCTTACTTGGTGTGGATTTCCCGTGTCCTTATTAAACTGGATTCAATGCAGAAAGCAGTTTAATGGTCTAAACATGTCGGGAAGGATGAGTACAGCGACACGTTCATCTACAACCTATTCTGTGCATCACCATACCTCCCTCACTCTGCCTTCTCAAACCTACTTCATTACATTACTCCTTCCGCCTACTCACCTCGCAGTTACATATATCCTTCTCTTTCTATGCTCCTGTCCACAGCTATCCATCTATCATTCCCAGTCACCCTTGTATCATATCCACCCTCACCAATTGCACTCCATCTATTGGATGAACACATGATATTAAAGCAACTTTTGCATACAGAAAAGAGCACTGTATACCACAAAAAGGGAGAGAGGTGGAGGAATCCTTCTGATGATTCCATACAACTGAGGAGGTGGAGTGTGATGAATATAAGAAATTGTCATATGTAACAGTTTGTATTTTTGCAGTAATGTTATTAAAAACCTGGGTTAAAATGCACGCAGACAGTATGACTGCTAGAACTGTGATTATGTGTGAGGTATTGTGTTTGGTCCTAGCTAAACCTGTCACAGGAGGCAAAAGAATGCTGTCTGCTTTGAGTGTACCAAAATAGCTAATGGGAGGGGTCACGTTGTCTGAAAAGGCAGTTGTCCACAGGACTTGAGCTGAGCAGAAGTGTTTTCAGTTCGGTCTTAAAAAAACGTTTCTCTCTCCAAGGACTCTGCACCTGGTTGTTAACTTATTTTTAAGTGGTATTTGAAATAATTGAGTTTGATTAATTGGAATGTAGAGGCAGGGTATAGGAAGCAGGTTAAGATGCTGTAACTGTGAACCGTAAAACTACTTTATTTGTTGCTAATGTGCTTAATTCTGTGTTCAAATTAATGTTTGTTTCAACACAAAAGTTGTATACTGGTCAGCGTTATTACTCCTGTTGTGAAGTAACATTTCCTCACAGTTTAACCAAACGCAAATAGTTGAGTTCTGGTCTGGACCCACAACAGGAGGCACTGGAAATAAATAGTATTATGGTGACCCTGACTGTCAGAGACAGGGACTACTAGCTACCCAATGACAGAGTTAAATAAAAACCATCCACATATCAGACGGTCCAATTTATATTGGACTTTGTTTCAAAAGCAAGTGAAATATGATCATCTTCATAAAGATCATTTGCAACATTTTTAACTTGCCACAAATAATTCATAACTTTTATCTTGCAAAGGGCTTTTGTGTGTGTAAAGCAGTTTGTGAATATTGTGAGAAACTAAGTCCTTCTAAGAATCACAGGACACACGGACCATGCATCAGCTCAGATCCTCACTTGCTGCGACAAGCAAGACAGATCATTGGGTTTTCACTCGGTGACTCAGGTATTTTTGTTCTGTTCATTTTTTTTTACAGGATGTAGGCCAGCATTTATTATTCATCCCTAATTGCCCTTGGGAAAGTGATAGTGAGCTGCCTTCTTGAATCACCGCAGTCCCTGAGGTGTAGGTACACCCACAGTGCTGTTCAGCACTGCAAATATCCCTACACTGCAAGCAAGTGGAGAGTATTTCATCACACATCAGATTTGTGCCTTGTAGATGGTGGACAGGCTTTGGGGCGTCTGGAGGTGAGTTGCATGCCACATGTTTCCTGGCTTCTGACCTACTCTTGTAGCCACAGTATTTTGACATTTAGTAATTGTGAGAGGATTCGAGTACAGGAGCAGGGATTTCTTGCTGTAATTATACAGAGCCTTGGTGAGGCCATATCTGGAATATTGTGTGCAGTTTTGGTCTTCTTATCTGAGGAAGGATATTCTAACTATAGAGGGAATGCAGTGAAGGTTTACCAGACTGATTCCTGGGATGGCAGGACTGACAAACAAGGAGAGATCCAATTGGTTAGGATTGTTTTTGCTGGAGTTCAGAAGATGAGGGGGAATCTCATAGAAACCTAGAAAATTCTAACAGGACTGGACAGGGTAGATGCAGGAAGGACGTTCCCAAAGGTGGGTGTGTCTAGAACCAGGGGTAATAGTCTGAGGATATTGAGTAGACCATTTAGGACTGAGATGAGGAGAGATTTCTTCACCTGATAGTGGTGAGCCCGTGGAAATCATTACCACAGTAGTTGAGGCCAAAACATTGTATGTTTTCAAGAAACAGTTAGTTATAGCATTTATGGTGGTTAGCATTGCTGCCTACGGCGCTGAGGACCCGGGTTCGAATCCCGGCCCTGGGTCACTGTCCGTGAGGAGTTTGCACATTCTCCCCGTGTCTGTGTGGGTTTCACCCCCACAACCCAAAGATGTGTAGGATAGGTGGATTGGCCACTCTAAATTGCCCCTTAATTGGAAAAAATAATTGGGTACTCTAAATAAAAAAAATTTAAAAGTTATAGCATTTATGGCGAAGGGGATCAAAGGATATGGGCAGAAAGCGAGATTAGGCTATTGAGTTCGATGTTCAGCCATGATCATAATGAATAGCGGAGCTGGCTCCAAGGGCCGAATCGCCTCCTCCTGCTTCTATTTAATATGTTTCCATTTGCTCCGTTGAATTTAGACACAACATTTAGGACATGAGAGTGTAAGGACTTTGGGAGTTTTAGGGATCTATTTGTGGAGGAACCGTTTGCTAGTTTAGGGGTATTATCAACAAGGTTTCAACTTCTGGGAGGACCTTGTTCCTTTACCTCCAGGTGCATGCATTTGAGCACCATGTCAGCAATTGTTAACATTGATCTGGAGCTTGTCCTTTGGTCACCATTTTGCGGGATATTGGACTCGCCTGGGTTGCAGATGGGGATCAAGCCGGATATTCCTGCCTTTGTCTCATTGATAGTCCAGAGGCGAGTTCTACTGGGATGGATCTGCTGCTCTGTCCAGTGCCTCGGTTTGGTTGTGTGACCTTATGGAATTTCTACACCTAGAGAGGGTCAAGTACCACTGTCAGGGGGTCAATTGAAACTTTCTACCTCAGGTGGCGGCTACTCATTCTCTACTTTAAAGAGCTAATCACCATTAGCTGTTGGGGAGGGGGTTAGTTCTTAGTTCTCGTAGTCGAGGAAGAGTAGTTCTTTCCTGGATGGGTTTTGTTTGATGGTTCTGTTTTTTCTAATATTGGACTTTGTAATATTCATTTTCCCATGTTGTTATTGTGCATTTTGTTTGTTTGTTATAAATGAAAACTCTTTAGTAAAAATATATATTTTTAAATGTTCGTATACTGTCCCTTCTTGTCAAGCTTTGATTATCAGATCTCTTATTGCTACCTTGCTCTCTTCCTTTGTCTTCTCTCTTTATTTGATCAGATCTTCCCACCCTTGCTCCACTATTTGATGACATCACCTCCTTGTGCTTTAGGTGGAGCTAATATTGTTGAGCTAATATCCTCATCATTGCGTGAATTTCCTCTTTAACCAGCACTGCCACTCCATCACCTTTTCCTTTTTGTCTCTCTTTCCTAAATACTGGACTTTCAGTTCCCATCCCTGGTCACCCTGCAGCCATGTCTCCGTAATCCCGATTATATCATACCTGTTTACGTCCATTTGCACGATTAGTTCATCCACCAAGTGGATGCTCCAAGGCACAAGGCTTGTTTTTTTAACATTACTCGTCTCGCTCCCAATATATTTCACTGTGACCCTGTTTGAATTTGGCCTTTGGTTTCTCTGCCTATCACTTTTCTTATTCCCCTTTCTGTCTTTTGATTTTGACCTTGTTTCCTCCTCCTCTGACTCCTTGTATAGGTCCCCATCCCTCTTCCAATTTAGTTTAAACCCTCCCCAACCACTCTAGCAAATTCTCCCCCCATGACATCAGTCCCAGTCCTTCTCAGGTGTAACCCTTCCTGCAGTGCATGCCTCGCTATCTTGCTCTGCCTGGTGATCACCTATTCCCTTCCTGTCTGTCTTAGCCTGAGATGTGACCATCTCTTTATATGTGCTAGCCACAACATTCTCCGTCTCGTGAATGCTCCAGTGTCCCCAGGCACTGCTCCAGTTCCGAAACCCAGGCTTCTAGGAGCTGTAGCTGGAGACACCTACTGCACACCTGCTTGCCCCAGGGACTGGAAATGTTCCCGGCTTCCCACGTGGAGCAAGAGGAGTAAACCAAGGCTTGGAGCTCTCCCACTATGACTTATCCCTTTAAATTAAACCATTGGAAGATGCTTGACATTAGATTAAAGCCAATTCTCTATGGCCCTTCTTTCTTTGTTCTTGTTAGTATCAATTATAGCCCTTACAGATTATGCACCACAAAAAGTATTTTTAACTCTGAGTGATAAAAGTTATAAAGACTTACCAATCTGACCAACCAGCTACCTCCCTTGTATCCTCAGCTGCAGCAGAGGCCACTCTGCCCTCATTGTCCTATTTAAATATACTTTGAAGGAGATTATCTCCCCCTTGACAACCAGGAGTGAGAGACAGAGTCATTCCTGTTTAGTCTGGTGTACTCCCCAATGGTCCTGGACATGTGCTCACAACACCCCCTGTCTGCCAACAGTGCTATGTCTTGCTTCCAAGGTAGACGCAGATTAGAGTCCGTTAAAAGGCTAAGTCCACAAAGTGTGATCCAAGTTAATAATTGCCGAGTATTCTGCTCTCCACACCCAGAATAGGAAGGACCCACCTAGTAAGAAGAAATCAATCCTGAAGTAGACTTTATGCACGTGGGAAAAGAACAAAAATTCCTTATCCCCTGGATCCAAAAATTGCCATGGGTCTGCCCCACTCCCTCAATCTGACCCATAAAAGCTAGAAGCACTTTCACCATCCCCGAGGGATCAAATGATCTAGGCCTGGAACAATCTAGTTTGGGATCCAAAACACAGTTGAAATCCCCTCCAAAGATCAGTCTGTGTGGAGTCTGCAAGTTCTCCCCGTGTCTGCGTGGGTTTCCTCCGGGTGCTCCGGTTTCCTCCCACAGTCTAAAGATGTGCGAGTTAGGTGGATTGACCATGCTGAATTGCCCTTAGTATCCAAAAAGATAAAGTGGGGTTACTGGTTACAGGGATAGGGTGGAGGCATGTGCTTGAGTAGGGCTCTCTTCCAAGGGGCGGTGCAGACACGATGGACCGAATGGCCTCCTTCTGCACTGTAAATTCTATGATTCTATGGTGTGTATCAAGGTCAGGAAACATTCTTTTAATGAATGTCACATCGTCCCAGTTTGGCACGTAAATATTTATTAGTATCACCAACAGCCTGCTCGAGACCCACTGACCATTACAAATCTGCCATTTGGATCCACTACGGTCCATAGGTTGAGAAAAGAACCTGTTTACTGACTAAGATCGCTGTACCTCAGGCCTATCCATCAAAGCCCGAATGGAACACTTGGCTCACCCACGCCTCTCACAGTCGGGTTTGATCCCGTACCCGGAAGTGGGTCTCCTGCAAACACACCACAGCAACACTTAGATTCTTTAGGTAAGCAAAAGCTCTCAGCCGTTTTACCGGGCCACCTTTTGCCCTTACGTTTCAAGTGACCAGCCGAATTGGGGGCCTCCCACAACCCCTCATCCCTGAGTCAATGATTTCCCCCATCAGGGGCGGCCAACTTCTTACTCAAGCAAAACAGGCTCAAGGCCTACCCAAAATGGCCTTGCCGGGTACACCACCCTGAAACAAACTCTGTTCCTATACAAGGTGACCAAAGCCTTGTTGAAGGCTGCCTGCTTGCTCCCATGTCCAGGTTTTTATGCACGAGATTGGCTTCCCATCTCCATTCCTGATGATCCTTTCAGGACCCGCTCTTTCTCCTGAAAACTAGCGAAGCGCACTAATATTACATGTGGTGGCTCGTTCAGTCAGGGTATTTGGCGAAGAGTCCGGTGGCTCTATCCAATTCCAGAGGGGGTGTGGGTTCACCTTCCTCCATCATTTTTCTAAACATTCGAGCAAGATATGCAATTGGGTTTGGGGCCTCTCCTCCCTCCGGCAACCCCGTGGCTCTAGGTGCAGCCTCCAAGCTCAGTTTTTGAGGTTGTCGTCTTTAGCCTTCAGTCTCCTATTTTCAGCAACCACTGCGGCTATTTCAGCTTCTAGTGAGGCAAGCTGCTCCCCGTGACTTGTCAACACTTTATCCATGCTTTCGGTCACCTCGCCATGTTTTTGTAACCAGCTCTCCAGACAGGGCCCAGGGCTGCCTCTAATGACTGACATCGTTTTTGTTCCATCCGCCTCCACTGCTTCTAGAAGTGGGCATCAAATTCCTTAGCTAGCACGCTGGTCAGCATGTCTGGGGTAATCGTGGAGGCCGCCATCGCGGCCTCTGCCATTTTGTCCGTGAGGATGCAGCTCGACGCCCCCCAATCTGTCGACGAATGTTGTTCTGTAGGTTGCTTGTGTCCTTTCATCTTCATTGCAGTGGGTGTAGGGATCTTTTGTATTCATTAAAAAACGTTTTGGTGAAAAGAAATTCCCGAAAGAAATGGGTGAAAAAGGCTCTCAAAAGCAGATCCTGGTGGGAGCTGCGATGTGAGCTTCCAAACCACACGTGATGTCACCAGAAACCCCAGTCTATACAAATTTAAGAGTGCGCCAGCAGATAAGGCCAAAGATGGCAAAAATGGTAAAAAGGCAGAAGTAAAGGCTCAGTATTTGAATACATGTGGCACTTGTAACGAAACAGGTGAATTTTTTTTTTTTTTTTTTTTTTTTTTATAAATTTAGATTACCCAATTATTTTTTCCAATTAAGGGGCAATTTAGTGTGGCCAATCCACCTACCCTGCACATTTTTTTGGGTTGTGGGGGCTAAACCCACGCAGACACGGGGAGAATGTGCAAACTCCACACGGACAGTGACCCAGAGCCGGGATCGAACCTGGGACCTCAGCGCCGTGAGGCGGTTGTGCTAACCACTAGGCCACCGTGCTGCCCTCGAAACAGGTGAATTGACAGTTCAAATGGAAATAAATATGTATGATCTGATAGTTATTCTAGTGTCATGGCTGCAGGAGGACAAATACTGGGAACTGAATATTCAAGGGTACACAAGATTCAGTAAGAACAGAAAGCTTGGAAAAGGTAGAGGGGTGGCTTGTTATCTAAGGATGGCATTGATACAATTGAGGGGGAATGACCTTAGTTCTAAAGATCATGGTGTAGAATCAGTTTGGGTAGAGATAGGAAATAGTAAAGGTAGGAAGTCACTTGTGGGTGTACTTCATAGTCCTCCTAACAGTAAACACACTGTGGTAGGGCGGAGTATGAAGGAAGAAATAATGGGGGCTTGTGAGAAAAGTATGCTGATATTTCTGAATGATTTTAATCTACATATAAATTGGGCGAATCAGAATGGCAATAGTAGCCTTGAAGATCAGTTGATAGAGTGTTTTGGGGGCAATTTCTTAGAGCCGCATGTGCTAGAGCCAACAAAGAACAGGTTGTGTGACTGGATTAATTAATGACCACATAGTAAAGGCACCTATATTAACTCATAAGGAAGCTGGAATTAACGAAGATGAATTTATGAACATATTTACAAGTTCATGCTTAACATAGCATCTCACTGCCATTAGCTGGAAGAATAGGTCTCACCAGGCCCTTGAGTTGGGCCTGCCTTTTTTCTACTCATAATGAGCCCCAGGCTATTTTCCTCTATCATCTACCTGGGAGCTCTTACTTCAACAAGTTCCACGAGGAGGATTAATAATGGTTTATGCTGTGGTCCTTGTGGGGAGGTAACAGTGATCATAACATGATTTAAATTTGCATTCAGTTCGAGGGAGAGAAGGGTGGGTTTATGACTAGTATTTTGAATTTTAAAAAAGAGGACATTATGAGGGTATGAAGACAGAACCGGCGAAAGTGAATTGAAAAGTTAGGTTAAAGGTCAGTAGAGATGCAGCGGCAGACATTTAAGCAGGTATTTTGTCACATTTAATACATTCCAGCATAAAAGAAATACCCTAGGGGAAGGACACACTATCCATTGCTAACTAAGGAGGATAATGATAGTATCAAATTGGAAGAAAAATCATACAATTTTTCACAAAGATTAGTGGCAGGTTAGAAGATTGGACAAAATATAAAAATCAGCAAATGATGATCAGCACCTAACTATCAAATGCTATCAAAAATCAGCACCTAACATAATTAGGGAGAAATTACAGTATGAGAGAAAGCTAGCTAGAAATATTAAAACAAATAGTAAGAGTTTGTACAGTTATTTAAAAGTAAAAGTGCAAGTTAAGTTCGTCCTCTAGAGAGTGAGCCTGGGGAACTAATAATGGAAACTAAGAAAATGGGGGATGCATTGAACAGATATTTTGCATCTTCACTGGAGTGGCTACATCCCAGAAATAAGTGTGATTCAAGAGATGAACGAGAACTTAGAACAATTACAATCACCAGGGAAAGAGCACTGAGAGAATGATTAGAACTAAAATCTGACAAGTCCCCAGGTCCTGGCTGACTTCGTCTTAGGGAGATGCTTTGGTTTTAATTTTCCAAAATTCCTTCGATTCTGGAAAAGTTTAATCGGATTGGAAAATAACAAATGTATTTCCTCTATTCAAGATAGGAGGGAGATAGAATGTAAGAAAGTCTAGTTAGTTTAACATCTATCAGAGGGAAATTGCTGGAACCTATTATTATTAAGGGTATAGCAGGTGCACCTAAGAAATTTCATTGTCACCAGGCAGAGTCTTTTAAAATTTTTTTTTATAAATTTAGAGTACCCAATTCATTTTTTCCAATTAAGTGGCAATTTAGTGTGGCCAATCCACCTACCCTGCGCATCTTTTTTGGGTTGTGCGGGCAAAACCCACACAAACACGGGGAGAATGTGCAAACTCCACACAGACAGTGACCCAGAGCCGGGATCGAACCTGGGACCTCAGCGACGTGAGGCTGCAGTGTTAACCCACTGTGCCACCGTGCTGCCCTGGGCAGAGTCAACATGTTTTTGAGAAAGAGAAATTTTGTTTGACTGATTTATTCGAGTTCTTTGAGGAAGGAACAAGCAAAGTGGATAAAGGAGAACCTTTGGATGTGGTACATTTAGATTTCCAGAAAGCATTTAATAAGGTGCCACATCAAAGATTACTACACAAAATAGGAGTTCATGGTGTAGCAGGTAACATATTAGCATGTTAGATGAGGGTTGATTCGCCAACAGGAAACAGAGTGGGCATAAATGGGTCATTTTCAGGTTGAGGGCATGCTCTACTGCCCTCATCCTTTATTCAGCCCCTCAGTTCCCCCTGGGTACTTGCTTTGCTTTCACTACTAAGTTTCATGAAGCCCAGGAAACAGAAAATAACAATGACGTGTATTTACGTAACACCTTTAAAACAGACAAATAGCCCAAGGTGCTTTACAATAAGCAACATAAGTAACTATTAGTGCAGATGACCAAAGGCTTGGTCAAAGAGGTAGATTCTGAGGAATGTCTTAAAGGAGGAAAGAGAAGTTGAGAAATTTAAGGAGGAAATTCTTCGACAACAGAAGTGGTAGCCTCTAATGCTGGAGTGATTACAATCAGGGATTCTTGCCACCAGAATTGGAGGAGCATTGTAGGCCTGGAGATTACAAAAATGGGGGTGGGAGGCCGTGGAAAACAAGGATGGAAATTTTAAAATTGAGCCAGTGTTTACCTGGATGCCAGAGAAGGTAAGTGAGTACATGGATAGTGACTGAAATGTTAATGTTTGTTATGGGGAACTACCGGGTGGTGGAGGTTGGGGGGTGTTTGGGGGGGGGGGGGGGGGGGGGGGGGGGGGGATGAGGATGAGTATCCGATATCCTGATAGGGCTCCATGGGGATGGTTCTATTTTCATTTTTTTTAAAACAATTTTAATGAGGTCTTTTTGGCATTACAAACAACAACAGTATAAAAACAGTGTACAAAGAACAATAAACATAGTGCAAACACCGACACCCGTCCCTCCAGATCCGCCACCCCTCCAGTCTTGGTGTCCAGCCCCGAATGAAAGACCTGACTGACCCAACCCTTCCTTAGCCTAACCTGATCCGCTACTTTCAGGTGTGTCTCCTGCAAGATCGCCACGTCTGTCTTCAGAGCCCTCAGATGCGCGAACACACGAGCCCTCTTGACCGGCCCATTCAACCCTCTAACATTCCAGGTGATCAGCCTGGTTGGGGGGCACCGCGTCCCCCCCTCCACTGATCAGTCATCCCCTTTCCTGGGCCCGCCCCCAGCACATGCGCCACACCTCCCTCTGCCCGCTTCCTGGCAGCCCCCACCCCCGGCCTCCTCTCTGTTCCAAAACCTAAGTCCCTCCCTCGTCAGCAGAATAACTCCACCCCCCTCTCCCCCCTATCAACACTACCTTGTAACCTAACCCCTGCCTGCCTGCCATATATTAAACGTACTATTTTCATTTTTAATATTGGGACACCCTTTTCTTTGAAAAACCTGAGTTGCCAGCAGAGTGGACTCAATCAGAGCCTCCGTGTGATATTGTGGGACTTATTTTTCAAACTAACGATACGACAGAGGATGTCACCCTTGGGACTGACGGCCTCCGTCCCATTTTTCACACTTCAGCTGCGTCACTCTGCAAAACAAAAAAAATCAGAAAATTTCACCCATGCTAATTGGCCACCGACTTCTCCAAGGGTGTTGTGCACGCGATCTGTCACGCTGAAGTGAAATCCAGAAGCTAGCCAGTGGGAGTGAATTTCCAGACGCACCATCAATTTCACTGGCTTTCACCTCCTCACCCTCTCTCAAACACACGCACTTATATGGATTAAAATTCAGCTCGATCGTCTGTTGCCTCATCTCAGTAAACACAGTAGAAAAGCGGGCAGCACGGTAGCACCGTGGTTATCACTGTTGCTTCACAGCACCAGGGTCCCAGGTTCAATTCGCAGCTTGGGTCACCGTCTGTGCGGAGTCTGCACGTTCTCATCGTGTCTGCGAGGGTTTCCTCCGGATGCTCCGGTTTCCTCCCACAAGTCCCAAAAGATGTGCTGTTAGGTAATTTGGACATTCTGAATTCTCCCTCTGTGTACCCAAACAGGTGCCGAAATATGGCGACTTGGGGCTTTTCACAGTAACTTCATTGCAGTGCTAATTGGAGCCTACTTGTGACAATAAAGATTATTATAAAAATAAAAAATGGCCAACTTTGCCCGCAACAGAAAATGGAGGTGTAGTGTACTACTTTAAGGATCTGTACCACTACACCGTTACTCCTGCACATGAAATCTAGGCCTCTGCATTCCCAGCATGTGCTGCCAATTGGGCTGAGAGTGTATCAGTATTATTTAAATAAGAGGACACTGGAAACCTCAGGGAAGATCCCCCTGTGGTGCCGAATGTGCTGGCTAAAATGCACCGGCATCATTGATGTGCCAAGAGCAGAAAGTTCCCTCTCCTTCCCCACACTTTTTAAATTTTTATTATCACATTTTAAAACCGATATCCTGAATTCTGCTTCCGCCATTGATCTTGGTAAAGCAACTCACGGCGTGAAAATTCTCTGCGTGAAAAAATTCTGTTAATCCTGTCTTCAGTATTAGATGATTAATTTAAATTTTGTGACTTGGAATTGTCCCCGCATCAGCAAATTAAATTAGCGTTTTCCCTATTATGTTAGTAAAACCCTTCAAAATTTTCAATACCTCTACCAGATTTCTGTCCTTGCAAAAACCATTTTTCTAATTCCTTCCCACAGCAAAAGCCTTTAGTCTCTGGTATAATCTTAATAAATCTCATACTTCTAATTTCATATTTGATGAGCCTCCAGCATTGTTGGATCTCGATGCGAGGCACAAAGAACAAACCAGATATTCCCTCAGAAAGGAGAGAGGGAGCAGAAATTGGAACATGAATCAACCTCCAAGCAGCTGGATACGAGCAGTGTTGGCAGAGACCCAAAAGTAGGCTAAGTCGCCTCCCTCTCAGCTGGAAATTGATAAACTGCATGGGGGAGGGGATACAAAACACATCCAAATTGAAAAATACCAATAACCTAAAAAGCAAAGTAAGAATGCTTGACTTTCATGTTCCCACATTGAGTTCCAAGAAAAAAAACTGGAATATATATATTCACAGAGGTTAATAAATTGATAACATCATATAGTACATGAAAGATGAGCTCTGATGAAGTGTGAACTGGATATGGGCTTCCCTGCAAATGCTGGAGCTGCAATTTTAACTTGTCAGTTAGCGCCCTCTGCTGTTCTACCAATTTCCACCCGAAGTATTAAGAGTGCAGATGTTTTAATCTTTTTTTTATAAATTTAGAGTACTCAATTATTTTTTTCCATTTAAGGTGCAATTTAGTGAGGCCAATTCACCTCACCTGCACATCTTTGGGTTGTGGGGGTGAAACCCACGTAAACACAGGGAGAATGTGCAAACTCCACACGGACAGTGACCCAGAGCCGGGATTGAACCTGGGACCTCGGCGCCGTGAGGCAGCAGCGCTAACCACTGCGCCACCGTGCTGCCCAGATGTCTTACTCTTATGCATAATTTGTATGAACAAATTTGGCCAATTATGTGTCGGTTAGTTGTCATTTGATCTCCTAGCATCTGCACCTCTTAGATTCTTCAATCTCTGGCGTTACTTTCACACACAGATCCTCTGTTCTTCTAACTCTGGTCTTTTTTATGGATCTCCACTCTATCATCTATGGGCATCCTTCAGCTATTCTACTGACCAGCTTCCCCAATTGCAGTTCCACTTGAATCTGACTCCTTTCGATGAGGCACCCTGAAATCATTCATTTTGTCAAAGGCACGACATAAATGCAAGTTATTGCTGCATTAACTTTGCAGAACCTGAAGGAAAGTTGCTGGTAAGTTTTAGATTTTAGTTAAAAGTACTGTGCCAGCTTGCATCAGTTGGTGACATTCTTGCCTCTCGATCGGAAGGTTGTGGAGTGAAGCCTAGTTGTCTGGTAATCTGGACTGCAATATGTGGTTCTACTGCTTTGTGTCTGCAGAGCGCTGGGGCTCATTAAAATACATCCAGTGAGCTGCTCAATGGGTGTCCTGCTACAGAGCTGAGTAGTCTAGAGGCCCGCCTGGATGATAAAAAGGTAATTTCAGGAGGTCTGATTCCTGAGAAGGAGGGTGATGGGGGGGGGGGGGGGGGAGCTGGGTGGCATTGACCCACATGCAGCCTGCAGTTTGACTCCTGTTCTTTTTCCTGGCCCACATTTATTTTTGTCTTTCTCTTTAGCCTATCTGATTTCATCGAGTGGAACATCCACACTACATGCTCAGGCCGTTCGGCCATTTCAACGGCACTGGAGGCTTAATTAAATTATTGCTCCTGATTGCGCCGGGCACCTCAGCCCCCCATAGATACTCTGAAACAATACAACAGGGGTGTGTGTGGAGTAAGCGTAAACAGAACAGTCAATCCACCGCTGCAGTTTTAGCTCCCCTTGCACTGGACACAGAGAATGAAGCTGGCCTGCTACCTTTCAGATGGGACATTAAATTGAGATGCAATCAGCGTGCTCAGCCATTTGAAGAAGAAGAGCAACTCATCGGCCTCGCATGGGCACATCAATTTCCAAAGCCCCCGCGACCTGAATTAAGCCGCAGGTAAAATGTTTTCCAAAACAAAAAGAAAAACAGATATCCTTCTGAGCTCTCAATCAAAAAGGCTGGCTTAAGAGAAGAGGAATTTGGAGATCAGCAGGTTTGAAGTGGAAGTGGGGGAGGGTTCCTCTGTGATAGAGTAATGACACATGGATTCAGGATTGAACTGGCCTGGTGGATGTAATAGCCATTAAATGCTAAACGTCTTTACGTTTAAAATGGCTGCGCTGATGTGCCAGGGCAAGGAGCTGATATTGGCTTCCTCTAAATATGTAGAGTGATTTTACTTTAGCATATTTGGTCAATTGCTATTAGTTAGGAAAGAATGGTTCAGGAAATTTTCTTTCAGTCCCCCCCCCCACCCTCCCGCACCAATCAATTACTACCAGTTCAACAGATGAAGGAATGTGCCTGGCTGGTGATGGGGAATGTGTCCAATTTCCATGGTGATAGCTGGGCGGGGGTGGGTGGTTGTATCCAAGTTTTATGGCTGATTAGAGGGGCTCTCTCACACTGACCTGAGTTTCAAATGACTTCAGTCTTGAACTATGTCTGGATTGATGTGAATGATTATCTTTGGTGACATATATTATCTACCGCACATATAAATCCAAGTTGATCCTGATGTATCAGAACTGAAAGAACCTTCCCCAGTCTAGTGATAAAAAACCCTGACAAGATCCAGTCATGAGAAGAAGCAGCCTCCCGGAGCTATTGTTGGCAACATCGCTGTTCTTGTGGCAGAACTTTAATAACCAAATGTGCGTTGGAAAAGTAACTTTACCTTCTGGTTCCATTGTAAATTGACAATTGCCTTTTTAAAATGGAAAGAGAATAAAAAGGCAAGTTCACTTAAGTTAGAGCTATCTTTGTTGTATGTCCTACTTTTCCTCCTTATCTTTCCTTTCTCATGTGACCAAGATGTTTTCCTGTTTCATTTGGAAATGGAGTGAGTTTGATACAATTTTCTTTGAATAATTAAAATCCCTCAGGTTGGATTCAAATTAAGCCCTCTTTCAATTCATAGAATCCCTACAGTGCAGAAATAAGCCATTCGGCCCATCGGATCTGCACCGACTCTTTGAAAGAGCAGCCCACCGAGACTATCCCCGTAACCCCACCTAACCTACACGTCTTTGAACACTTAAGAAGAAATTTTTTATCATGGCCAATCCACTTAACCTGCGCCAAACCCACACAGACACAGGGAGACACAGTGCAAACTCCACACAGTCACCCAAGGCCGGAATTGAACCCGGGTCCCTGGCGCTGTGAGGCAGCAGTGCTAACCACTATACCACTGTGCCGCCCAGAGGATTCCCAGAGGGTGAGTAATGACACGCAGGTAATTTATAAAAGATGGACATTTTCCCTGCTGTTGAATTCCAAATACTCCTTCTTGAACATTATCCTATCCATTGATTTCAAAAGCCATTTGATTTTTATTTCCTAGGGTTATTTTTCTTGTTGTGCCAGACGTTTCCCGTGGCTTCTAGTTTTCATTAATAAATTCCTGCAGATGTTCACAAGCTTCTCCAACTTAGGATCAGTGGTAACAGGAATGCATACTTTCTTCTGCAGAATTTAACTTGGTGCAGCATTTCTTGTTATCAAATCAATCACAATAATGCAAACGCTTCCACCTTGACTGATTGCCCAGAAGTAACCAGGCATAGACTAGTATTGTTATTATATTATTAGTTTTATTTTGCAATGGTATTAGCAGAATTCTGGCATTAGGCTCACTTGGTACAGTGATTTTTATGGGACCGGAGCACTTTCTGTCAAATCATCCAAAAATGTAGATTCAAATGTGAATTTGTACTCTGCCGGCAACAATATACCAGCTGAGGCTGGCACAACATGAAATATTGAAATAGGAGAGGCAGTGGCATAGTGGTATTGTCACTGGGCTAGTAATCCAGAGACTCAGGGCAGGATCTGGGGACCTGGGTTCAAATCCCACCATGGCAGATGGTGAAATTAGAATTCAAGAAATAAATGTCTAAGAAAACCATTAGCGACTGTCTTAAAAACCCATCTGGTTCACTGGAAGGAAATCTGCCATCCTTACCTTGTCTGGCCTATATGTGACTCCAGGTCCACAGCAATGTGGTTGATTCTCAAATGCCCTCTTGAAGTGGAGGGAAGTTGGGGATGGGCAATAAATGCAATGAACAGAATAACAAAAAAAAACTTTACGATTCAACCTCATTCTCAGAGAAAATGAAAAAAATTTCCCTACTCGATAGGCTGAGGTAATTAGATATGAAGATGGGGGCAATGGGCCATATGCACTGAAATATCCCAACTTATCCTAAATTCAGAGTGCGAAAGAAAGTTTGGTGAAAGTGGAAGTTAAAAGAGAATCAGTTTTTTAAAAGCTACACGTTGAAAAATGCAAATCATGGAATCATGGAATTTACAGTGCAGAAGGAGGCCATTCGGCCCATCGAGTCTGCACCGGCCCCTGAAAGAGCACTCCACCTAAGCCCACACCTCCACCTTATCCCCGTAACCCAGCAACCCCACCTAATGTTTGGACACTACGGGGCAATTTAGCTTAGCCAATCCACCTAACCCACACATCTTTGGACTGTGGAGGAAACCGGAGCAACCGGAGGAAACCCACGCAGACACGGGGAGAACGCGCAGACTCCTTACAGACAGTGACCCAAGCCGAGAATCGAATCTGGGTCCATGCCGCTGTGAAGCAACAATGCTAACCAGTGTGCTACCGTGCCGGCCCAATTATTGAAAATCTAGAAAAGAATATTGATAACGAACAGTTCAGTCAACATTCATAAATAGAAAGGTGAGTTAACTTTTCAGGTTTGAGAATGGCATACATTAAAAGCCTTACAGGGTGAAAGAAGCACAAAACTATCTATAAGTTTGCGGATGATACAACTGTGGTGGGCCGTATCTCAAACAACGATGTATCAGACTACAGGAGGGAGATAAATCACTTTGTTAAATGGTGCACCAAAAACAACCTCTCTCTAAATGTTGGAAAGACCAAGGAACTGATCATCGGCTTCAGGAAGTGCAGCACGACACACACTCCCGTCTATATCAATGGCTTTGAAGTGGAGATGGTCGATAGCTTTAAGTTCCTGGGGGTCACCATCACAAACAGTCTGTCCTGGTCCACTCACGTTGATGCAACAGTCAAGAAAGCCCAACAACATCTCTACTTCCTACGGAAACAAAAGGAGTTCAGCATGTCTGCATTGACTCTCACAAACTTCTACAGATGTGCGATAGAGAGCATCCTATCCAGCTGCATCACAGCTTGGTATGGCAACTGCTCAGTCCAAGATCACAAGAAACTGCAGAGTGTGGTGAACTCAGCCCAACGCATCACACAAGCTTCCCACCCCCACATTGATTCTGTATTCACCTCCCGCTGCCTCAGGAAAGCAGACAGCATTATCAGAGACCCCTCCCGCCCAGACATTGCCTTCTTCCAGACCCATCCATCAGGCAGAAGGTACAGAAGTCTGAAGACTCGCACATCCAGACATAGGAACAGCTTCTTCCCCACAGCTACAAAACTCCTCAATGACTCCCCCTCGGACTGATCTGTTCCCTGTGAGAACACGATTCATGATGCCCTAGCTGCTCTTGCTCGTGTTTGGACCCTTGTTCCGCACTGTAACCAATCACTGTTTGTCGATGTACCATTTGTCAATGTTCTCTGTTGATTACTTTCTTTGTCTACTATGTACGTACTGTATACGTTCCCTTGGCCGCAGAAAAATACTTTTCACTGTACTTTGTTACATGTGACAATAAATTAAATCAATCAATCAATCAAACCAATCATTGGTGCTAATCAGAGCAAAGGCTTTGGGCGCGATTCTCCGCAAATGCGGAGAGTCGTAAAGGCTGCCGTGAAACTGGCCGTGTTTCACGGAAACCTCCGCGCCCCCTCCCGGGACCCGATTCTCCTCCCCGGGTGGGGCTAGCAGCGCAGCCCCGTGAAGCACGGCATCGCGGGCTTAGCAACCGTCGCTAAGCCCCCGCGCCAAGCGTCACGGCGGCTGACGCGCACGATGACGTCAACCGCGCATGCGCGGAGGACGTCATCATGCATATGCATCAAACCCGCGCATGCGAGGGCCTTCATGCCCCTCAGCCGCCCCGCGGACTGATCCTGCGGGGCGGCGGAGGAGCAAAGAGTGTGCGGGTATCGGACCCGCTGCCTCCCTTGGCACGGCCGTGGTGCGGCCGTGCCAATCGGTGCCATGGTTGTCCGGGATGGCACTTTGCGGCCGTTTTCACGAACGGTGAGAGCAGGTGTGTTTGCGTTCGTGAAAACGGCCGTAAAGACCTGGGAACTCTGCCCATCGGCCTGGGGTGAATCGCTGTTCGCCGTAAAAAACGGCAAGCAGCGATTCGTGTCGTGGGGCGGCCATGGGGGTGGGAGAATAGCGGGATGTCGGGAAAAATGTCGGGAAGGCCCTCCCGCTATTCTCCGACCCATCGTGGGGGGCGGAGAATCGCGCCCTTTACTTCACGGGAATGGAATTTTTCTCAATCCAGGCATCGACATTCTTAGATCAGGCAGAGCAGAGCTTCTACTCTGTCAACAATATGCAGTAATCACAATCTCAGAAGTGTGACCCCACCAAATTAGACACTAATCGAGACGCAGAATACTGCGGAGGCTGGAAATCTCAAATCAAACCAGAAAATGCTGGGAACACCGCAGCTGCTTAGCGTTTCAGGGTTAAGGACCTTCCATCAGAACTATAAGTTAGAGGTGTAATAGGTTTTGAAGAAGGAGTGGGTGGGACAAAGGTGAAAGGAAGGTTTGTGACAGGTGGGTGGAAAACGGTCGAGATTGAATGACAGAAAAGTCTTATCTTTACACAGCAACAAGGGAATGGAGAAGGGGCAAGAAAAGACACAAAAGATGTACCTAGGGCAGATGTGCTGCTGAATGAAAGTGAAAAAAAAAGAAAAAGAAAAACTGCAATATCCAAAGAAAAGGAAGCAAAATGGGTCTAATATTGGAAATTGATTATCTGAAATATGAGCCCAGAGGGCTGTGAAGTGCCTAACTGAAGGATGAGTTGCAGTTTCTCAAGTTTGCATCAAGCTTCTGTGGAACAGGCAGCAGTTCAAGGACAGACATGTCAACGTGAGAGCAAGGTGGAGAATTAAAATGGCAGGCCACTGGAAGATCAGGAGCTGTTCCACATTACGTTCACCTAATGTGCGTGGCCTCCCCAACGGGTGGAGGAGACCGCATTGTCAGCAGAGAATACAGTGTACTAACTTTAAAGAAGTACATGTAAATTACTGCTTCACCCTCAAGGAGAGGGCCTTGGACTTCAGCAAGTAAAATGCAGATCTTACTCCCTTGCGCTTGCATGGAAAGGTACCATGGGAAGGGGATGGGCTGTTTGGAGTGATTGAGAAGTGACAGTTTTACAGTGTAGTTTGATGCTCACTAGGAATTGGATTGTGACTATCTTCTTGAGTTCTGGGCCCGAAGGCTGGCTGGACCCACGAGCACCACGACTTCCACCACAGACAGAACAAGGAGACAGGTCTCAAATCCACCCCACTGGGAATGGGGATTGAACTCCATACTGTTGACATCAATCTTATCCGCACCAGCTGACCAGCCACAAATGAGCCTACCAGCAGCAGCATCCCCTGCACCCCCCCCCCCCCCCCCCCCCCCCCCCCACACACAAACACAAAGGCGTCTGAGTTGCTGTGAATGCTATGAAATGTTGTGGGAGAGCCTCCTATTTTCTTTCCATCATGTGGCTGACTAAGAATGTCTCCCGCTCTTCATCTGCCATTGACCTATATTGGAAGGACTTACAAGTTGCTACTCAAACTTTTAGGACACATTTTGATTTCTTGACCATTAAGTCCTGGAGTGGAACTTGAATCTGGAGTTTCTGGCTCAGAGGTGGGGATGCTATCCACAGCATCGTAAGGCTGTCACATTGTGACCATCCAACGTGGTCTTAACTGTTGACTGGCCTTTACTTCAAATATTTAGTGAGGATGATAGCCTTAGTTTACAGGAGGATATAGACAGGCTCATCAGGTGAACTGATCAGTGGCAAATGGAATTCAATCCAGATAAGTGTGAGCTGATGTACTTGGGCAGGACAAACAAAGCAAGGGAATACATGATGAACGGGAAGTATAGCCATCTCAGATGGCCACCTGCAAAGGACCATGGGAATTATGGCCAATGCAGGACTCAGACACACTCAGAGCTTGTGTGTGTATTTGCAACCCAGATAACTAGACGCGGTCGAAACCCCCGCTTGTTTGCATTCTAATGGCCCATTTCCCCAGAACAAAAGGACTGTACTCAGGTAACCGATATAGATGCTGACTAATCGGCGCCACTCCCTTTGCTAAGAAAGCCCAAACAGTCAAGGTCAGTGACCACTCAGGACACGCCCAGCCATCAAGGCACCCACCCCTTTATTGGCCAAAATTGAAGGCAGTGATCGAAGCCTGTCGAATTATTGGGTCCAAAGCTAAGGACCGCCCAAAGAGCGCAAAATCCCAGAGGGATAAAAAGAGACACAGCCATGTGTTTGGTCTCTCTTGGCCTCGGCCTACGCCTAAAACCAAGTGTAGCATTATGACCAGAAGACAAGTTCAAGACCAATGATCGCTACCAGACGGATGAGCCCAGCAGATACAAAGCCACTTCTTCTACCCAGCCACGCAAGATCCGAACAAAGGCCTTGTCCATCTGCATAGAGCCGGTTACCCTGAAGTTAAGTATAGGTTGTTGTAGTTCTTAGGTGTAGTTTAACTTGTAGTGTTCTGTGTTGCATGTCGAAGTAATCCTTGTGTGTAAATAAACTATCTTTGAACTTGAACTGAATAACTGGTTGTTTGGTCTTTGATCGCTATCCGGTAAAGCCTTGTGCTGGTATAATTTAATACCTGTCGACTCTGAAAAGCAATATTATCATTAATAACTACCATATCTAGTTAATTTGGCAACATTATTGGTGCCGATTGGTGGGGTAGTATTCCACTCATTAAAAAGAGCAACATTATTGGTGACTCCGGTGCCGATTGGCAACAGGAACACTTAGGATCAGAGGGACTTGGTGTGCATGTACATCGGTTATGCTGGAACTGTGTAAAACGCTGGTTAGGCCATAGGTAGAGTCCTGGAATCCAATTATAGGAGGGATGTGATAGCTCTGGAAATGGTGTAGAGGAGATTTATCAGGATATTGCCTGGGCAGCAGAGTTTTAGTTATGAAGAGAGATTGGATAGACTAGGGTTGTTTTCCTTGGAACAGAGGAAACTGGGAATTGTGGGGGGGGGGGAGGGGGGGATTATTGAGATGTATAAAATTAGATAGAGTAGATAGCAATAAACTTTTTCCTTTGGTGGAGAGATCAATCACCGGGGCATAGGTTTAAGGTAAGGAGCAGGAGGAGGTTAGAGGGGATGTGAGAAAAGACGTTTTCGCCCAAGGATGGTGGGAGTTTTGAACTCAGTGCCCAAACGGGTGGTGGGGACAGAGAACTTCATAACATTTAGGAAGTATTTAACTGCGCACTTGCATTGCCAAGGCATACAAGGCTATGGCCAAGTGCTGGAAAATGGGATTAGAATAGTTAGGTGGTTGCTTTTGACCGGCACAGACACGATGGACTGAATGGCCTTTTCTGTGCTGTAGACCTTTATGGCTCCATGACTCTAACCGCCCTGCAACCCATTCTACTTTATTGCATTAAGGATTAAGGGTGGCTGAGAAACCTGCATGAATATACCTGTCCGCTATCTTCGGTTTCAGGGTGTGCTTTTTAGAGCGGTGGTGGTGGGGTGGGGGGGGGGGGGGGGCAGGGGGGGGGGGGGGGTGTCAGTCATAAGGCTTTGTTTTCGGCAAACTGAATAACTGCCAGAATTTTATTTGACAGTTTGTACTTTCTTTAACTGTCAGACCACATGTGCCTGCAGGGGTACAGACAGACAGCAAAATGAAGAAATAGGAACTGAACTAGAAAGATGTACACAAAGAGACAGAGACACCCCGCATTACATATATTTACATACAATGTATATATTTCTATATATATGCACATGCACATTTATACTACATATATACACAATAATGCATCTATATATATATATAAATATAGGACACTCATTAGGGATGGCACGGTGGCACAGTGGTTAGCACTGCTGCCTCAAAACGCCAGGGACACGGGCTCAATTCTGACTTTGAGTGACTGTCTGTAAGGAGTTTGTACGTTCTCCTTGTGTCTGTGTGGGTTTCCTCTGGGTGCTCTGGTTTCCCCCCACAGTCCGAAGGTATGCAGGTTAGGTGGATTAGCCATGCTAAATTGCCCCTCACTGTCCAAAGGTTAGGTGAGGTTACAGGGATAGAGCAGGGGAGCGAGCCTAGGTAGGATGCCCTTTCAGAGGGCCAGCACAGCTCGATGGGCTGAATGGCCTCCTTCTGCACTGTACTTCCTACATCAGGTGCCTATTTATTGACTACAGCTCCGCCTTCAACACCATAATCCCAGCTAAGCTCATATCAAAGCACCAAAACCTAAGACATAGCTCCTCACTCTGCAACTGGATCCTCAATTTTCTGACCCACAGACCACAATCAGTAAGAATAGACAACACCTCCTCCATGATAGTCCTCAATACCGGGCCCTGCAAGGCTGCATACTTAGCCATCTACTATATTCTCTATACACACATTACTGTGTGGCAAAATTTGGCTCCAACTCCATCTACACATTTGCTGATGACAGGACTGTAGTGGGTCAGACCTTGAACAACAACGAGTCAGAATACAAGAGGGAGATAGTGAACCTAATGGAGTGGTGTAACGACAACAATCTCTCCCTCAATGTCAGCAAAACTAAAGAGCTGGTCATTGACTTCAGGAAGCAAAATGTTGTACACACCCCTGTCTGCATCAATGGGGCTGAGGTGGAGATGGTTGACATCTTCAAATTCCTAGGTGTGCACATCACCAAAAATCTGTCCTGGTCCACCCACGTTGATGCTACAACCAAGAAAGCACAACAGCGCCTAAGCTTCCTCAGGAAACTAAGGAAATTCGACCTGTCCACATTGACTCTTACCAACTTTTACAGGTGCACTACAGAAAGCATCCTAGCTGGCTGCATCACAGCCTGGTATGGCAACTGCTTGGCCCAAGACCGCATGAAACTTCAGAGTCGTGAACACCGTCCAGTCCATCACACAAACCCGCCTCACATCCATTGACTCCATCTACACCTCCCGCTGCCTTGGGAAAGTGGGCAGCATAATCAAAGACCCCCCCCCCCCCCCACCGCCCCCCACCAGTTACTCACTCTTCCAACTTCTTCCATCAGGCAGGAGATACAAAAGTCTGAGAAACCGCACGAACAGACTCAAAAACAGCTTCATCCCCGCTGTAATCAGACTCCTAAACGACCCTCTTATGGACTGATCTGATTAATACTACACTCCTTTGTGCTTCACCTGATGCCAGTGTCTATGTATTTACATTGTGTACATTGTGTTTCCCTATTACGTATTTTCTTTTCATGTACTAAATTATCTGTTTGAGCTGCATGCAGAAAAATACTTTTCACTGTCCCTTGGTACACGTGACAATAAACAAATCCAATCCAGTAAGGATTCTATGATTAATGAACTGGCTTCACAGCTTGTTTATTATGAGGCGAGAATATTTATTTTCCTAGCTAGTAACTTAAATTGCCACCTTTTGTAGTATATTCTCATTTATTGAGACATTAAATTATTTGTTCTGTTTCAAATGTTGTGTTGAGTAGTGCAGCCTGAAAGATAATCATCATCAATTTAAGCTTTCATGTCTCCATTGTTTCAAGTTCAGAAAGCAATGATGGTCCTTAGTTTGTTTACAGATAGGGGGCTAGATTCTCTGTTATTGGGATTTCGGTGTCAGGGGTGCAGAGAATCCAGCCCAGGGAATTCATAAATTTGAAAAAAAATTTAAATGAATCAAATATCTTCCTGTAAACATGCAGCTGAAAAACGTCAAAAGCAAATGACAAAATAAACATGAATGTACAGTCATGGGGATTGATTTTCCTGTCGCACTGTTTGAACATGTTGTCAAGCTTGACATATGAAGAACGAAGTTATAGAGCATTTGCATGGCTCTATAATGTGTGCCGGTTGATTTGTTTTGCCCCGGGCACATTTCAGAGTCAGGAAGAAATTGTAATTTAAGAATAGGTTCATTAATAAGTGATAAGTGCATGCCAGGACTAGTGAGGAAGTAAAATAAAAATACCGGAATAATTTCCAAATGTTGTTTGGTTTAGGATCACACCTAGATCGTTCTCCCCAATGTAGAAGCAGAATTCTTCCTGTTAACAATTAAAAAATATAAGTGTGATGTGTACAAAATGGCATTCCTGTCATATTATTGCTGACAGGGCAGCACGGTGGCGCAGTGGGTTAGCACTGTGGCCTCACTGCGCTGAGGTCCCAGGTTCAATCCCGGTTCTGGGTCACTGTCCGTGTGGAGTTTGCATATTCTTCCCGTGTTTGCGTGGGTTTTGCCCCCACAACCCAAAAATGTGCAAGCTAGGTGGATTGGCCATGCTAAATTGCCCATTAATTGGAAAAATAAATTGGGTACTCTAAATTTCAAAATATATATATTATTGCTGACTTTGTTTAACCACAATTATCTTTCGGAAAATGTATTCCTCTTCCTCTTTTGTAATCTAAGCAACTCATTTTAATTGTGAGAGAGTAATTCTAAAGTAACAATCGCCTGCAAAATAAAATCAGAAATTAAAATCAAAGAATTCAGATTATCAAAATTAATCAGAGGAACATTTCAGTGAAATGAAAGTCAGAGTTCTAAACAATATAAACGTTATAATCCACTGCATAATTTCAGGACCAGGCATAATTTGTTTCTGTGTTAAGATAAATGGAAGTTGTTGCTTATACATGTGTTAAATAAAATACCTAATTCATTATTTAAGTAGAATGTGTCATAGTCATCAAAGTGAAATGATAAATAGTTACTGTCGGAATTTGACCCATTTGTCACTTGTGGCCAGCTTGCAGGGGTATATACAACACCTTGCAGTTATTTATGGCATAGGCTCAATTTGAAATAGGTGTGATAGATTAAAGTCTGCTTTCTATCCAAAAGCAAGCTAAAACGTACTAACAGAACATCTTTGGTAGGCATCTTGTGTTAGACTCGTCGACAGTTCTGATATTGTTTGGTATTAGTCAGAAAAGTAGCGTTGGAAATTTCAAGACAATAACACCAGGGCAGAGAAGAGGCTGTTTCACATTGCACCAGTCCATGCTCTACTTAGAATAGAATAGAATAGAATTTCTACAGTACTGAAGGGGCCATTCAGCCCATCGAGTCTGCACCAACCCTCTGAAAGTGCACCTTACCTAGACCCACTCTCCGGCTCTATCCCTGTAACCCCATAACCCCAACTAACCTTTTTTTATTCATTTACGGGATGTGGGCGTTGCTGATTAGGCCTGAATTTATTGCCCAACCCTAGCTGCCCTTCAGAAGGTGGTGGTGAGTTACCTTCTTGAACCTCTGCCGTCCCTTGAGGTGTAGGTACATCCACTGTGCTGTTCGAGAGTGAGTTCCAGGTTGTTGCTCCAGCGACAGTGAAGGAACGGTGATATATTTCCAAGCTGAGTGAGATGGAGGGGAACCTCCAGGTAGTGGGGTTCCCAGATATCTGCTGCTGTTCTCCTTCTAGATGGTAGTGGCCGTGGATTTGGAAGGTGTTGTCTGAGAAACCTTGGTGAGTTACTGCAGTGCATCTTGTAGATGGTGCACACGGTTGCCACTGTTCATTGGTGGTGGAGAATTTGAATGTTTGTGGAAGGGGGATGAATCAAGTGGACTACTTTGTCCTGAATGCTGTCGAGCTGCTCGAGTGTTGTTGGAGCTTCACTCGCCAGGCAAGTGGAGAGTATTCTATTACATTCCTGATGTGTCGATGGTGGATAGTCTTTTGGGGGTCGGGTGGGGGGGGAATCAGGAGGTGAGTTACTCGCCATTGGATTCCTACACTTTGACCTGCCCTGTTAGCCACAGTATTAATATAGCTAGTCCAGTCCAGTTTCTGATCAATGCTCGCTCTCTAACAGCACAGTGGATGTACCTATACCTCAAGGGACTACAGCAGTTCAAGAAAGTAACTCACCACCACCTTCTGATGAATGGTAACCCCCAGGATTTTGATTGTGGGGCTTCAATGATGGTAATGCCATTGAATGTCAAGGGACTGTGATTAGATCCTCTCTTGTAGGAGATGGTCATTGTCATGCACTTGTGTGGTGCGAACGTAACTTGCCTCTTGTCAGCCCAAGCCTGGATATTGTCCAGATCTTGCTGCATTTGGACATGGACTGCTTAATTATCTGAGGAGTTGCGAATGGTGGGCTAAACATTGTGCAGTCATCCGCAAACATCCCCACTTCTGACCTTATGATGGAAGGGAAGTCATTCATGAAGCAGCTGGAGATGGTTGGGCCCAGGACACAACGCTGACAAACTCCTCCAGTGGCCAGCGCCGGCCCTAGGGTTGCTGGCGCCCCGGGCAAGCTGAACTTCGGCGTCCTTACATATCATCACAGTACCTCTCAGTCTCTGATGCTTGCTGCAGAATCAAATAATTTTATTGTACCAGAAGCCAATTAGACCACAACAGACATTGACAATATAAAGTCCAGAAGCCACATGTGGCCCCCTTGTGTTCTGAGAACGACCCTGAAGATATTTTGTTGACCATGGCCCACACGCGAGGATGCCACATTCCGCTGATTTCTGTCGGCATCTTTTTTTTCTCGACCGGTATGACTGAAATGATGCACACGTACAAGGGCAAGTGAAGTGAGGTATTTCTACTGTTACCATCGAATACACACTGGGTGGGATTCTCCGTTCTGCCAGCCCTGTTTTCCAGCACGTTGCACGGTGCAGCTGGCCAATGGGCCCATGGGAAACCCATGGCGCGGGTACGCTGCTGGTGAAGCAGAGAATCCCGCCAACGGAGAATCCCGCAGACTAATTGTGAGAGCCGTGTGTTCCATCTGTGTCCAAAGGGTAAATAATTCTTTTTTTTAAAAACTATTTGAATTTGATGATAGTTCTATTGATATTTAAATGGTTCAGCATTTCCATAATTCGTTATGAAATATTTGGCGTGCCTTAAATATATCTAATCTTACGTGGGCCACGATTCGGAAACAAACCCGGTTTCAATGCTGCAGCCCACTTGAGATGAAGGAGGGCCACTCATGCACACACTCACTTACCTAGGTTGCCCATCAATGATCTAAAGAACTAGCTGCTCAGTCCATTTTCTCTTTCTTTTAGAAAGTTTTTTATTCCCCCTTCCTTTTATAAATTTCATGGATCCTGATTCCAACTTAAATTCGGGTCAGACATTTCATGTGCAGAAAATCAGGCATAAGTAATTTCAGTGATGTGGATAGATTACAAAAACAAGGGTTGTTCTTGTTAGGATAGAGAAGGTTAAGGGGAGATTCAGTCATGGTGTTCAAAATTATGAAGAGTTTTGAGAAAATCATGAAATAATGGAGAACTCTTTTCACCGGCAGAATAGTTGGTATCCAAATGCTCTCAATTTAAAATAGTTAGCAAAAGAACCAATGGGATGAGAAAGAAATTCATGCCGTCAGCCTGGCGTACAAGGGGGTAGAAACAAAATCAATACTAACTCTCAAAAGTTCTTCTCGTATTTCTGTCTCCATTGCATCAGTTCAGATGATGTCACCTTCTATACCAGATCGCCTAATACGTCTTCTTTTTTCTTCAACCGAGGATTGCCCTTTACCATGGTTGACACAGTCCTCCATTGCATATCCCCCGTTTTGGTATTTCTGCTGTCACCATCTCTCCTCCCAGAAGGGCGTCCCTTGTCCTTGCCAGCCACCGCAACAGCCTCCAGCATGACAACACAACCAACTGTCTCACCCTCTTTCAGAATTTTGAATGGACTTTTCCCTCACAACCTCCCTTTAAATTCTTTAATCTCCACCTCTACTGCAAACACTCCTTGATGGCGCCCCCTAGCACATGGCGCCCCGAGCGACTGCCCGAGTTGCCGTTACCTTGAGCCGGCCCTGCCAGTGACGTCCTGGAGTTGAGGTAATTGACTTCCAACCAGCGGAGATTTTTCTCACTGACTCCCATTGACTCCAGTTTTGCCGCCTTGTTGTCAAGGGCAGTCACTCTCACCCCATCTCTGACATTCAGCTCCTTTATCCGTGTTTGAACCAAGGCTGTAATGAGGTCAGGAGCTGAGTGACCCTGGCGGAACCCAAACTGAGCGTCCGTGAACAGGTTATTGCTGAGTAAGTGCTGCTTGATAGCACTGTTGATGACTCCTTTCATCACTTTGCTGAGGATGGAGAATAGACTGAAAGGGCGGTAAATGGCTGGGTTGGAATTGTCCTGTTTCTTGTGTACAGGATACACCCGGGAGATTTTGCACATTGCCGGGTAGATGCCAGTGTTGTAGCTGAACTGGACCAGCTTGGCTAGGGGTGTGGCAAGTTCTGGAGCACAAGTCTTCAGTACTATTGTCAGGGCCCATAGCCTTTTTAGTATCCAGAACCTTCAGCTGTTTCTTGATATGACGAGGAGTGAATCGTATTGGCTGAAGACTGACATCTGTGATGCTGGGAACCTCCAAAGGAGACCGAAATGGAATTTGATGGGGGGGGGGGGGGGGGGGGGGGGGGGGGGGGGGGGGGTCTGATGGGATCTATGATTAGTGGGTGCTGTGGAAGCCTGACCCATTATACCCTTGGTGGGGGGCAGGATGAGCGTTAGATACCTCCCCTCGATCCACTACCTTCAAAGCTTCCCAAAATGTGCTGCTGGCATCTCCCCGTTAATCTCCACAAACACCTCAATTGTCGACTCACCTTCTCACAAAAAACCCTGTCTGTCCAAAAGCCCGAATTAATATCCACCCAGGCTCTGCACCCACCCCTCGCGAGTCTCACCTCCCGTCCAATGCGACACATGGGCGGGATATTACGATTCCACATACTCTGCCTCCACCACCCCCAACACACATAATCCGGCTCACCCAAGGAAATCAATCCTCGAGTATGCCTTATCTACTTGTGAAAAGAAGGAGTACTCCTCTTACCCAGATTCCTAAACATTCAAGTGTCAATCATTCCCATTCATTCCACAACCCTCCCAGCTCTTTGCCATCTTCAGCCTTTCGCTTTGACTTGGGGCATGACCTGTCCAGCCTCTGCTCCATCACACAACTAAAATCTCCACTCATAATCAATTGGTGGTATTTACGTTCGGGATCACTCCCAGCAGACGCCTCACAAACCCCACATCATCCCAATTTGGTGCATATACGTCGACTAGCCACTATGGCCATTCCCGTCCAGTATCCACACTCACTATATGTACATCCCTCCCAGGTCCCATACCTCCCTAGCTCCACACATTCTCTTATTCAGCAACATGGGCAGCACCTTGCTCTTTAAGTCACCCATGGAATACTTGTCCCACCTATCCCTTCCTCAGCCTAAACTGATCTTTGACTCGGAGGTGTGTCTCGTGTTGGAAATCACCTCCACCTTCAAACTCTTCAGCTGTGCAAAGGCCTAGGATCACTTAATCGGCCCACTTAGCCCCCAAACATTCCACGGAACAAATCGGATTTTCGTGTTCCTCAATCTTTACCTTGAGCGATTTGCGTAGATACCCCAAGGCTCCCACTTCCCCCTCTAGGGTCACGATCGAGTCACTTTGATCGGAGACCACTGCCTCCACCTCTCGCACTTTGCTCCTTGTGCTTCGAGGCACTTTTCCCACACGGTCCATTGTTACCTGCAAAATGTGCCAATGCAGCCTTGAGGCCCTCGACCCAGTCCCCTTGCATTTCTCTTCTCTGGTGCCAGAGTTTGTCCTTCATAAAGCCATTAATCATAATGTCTGAGCATTCCCTCAGGCGCCGACCCCTTCTCCTTCTGCTGCCATTTTATCGGACTTTGCCGCACCTCGAGTTCCCTCCACTTTTTGGGCCGGGTTATAAGCGATTTGTGCCGGGTCTGATAGGTTACTGACATAACAGCCCTGGGAGTGCTCTGTCTTCTTTAACTTTTGCACCATTTTTTTCCCCTCGAAGGAGACCCCTTATCAGGGTTCAAAATGCCGAAACCATCATTTCCAGTTGGAGCTGCCCTGTGTGCGGCCGCTTACGCCATGGCCACTACCTGCCAACCAGGATACGGCTCTAGCCTTAAGACATTTTGGCTGGCTATTTTCTTTCATCTTCAGGGACACTTGTATGGTTTTTCATAGACCCCCGTGGTGTCTTCAAAAACACTGCTGTATTTTTCCATGATGGTCTGTAAGTGTAACTTTGAATCAACTGAACGGTATACAGTACTCCCAGTTCAGTTTAAATCCTTTCCAGCCAGGAGCAGCCAAAGAGAACTGGAAAAAGATCCTCGCACGACATGAAGTGGTAGCTCTGCAGTTAGTCCACTTAGCTCGAGCTGGACTGTGATGTAACCTCTCAGCGGCAACTATGTCCTCAGTATAGATCCTCAAGATCACACCTGCTGCATTCAAAGGCAGGTGATTAAGCTTCCATTCATAGATTGTCTCAGGAATTAGGGAGATGGCAGCCTCTGGTCTTGACCTCCATTTTGATAGGTTGTCCATTCAGTTTTGTGGACAACCCAAAAAACATTGTGGATCTACCCTGGACAGACAGTGGGCTCAGCTTGACTTCTTCATTAGAATTAAGTGCTAAATTTTCACTGTGCTTGTACTTCTTTTCTTCCACATTGTGAAGTCTCTTATTTGAATTTGTTTTATTTCTTCCTTTGAAGCAGTTTCTGTGTCTTCTTTTGAGAGTTCTCTCTGGAGAAGTTTTTCATTAGCTGCTCTTACTCCCGCAATCAGCCTGTGAATGGCTTGTTTTTGTGCAGCAATGATTAGCTTGTTGCTGGGTAGATATCTTCTGGGCCACAGCCTGTTTATGATCCTCGTGCTTGCTCTGAGCTGAGAATCCTCCTTAGCGGTGAGCTCCAATGAAGCAGCAGCATCTAATGCAGTCTTCAACTAAGATTTCATTCGGTTAATAATGTTCTCTGAATGACTTTGTTTTTTCAAAACCACACACCAAACGATCTCTAGTTGTATCATCTAACGAGTCACCAAACTCACAAAACTCTGCAAATCGCTTAAGGTTGCAATGAAGTGCATAATATTATTTTCCCCTTCTAACTGATTCCTTCGATTAAATTGAAACCTCTACGCAATGATCAATGGCTTTGGTGTATAATGATCATCTAATATTTTATCAATTCTTGATATGGCTTACCCCTGGTTTGTCAGGCTAGCTAAGCTTCTTAACAAATTAAAAATGTTGCTACCAATTGTACATAGGAATGGAGGGACCGTAATGTCTTCTGAAATTTTATTGACAAGAATGTAATAATGGAATCTCCCTCAGTGTGACTTCCAGTTCTCGGAGTCTTCATCAAATGAGCCCTTGCACTAAGTTTCCCCAACATTTTTCAGGGTGTCAGAATGTTCTCCCTTAAATTAGTGGTCTGGTTCAATAAAGTTCAATCACCGGTTTGTAGCAGCTTTAAACGTGAGGAAACCTTTCCTCTCTGTCTTGCTCTACCTCCATGTTTACTGAAATGCATGTGGCACGCTCTGCAGGCTGAACTCTTCGGATTGCCAGCTTTAAATCGGTACAGGCCCTTCCTTTGAATGTTTTGCCGCAAAAAAACTAACTGCTTCCATGCCAGGTTACAATTTTTTTTTCTTTTATAAATTTAGAGAACCCAATTCGTTTTTTTTCCAATTAAGGGGCAATTTAGCGTGTTTCAATCCACCTAGCCTGCACATCTTTGGGTTGTGGGGGCGAAACCCGCGCAAACACGGGGAGAATGTGCAAACTCCGCACGGACAGTGACCCAGAGCCGGGATCGAACCTGGGACCTTGGCGCCGTGAAGGCTGCAGGGCTAACCCACGGCCGCACCGTGCTGCCCTCCAGGTACAATTTCTGACCTTCTGTCAATCTACGCGTCTGATTAATCTCAAAGTTGGCTCTTTCCTCTTTCTTCTGAAATATTTTTTTTTCTGATCCGTTCCTCATTGCCGGGTTCTTTTTGTAAACGATTGCATTTTTAGACTAAGAGTTCAAAAGGAATCGATTGTAAATGTACATGGGTGGAAGTAGCATTAACAGAGGTTTGTTGAATTGATCTTCTCTGAACAAGGATTGGTATTCGACGAGGGAAAAGCCCGCAAAGTAGCTCATGATGTCATACATGTCACGTGACTCTGTTCTTAAAGAGACATTGCAAACAACTACAACAATCCACAATACTTAACAGCTACTTTCACTGGTTAATGATTGGTACTAAGAATCCTCATTGATTTTTTTTACCTAAGAAAGCAATTCCAAGGACAATGGTAACAGTGCAACCATTGGTCTGACTGAGATAAACTAACTCAGTACAGATTGTGATTGAGTCACATGCAGTATATTTGTAAATGAGAAATTACTCTGCCTAAAGTTATTCTATTGAGTTTGAGTTGCACTGTGCAACATTTTGTACAAACATTGTCAGTGGTTCATGAGATATTCCTTTGTTTACTATTCATCTCATGAATTAATCCATTTTTTTAGCAAAAACTATCAAATAAAGTGCAAGTATGAATAAAATCATTCAAATCTCAACCAATGGGCTTTCTTCAACCATCTATTAAAGACCTAGTTCTCAGCGACCCGATCTCTTCTTTCCATCCCTTTCTCCCAGTTTTTCTGTTCCATCACGTTTGCTTTGATGATCCCAATTTATGGTAGTACCAGAAGACCCCGTTTTCTCTTTAAGTATGCTGACATGACTTGATGAGTATATCTATCATTTTCTGTTTTGTTTCAGATTTTGAAATGAGTAATTTATTTTCCTTTTTCAAAACGTATTCTATTTTGTTTCGATCCATTCCTCATATTATGAAGGCAAAATCAAGGAATTGCCCGATAGTCATGGGTTTCATATTGCTGCTGAGACCCATTTCAGGGCTTCATAATAGAATTAACATGTCAGTAGTTATGGTTTGGTTTAGGTTCCATGGCCCTAAAGTTGTGCTTAGGACCACCAATGTATGGAATACTGAATGTGATCATCTGAAAGGATCCTCTGCTATTCTAATACATCTGCTAAAATAGTAACTGTGGAAACAAGTCAAGCATTTATTGGCTTATATCTCATGGCCCAAAGTTAAGATTGATGTATTTGTTATTCCCTAATATCTTTGTGCTTACTCTTAAAATATGTGGCCAGAACAGCTATGGTCATGATCTCACATATATAGAATATGGAATTTATCACAAATTTGTGAGATAATAGCTGGACCAAATCCACTTTTTCCATTGGTATGTATCGTTTAAATGTATATCACATAATGTTGCACTAATAATCATCCACTAGAGCATGCTAGCTGAATTGAAAATCCACAAAACGCTCCTTCATGATTGCTCTAATGATTCCAGGATGATAATGGTTACATGGGAAAGAGCGAGTGGAGTTATCTTTTGCTGCACAAAATGGACAATATTACTTACAAAAGGACCACTGAAGAATCAAACGAAGGTCAGGCTATAATAACCATCGCACATACATGTACACTTTCAATACATCTCTTGAAGTTTGTAAGTTCATAAGATATAAGAGCAGAATTAGACCATTCTGCTCCGTCATTCAATCATGGTTGTTCTGTAGCCACCTGGGGTGGCCACGTCCCGATTCCAAAATGGATACTCGCAAAGAGTGCAGGGAAAAATGGACAGCACTAGAAAAACAAGCAGGTGCAATGTTTCCTGTGGATTGGAACTTGCAGATCCCAGACAGAACTGAAACTACAAAGCCATTAGCATAGTAATGAGCTATCTCCGGGGACAAAAGAAACATTGAAACCAAATCGGTACTAGGACAGACTCCTGGCGCCAGTGGAGACTAAACAAAGGTAGGCCAACGGTTACCTAGGGCCCGCCCCAGCGATTGGGGAACGACCCCGTTATTGGAGAGAAATCGATACAAACGATTCGGACATGGTCCAATTAATTGGGACCAAGTCCAGGGACCGCCCAGAAGGCGCAAAACCCTGGGACTATAAGCAGAGTCCCCAAATCAGTTCGCTCCTCTTATTCTTCTTCCGTCACCTTCACCTGGCCTTTGGCTCTTCAGCGACGAGAGACCCGCCATGCACCAGCCAAGTAAGTCCTAAGGTCAACGCACGCTACAAGATAGGAGCTCCTAGCTATATTCTATACCAGTTCGAAGACAGCAGTATCAGAACCGGACAAACGGCCATTGTTCCTCTGACTGAGTGGGCCCCCCCAAAGCTAAGTATAGGCTTTTAGTCGTAGTTGTAGTTTAGCGAGTAGAGTTTGTGCCATGAATAATAATTGACTGTGTGTGTAAATAAATGTACATTGATTTCAAACTACACTGGTGTATCGGGTCATTGATCAGTAGTTGGTTTTGAACCTTGTGGTGGTTATCAGAAAGATACTGGCGACTCTTGAGCAAAGGTAATTAAAACAGAGCAAATTAAGGGGAAAGCATAACGAGCAACAGTTCCCACCCTGGCCTTAACTCCACTGTCCTGCCCATTCTCCATAACCCTTCAACCTATTACAAATTAAAAATCTGCCGAACTCCTCCTTGAATTACTCACTATCCCAGCATCCACTGCACTCTGGGATAGTGAATTCCACAGATTCAAAACTCTTTGGGAGAAGTAGTTTCTCCTCAACTCCATTTTAAATTTGCTGCCCCTTATCCTAAAGTCTTTGACCTCTCATTTTAGAATGCCTCACAAGAGGACGCCTCCGCTCCACGTCTCCTCTATCCATACCATTTATCATCTTGTATACCTCAATTTGATCTCCCCTCATTCTCTAAACTTGAGAGAGTATAGGCCTAACTGTTCAATCTCTCTTCAAACAACAAACCCCTTGGGCGCGATTCTCCCAAAGGGAGACAAAGTGCTGATGCCGGAGTGAAAACCGGAGTGTTTCACTCCGGCATCGGAGACCGCTCCTCGCCCCCTATTCTCCCACCCCCAGGGGGCTAGGAGCGGTGGCGCGTCAATCTCGCGCGCAGGGCCTTGACGCTTGCGGCAAAGCGGCGCCGCCTGAATGACGCAGCCGGCGGCACCTAAATGACATCACCCACGCATGCGCAGGTTGGCCGGTGCCAACCCGTGCATGCGCGGTTGCCATCTTCCCCTCTGCCGCCCCACAAGACATGGAGGATTGATCTTGCAGGGCAGCGGAGGGAAAAGAGTGCGTCTTTCAGAGACGCCGGCCCGACGATCGGTGGGACTGATCTCGGGCCACACCCCTCCTGAGCAGCCCCCTGGCTCGATCCTTCCTCCGCCCCCCACAGGCCCCACACGCAGCGGTCACGCGCTGTTCACGCCGGCAGCGACCAGGTGTGTTTGGCGCCGGCGTGAACCGGTCGGATTAGGCAGGCCGCTCGGCCCATCCAGGCCGGAGAATCACCGCTCAACCGGAGCGGCGATTCTCTGAGCGGCCTGTCGCAAAACACGACACGCCGTTTTGGGGGGGTGGGAGAATCGCGTGCGGGTGAATCGCCCGGCACTCCCGCAATTCTCCCACCCAGCATGGGGGTCGGAGAATCGCGCCCCGAAGCTCTGGAATCATCCTAGTGAACCTCCTCTGAACAGCCTCCAATGCCACTACATCATTCCTCAAATAAGGGGACCAAGACGTTCCAATACTCCAGGCAACCACCAACAAATATAAGAGCTTCCCATGCAAAATATTTTGTTCTGCCACGCATAATGTAATGAAAAATACGGCCACCGCACCAAGCTACCTCTATATTCACAAAGAAACATTTTTCTTTAAACATGTTTAATTACACGGTCTAGAATCTGGTACATGGCTTCAAGTGCAGCATCATCTATGCACATCATGGCAGAAATATGCTTCTATGATCTTTACCGCTTCTATATTTCCTAAACACCGAAACCTTTGACATCAGTACTGCTGTGTCGGTAATGTAAATAGAGCAGGTCAGATCCTTATCTCAGTGGTACATCAAACAAACTCTACTTCAAGCAGCAGTTCAATGGACCTGCTGCCAGCCAGAACTGAAGGCTGTGTTACCAAGTTAACTTGTCAAGCTTTGCATTCCTGCTGCTAATCAACAGTACTATAATTGGCCATTTCCTCTTGCTAAGATTATAAAGAATCCATTTACGCTTTTTTGAAAAGATAACTGTATTAAGAAAAGCCCGCAGCACATTGTGAAAAAAACTATTGTGAAGAATCTAAAGAACAACCCAGTTGCTGCTGATACTACATTAAGTTCTGGTAGATTTACTAATTTCTAACTCGTTTTTGGTTTGATTCAAAGTTATTTCCTTTGCAACTAGAATGCAGGCAGAATATGTATTTTGGACCAGTTATATATCAGGCACCCACAGCTACCAGTGAAATGTAACGTTATTTTTCATTCTTGCACAGCAATTTATCAACAATGGTAATCTAAGAAATTTGATGCAATGTTTGATGGAAATTAAATACATTTCAGCACTGTTAATAAATGTAAAGGTAAAAGCACTTCAGTCTGGTGGGAGTACTGGTGACAACAAGAGCACAGTATTCCCACAATCAATGGCATTTGGTGATGTAAACAACAGAGATCCAGGTTTTTCTGGGTCTCAAATAACAAGTGCAAAGCTGTTTGTTTCTCATTTTAGCGATCATAATTCTAGTTTGTTGCTTTCCGATAGGCTGCACATGCCAATTTGGGTTGCCAACTGCGATCACATGTATTCCTGGAGGTTTCATCACATATTTTGCCCCCATGCTCCAGCCATTAGCTAACCAACACATACATCTTTATGAGCATATGAAATAGGAGCTGAAGTAAGCCATTCGGCCCCTCAAGCCTGGTGTGGTGGTATGGTTAACATAGCTGCCTGCCATTGGTGCAGAACACCGGCTTACCATTGGCCCTGGTCGGTCATGTGCCTCTCAACCGATTGGTTGAGACCAGTCATGTGACGGCTCCCCGATTGGTCGAGAGGCTGAGTTAACCCCGCCTCCAGGGCGAGGTATAAATACCCAGTACGCCCGGCGGCCGTCCATTTTACTGTAGTCAACCGCAGGGCTAACATCTAGCTTATTAAAGCCTTACTTTTGTACAGCAACTCGTCTCGCGTTCAATTGATGGTTCATCAATTTAATAAGCTAGAATTTTGAAGATGGAGCTCCGGATCAAGCCCGAATGCCTCCGCATCAGCCTGCAAACTCAGAACGCTTCAGAAATCTTTAAACATTGGCTGGCATGTTTCGATGGTTACCTGGCGTCCACAAACAGCCCCCCCACCATGGCACAGAAGCTTCATATCCTCCACTCCAGCGTGGGCATGGCGGCCTATGCGATGAGCGGAGGAAAAAGATTACGACGCGGCCATGGATAAGCTGAAAGGACAGTTTCTTAAACCGGTAAACAGAGTATTCGCCCGACATCTGCTGGCCACCAGACAACAGCTCCCCTGAGTCATTAGACCAATTTTACCAGGCCCTCGCTGTCCTGGGGAGGAATTGCACCTGCCTCCAAGTTTCAGCTACGGAGCATGGAACTTCTGATTAGAGATGCTTACGTGGTTGGGATGCAGTCATCCGGCTATCCGCCAGCGGATGCTGGAGAAAGACGACCTAAGCCTAACTGAGACACGGACTCTCTCCACCTCCCTGGAGGTCGCCGATTTAAACGCCTGCGCCTATGTCCCCAGCCCCGATGCAGCACCCTGGGCCTCCTGGCACGCTTCCCCACCGCCATCCGCCGCTCCCGACCCCCCTCAGGCCTGCGCCGCGGGACGCCCCGACATGTCCACGGGGCCCCGCTGCTATTTCTGTGGGTTCGCTAAACACCCTTGCCCGCGCTGCCCGGCCCGCTCCGCCCTCTGTAAGAGCTGCGGGAAGAAGGGCCACTTTTCGACGGTCTGCCAGGCCAAATCGGTCGCTGCTGTGCCACGCAGCGACCGGGGATCCCCCCCTCCGGGCCTTTTCGGGCCTTCCCACACCGCGCCAATCTCTCCCCCCCCCCGCCCCGGGCCCTGCGCCCGGCCTGTGCACCTCCCCCCTCCTCCCTTCCGGGCCCTTCCAGCGCGCCGCGCAAATCTCTCCCCCCCCCCCCCGGGCCCCTGCGCCCGGCCTGCTCGCCTCTCTGCCCCCGTTCAGCCACTCCGATCGGCCCGCTGGCACCGCTAACCCCGCTCCCAGCAACCACGAGGGCCCCGCGGGCGCCGCCATCGTGGGCGCCGGACGCACGTTCGGGTTCTTGGCGCCGCCATCTTGGGGCGCCGACTCCACGTGCGGGTCCTGGGCGCTGCCATCTTGGGGCCCCGACTCCACGTGTGGGTCCTGGGTGCTGCCATCTTGGGGCCCCGACTCCACGTGCGGATCCTGACCACCGCCTTCCGGGACTGGCACGCAAGGTTCTGCCAGCACCTACTCGGCCAACGACAACTACGATGATGGTTCTTCTCCACGCTCGCGGCAATTCAACTCGACCAGTCACGGCCACGCACGCTCGCCAAAACAACGACGCTGATCCACCTCAACGGCCACGAGACGGGCTGCCTGCTGGACTCGGGAGCACAGAAAGCTTCGTTCACCCTGCCACGGTAAGATGCTGCGCGCTCCCTGTCCATCCTGTAAAACACAAAATCGGGTTAGCCTCAGGTTCGCACTCCGTCCGCATCACCGGGTGCTGCATCGCGGACCACACGGTCCAAGGGATGGTTTGTAAAAATTAAAACTCCTTGTCCTCCCTGACCTTTGCGCACCGGCACCTAGGACTGGACTTCCAGTGCAACCTGCAGAGCTTGACCTTCCAATTCGGCGGCCCTATACCCCCCTCACTGTCTGCAGCCTCGCGTCCCTCAAAGTGGACCCCCCTCCTTGTTTGCTAATCTCACCCCCGATTGCAAACCCGTCACGACACGGAGCAGACGGTACAGCGCCCAGGACCGGACCTTCATCAGGTCTGAGGTCCAGAGGTTGCTGAATGAAGGGGTCATCGAGGTCAGCAACAATCCCTGGCGAGCCCAAGTGCTGGTGGTCCGGACTGGGGAGAAAAACCGGATGGTCATCGACTATAGCCAGACCATCACCGGTTTAACCGCAACTGGACGCGTATCCTCTCCCCCAGTATTTTCCGCCATGGTAAACGATAGTCGCGAAATACACAGTCTTCTCCACTGTGGACCTCAAGTCCGCCTATCACCATCTCCCCATCCGGCGCGAGTGGACCGCAAGTACACCGCGTTCGAGGCTGGATGGGCGCCTCTACCATTCCTGAGGGTCCTTCAGTGTCCAAATGGGGTCTCGGTCTTCTCACGGTAGAATGGACCGAATGGTCGACAAGTACGGATTACGGGCTACCTTCCCGTAACCTCATAATGTCACCATCTGCGGCCAGACAGCAGGACCATGACACCAACCTCCGGAAATTTCCTCCAAACCGCAAAACTCCTTAACCTCACTTACAATAAGGATAAGTGCGTGTTTAGCACCGACCGTCTAGCCATCCTCGGCTACGTAGTGCGTAACGAGTGATAGGCCCGACCCTGAACGCATGCACCCCCTGATGGAACTCCTCTCTCCAATACCCTCAAACGCTGCCTGGGTTTTCTTCGCTTACTACGCCAATGGGTTCCAATTACGCCGACAAGGCCCGTCCCCTCATTCAAACCACGACCTTCCCGCCGTCGCAGAGGCCTGCCAGGCCTTTAGCCGCATCAAAGCGACATCGCAAAGGCCACGAAGTGCGCCATCGACGAGTCCCTCCCCTTTCCAGGTCGAGAGCGACGCATCAGAAGTAGCTCTGGCGGCCACCCTGAACCAAGTGGGCAAGACCCTGTGGCCTTCTTCTCCAGAACCCTCCAGGCTTCCGAACTCCGCCACTCCTCAGTGGAAAAGGAAGCCCAGGCCATAGTCGAAGCTGTGCGACATGGAGGCACTATTTGGCCGGCAGGAAGTTTACCCTCCTCACAGACCAACGGTCAGTGGCCTCATGTTCGATAATGCACAGAGGGGCAAGATTAAGAATGACAAGATCTTACGGTGGCGGATCGAGTTGTCCACATACAACTATGAGATCTTGTATCGTCCGGGAAGCTCAATGAGCCTCCTGATGCCCTGTCCCGTGGTACCTGCACCAGCGCGCAGATAGACTGCCTCCGCTCCCTCCACGCGGACCTCTGCCATCCAGGGGACCCGTTTCTACCATTTCATAAAGGCCCGCAACCTGCCTTTCTCCGTCGAGGAAGTCAGGACAGTAACCCGCGACTGCCACATCTGCGCAGAGTGCAAACCGCACTACTCCCGCCCGAGCGCGCACATCTGATCAAAGCATCCCGCCCCTTTGAACGTCTCAGCATTGACTTCAAGGGGCCCCTTCCCTCTAGCAACCACAACATTTACTTCTTGACGGTAATCGACGAATACTCCCTTCCCCTTCGCCATTCCCTGCCCCGACATGACCACATCGACCGTCATTAAGGCCTCCTCTCCATCTTCTCCCTGTTCAGCTACCCCGCATACATACATAGCGATCAGGGGTCCTCATTTATGAGCGACGAGCTGCGTCAATTCCTGCTCAACAGGACGACCAGCTATAACCCTCGGGGTAACGGACAGGTCGAGCGGGAGAATGGTACCATCTGGAAGACCATACTACTGGCCCTCCGGTCCAGAGATCTCCCTATTTCACGATGGCAAGAGGTTATCCCCGATGCCCTACATTCTCTCCGCTCACTCCTCTGTACCACAACAAATCAGACACCTCATGAACGTCTTCTTGTTTTCCCCAGGAAGTCGTCCTCCGGATCCCCTCTCCCGACGTGGCTGGCCGCCCCCGGACCCATCTTGCTCCGGAAGCATGTGCGGGTGCACAAGTCCAACCCGTTGGTGGAACAAGTCTAGTTACTCCATGCTAACCCGCAGTATGCGTACGTGGAGTACCCCGACGGTCGGCAGGACACGGTCTCCCTCGGGACCTGGCACCCGCCGGCGTGCGGCCTTCCCCCCTTCACACAGACCCCCCCCTGTTTTTTTTCCCCCAGCGCCCCACCCAGGCCACCCTACCCCATCCATGCGTCTCCACCACCAGCCGGGTGACGGAGACAGTTCAAGGACCATCGCTCCCGGACTCCAGGACATCAGCGGAACCACCACCATCGGCTGAACCAGCATCACCAACTCCACTGCGGCAGTGGACGTCAAGGGCAACGAAAAGGCTGATCGAGTCTATTTAATTTTCAACAACACCATGGACCTTGTATGGACAATATGTACTATTGTTAAATGTCTAGGCCAGTGGGAAGCCAAACTTTTTTTCCCTTCTCTGGCTACTACTCATACCACCAGTTCTCCCCCCCCCCCAGCTCTCGTTGATCCCCCCCCCCGCTTCTTTCTCCGCGAGGGGTGAATGTGGTGGTATGATTAACATAGCTGCCTGCCATTGGTGCAGAACACCGGCTTACCATTGGCCCTGGTCGGTCATGTGCCTCTCGACTGATTGGTTGAGACCAGTCATGTGACGGCTCCCCGATTGGTCGGGAGGCTGAGTTAACCCCGCCTCCAGGGCGAGGTATAAATACCCAGTACGCCCGCGGTCGTCCATTTTACTGTAGTCGACCGCAGGGCTAACATCTAGCTTATTAAAGCCTTACTTTTGTACAGCAACTCGTCTCGCGTTCAATTGATGGTCATCACCTGGTCTGCCATTCAATAAGATCGGTTTGTGTTTCAAATTCCACATTCCATCTACTCCCCAGTAACCTTTAATTGCCTAGCCTGACACGAATCTATCGACATCCACCTTAAAAATACTCAGTGACCCCATTTTCTGAGGCAGAGTTCCAAAGTTGCACAACCCCTTGAGATAAAAAATTCTCCTCATCTCTGTCCTTAAAGGGCGATCCCGAATTTTAAGGCAATGTCCCAGAGTGCGGGACTCACCCACAAGGGGAAACATCCATTTCACATCAACTTGTCAAGACAGTTCAGAATCTTACATTCTTTAATCAAGTCACCCCTCACTCTTCTAAACTTGAGTGGAAACAAGACTAACCTTTCCTCAAAAGACAACTCACTCATTCCAAGTATCAATCCAGTAAACCTCTTCTGAACTGCCTTCAATGCATTCACATCCTTCCTTAAATAAGGGGAACAAACCTGTTCATGGAATTCAAGATTTGGTCTTAACAATGTCCTGTATAACTGAAGCAATTATCCTTACGTTCATGTTGATTCCTCTCATAATAAAGAATAGCATTCCATTAGCCTTCTTAATTATCTGCACTTGCATAATAACTTTTTGTGATCTCCCTGCACCTCGGAATTCTGCAGCCGTTCTTCATTTAAGTAGTACTCGGCTTTTTTATTCTTCCTGCCAAAGTGAACAACTTCTTGTTTTCCCTTATGACAATCCATCTGCCAGAATTTTGCCCATTCCCTCAACCTATCTATATCCATCTCTTCCCTCCTTATGTCCTCTTATGAAGGCAAATGGCATAAAATGGTAATGAACAGCGAGCCAGGAGAGCTTGGATAGGAATTTACATAAGGCAAATGAAAAAAGTCAACTATTGTATTTCAAAAGAAACATATACAATTGGAAGATTGTAAATAGATGAGACAAATAGTGGTAAGTTTATTTTTAAAATATAATAGCCATACAGTAAAAAAGTGGGTGATCAATTTTGGGAAAAAGGAACTTCAAAAGGATAGTAGGAGCAATAGAGTATATGATCAAAGGGGAAAAACGACGTCAACAAACATTGAAGACTGTGTGGTGGTGGCTGTGAGATCCTGAACAGAGAGTGTGTGTGTTTTGAAAGCTAGACCTGTGTACACCAGTTTTCTGCCACCTCAAAGAGCACCCTAAGAGCAGCAGGGCGTTGTGTAGTAATGTTACTGGAATTTGCTATAAATCTATGAGGACTGTTGCCATCAAATGGGTGTTTAGCTTTGAGTATCTTTAAAAGCCAAAAAATTAATGAAATGGTTGTAAAGCACTATGAACTGTGTAAATTGTCTTCTTGCATTTAAATGTCATTATTAGTTTCTTTATTTTAATAAATTTTAACTTAATATGTAAAATCATCACAATTGGTCTGAGAGTAATTTATCTTGACTTCAGGTCACTCTTCTTTTTTTTTAAATAAACAATTTGATTGAGGTAGTTTTTGGCTGTGTAAACAGTTAGACATCAACAGAAAGAAAGCAAAAAGGCAAAAATGTGCAAACATCCACGTACATTCAAATACTTCAATCGTAACATACTGCACAAGCCCGCTCCTCTCCACCGGTACTACCCGCCATTTTATCCCTCCTACCATACTCTACTCTACCCCCCCCCCCCCCCCCCCCCCCCCCCCTGCTGACGCTCACTCCTCCCCGCAAAGAAGTCAATAAATGGTTGCCACGTCCGGGCAAACCCCTGTACAGATCCCCTCAAGGCGAACTTAATTTTTCCATACCCAGGAACTCGACATGTCCGCAAGGCCACACTCAGTCGTCGGGGGCTTTGAGTCCCTCCACCGCCAATAGTATTCGTCGCCGGGCTATCAGGGAACAAAGGCCAAAACATCGGCCTCTTTCTCCCCCTGGACTCCCGGGTCTTCCGAAACCCCAATATTGCCACCCCTGGACCCATCGCCACCCTTATTTTTAGCACCCGGGCCATGACGCCCGCAAATCCCTCCCAGTACCCCCTCAGCTCAGGGCATGCCCAAAACATGTGAACGTGGTTCGCTGGTCCTCCGCATTTGTCCTCTATCCCAAAGAATTTGCTTATCCGAGCCACCGTCATGTGGGCCCGGTGAACGACCTTAAATTGAATCAGCCCGAGCCTGGCACATGTCGCGGTCAAATTTACCCTACTCAGGGCCTCTGCCCACAGCCCGTCCTCCATTTCCCCGCCTAGCTCCTCCTCCCATATAAGTTTCAGTTCCTCCATCTGGGACCCTTCCTCCCTCATGAGCACCTTATAAATATCAGAGACTCTACCCTCCCCTTCTTCCCCCCTAGAGACCATTCTGTCTTGGATCCCCATTGGTGGGAGGCGTGGGAAAGATGGGACCTGTCTACGAACAAAGTCCCGCAACTGTAGGTACCTAAAATCATTTCCCCTTACCAGCCCAAATTTCTCCTCCAAGCTCCTCAAACTCGCAAAGCTCCCTTCCAGGAACATATCGCCCACCCTTCCCACCCCCGCCCGCCGCCATGCTCAGGTCACTCTTCTTAATACACAAATTGCAAAATCGTTGTTGCACCTGATTCAAGTTTCCCTTCAGGATTTCGGCAGCCTGGCACTTACCATCTGCCATGCTATAACACCCTCATATCATCAGCAAATTTAGCTACCTTGGCTTTGATCCCTTCATATAAGTCATTGATATAAATTGTAAAAAATTGAGGACAGCTAGTGTAAGAAAATTAAATGTAACGTGTCTGCTACCTCTCAGAAGCCAACCGAGGCCTCATCAAAGCCAAATAGCTATTCATTGAAAAGACTAAGGCTGGAATTTCCTGCACCTCCTGCGACGATTCCTGCTGAGGGCAGGTTGGAAAGTTTGACGGACTATCCAAATGGCTGTTGACTTTGGACAGGAATTACTGCCCACCTGCCTAAATATGGGCTGCGCAAATGCGCCGCCAGATTGCATAGGGCAAAATAGCTCAAGGACAAAGTGCAAAACTGCTTCAAATTACCTTTATAATATTTGATGGGCGACTCAGAGGACAGTGTAGCTAAGGTTGAAGATTTGACACGAAGAGGAAACCTGCCTGTTGATAAAAAGAAACTAGCTACACTTTCCAGCCTTGTGAAGGAGACCACATCCTCTGCATCCTGAGACACTAGTCAGTTATTTTTGGATATTATAAACGATATGTGATTTACTCAATAAAAATATCAGCAACCCATAATGCAGTTTATCATGGACAACAATCAGGCAACACGGAGCACGTGTGGCGTTTGCACGTTCTCCCCGTGTCTGCGTGGGTTTCGCCCCCACAACCCAAAGATGTGCAGAGTAGGTGGATTGGCCATGCTAAATTGCCCCTTAATTGGAAAAAATTAATTGGGTACTCTAAATTTAATTTAAAAAAAGAAAGAAAAAAAAAACTTCAGTCTTCCGAAAACATTCTCTTTGTCCCAATTCCCTGGTTATCTGGACTGCATCTTATTCTTTGGGGAGTCTGCCTCTTTCCAGCTCTCTTATCCTGTCTAGTCATTCTTCTGGCAGAGTTGAGAGATGTTCAGACCCCGGTGTACTATGTTCAACTGCAATAAATCTAGCTAAAACTAAATTTTAAAAAACCTTTCTACCTTAAAATGCCTCCAGTTGCTAAGCTATCATTGCTACTTCTTCCAGCCCCCATTTACTCTTCACATTGTAACCCTCTCCACACACAATAAAAGCACAATAGTTTATTTTTACTTTTTTATAAATTTAGAGTACCCAATTAATTTTTATCCAATTAAGGGGCAATTTAGCATGGCCAATCTGCCTGCCCTGCACATCTTTAGGTTGTGGGGACGAAACCCACGCAAACATGGGGAGAATGTGCAAACTCCACATGGACAGTGACCCAGAGCCGGGATTGAACCTGGAACCTCGGCGCTGTGAGGCATCAGGGCTAACCCACTGTGCCACCGTGCTGCCCAACACAATGTTAGTTAAACCAAACCCCATATATACCAAAACCTTTGTCCAGCATAAATTTATCTATAGGTTTTACCCTTCCTTCCACAGAAACATTAAATTAAACCCACTTAAAATCATACTTTATTTCTAATGTTTACCAATACAAATATAAATCCTTTAAAACTACTTTTGGTTTCCCAACAATGCCTTGTATGTTCTAGTCCTCCTAGGCAGCACTGCATGATTGGCTGATGGAAGGTTGCTGACTTTCAATGGAGGGTCTGCAGGATTACACCAAGTAGCTCTGGCCTTAGAAGACTTGGCTTCAGACTGCACCATCTTGGTAAAGCATCAGGAGTCTAAGCAGGCTACCTGACACGAGCAACAGCAAGGGCATTGATGGAGTGACTTGTGATGGGAAGGCAAATGTTCTCATCCTCAGAGAGGATATTCTCCATGAAACCCCGGCCACTCCCCTGGCTTAAGGCCTCAGCATCCCAGCATGTGTTGGCAAACATATTTATGAAATGCTATGAGACTCTGCAAGCCCCTTTGCACACTGATATCCACAACCATGGTGGCAGCAGACTGAACTTGCTTGGTAACAAACTTCACTTGCATTGGAAAGAGCTGAGTTTTCAAGATTTCAGTCTGGGCTTCTGCTGCAGCACTCAGATGCTGAGTGGTTTCTGCTTGTGTTGGAATAGGAGCTGAAATATCAACCATCAGACACTGCAACAAGGTTGGGTCGACAAGTATGGTAATAGAGCTGCACACCATTTCCTCACTGGAAAGGACTGGCTCCAAGCCCTGTGAAAAGGAAAGTCCCAAACTCCTCCATACTCCTTGTCAGTGACTGTAGGCTTCCAAAAAGGCCCGTGAAGGCAACAAACATTTCCGTGTACATGCTCATCAATCTCTTTCTTTACATTGCCCATGAAAGACCTCATCTGAGTCCCTTGCAACAGAACCTGGGCACGATCTCACCCTCTCGTGAGATACCATTCGCTACCCTTTTCCCTGCCCTGGCTACAGGCCAATCCTGTCGAGGTGGAAGACATTTGCTCCTGTAATATATTTTTATTTCTATTTTCCATTTTTTATTTCTATTACTCCCACCATTATTTCATTACATTTCACCAAACTCTCTAACCTCTCCTCTCACCACTAATTCTACATATTACCACCTTTTCTGGCAATACTTCTTCCAAACTACATAGCTCCTTATTTCTTACCATTAAAGACTGACCTGCTCCTGTATCCCTGAAGAACCTAGGGCTGGATTCTCCGATTTTGTGGCTATGTCCGGAGGAGTGTCTAGTTTTATGATGAAAAAGTCACGCCGTCGCTGTATCAACGCTCCGCGGCGTGGGGGGCTAGCAGCCACGCTACATAAAATCCACAGCATGCCCAACATAAACTGCTGGGGTCGTGGTCACGCATACGCTCAGCGATGACCTGCAGCGATCACGTCGTATTACATGACATCGGCCGTATTCTCCATTCCTTGTATGCTGACGCCTGGGCAGGATTCACGGACTTCTACGCCAACAAAACTGCCGCCACACCTGGACCAAATTGGGTTTTTAAAATGTATTTTATTACAAACGTGTACCAAACTGGTTGCAGCAAATAAACACCTCGGGAAACATACTTCCCTGTAATCAACAATACAGACTGTACAGATTCACCTGGACCAATTCAACAACCATTAAGGGGCTAGCACCAGTGCCACGTGGAACACAATCAATTCCAATGAGCAACGGTGCCAGATACGTGATGTTTGTTGATGATTGCATAATGTTCAGCATCATTTGTGATTCCTCAGATACTGAAGCATTCCGTGCCCATATGCAGCAATACCTGGACAACATTCAGGCTTGGGCATAAGTGCCAGACAATGGCCATCTCCAACAAGAAAGAATCTAACCATCTCCACTTGGCATTCAGTGGCATTACCATTGCTGAACACCCCACAATCAACATCCTGGGGTTTCCACTGGGCAAAACTCAACTGGATGAGCCATATAAATACTGTGGCTGCCAGAGTAGATCAGAGGGCTGGGAATTCTGCAGTGATTTAGTCACATCCTGACTCCCGAAAGCCTATTAACCGTCTATAAGGCACAAGTCAGGTGTGCGATGGAGTACTCTCCACTTTAATGGATGAGTGCAACTCTAAGAACACTCAATTAGCTCAACATCATGCAGGACAAAACAGCCTACTTGATTGACACTCTATCCACCACCTCCAACATCCACTCCCTCCACCGCTGATGCACAGTAGTAGCAGTGTATATCATCTGTAAGATGCACTGCAACAAGGAAGCAAGTCTCCTTCAACAGCACTTTCCAAACCCACAACTTCTACCACCTAGAAGGACAAGGACAGCAAGTGCATGGAAATATCACCACCTGCAAATTTTCCTCCAAGTCACTCACCATCCTGATTTCAAACTATATCGCCATTCCTTCACTATCGCTGGGTCAAAATCCTGGAACTCCCTCCCTAACGGCACTGTCTTTGTACCATCACCACATGGACTGCAGCAGTTCACGAAGGCGGCTCACCACCACCTTCTCGAGGGCAATTAGAGATGGGCATGGAAAAATGCTGGACTAGTCGGCGAAGCCCACATCACATGAAAGAATAAAAAACATCCTTTAACTGGTCCTGATTAGAGGGCTGGTATTCTTTTTGCTGCTGAATGGACACACATAAGCTGTGCCTGTTGGTGATAGGGCAGAAGGTGGAGGTGGCGTATTGAAATTAAACATGGCAATGTTGCAAATGACCAACCAAAGTGATCTGCCTACTTTGTATATTTATGACGCACATACCTGCAGTCACGACCCTCACCAATATGATGTCCAGAGTGGGCCGCATCCGAATTGAGTGCACATGTGGTGTGAATGCCCGTTTGCACCTAAAACAACACCTCATCTCACGCTACAAAGTTACAGGCGGTATTCTCCCCCCCGCCCCCCCCCATGCCAGGTGGGAGAATAGCCGGGGCGCCGTGTGAATCGTGCCACACCGCCCCTACCCCCACACGCGATTCTCCCACCCTCCCAAAACTAGCGCCGAATGGGCTGAACGGCCAGCGAAAAATAATGACAGTCCCGCCGGCGCCGTTAACACCTGGTCGCTGCCAGCGGGTACTCGTCGCGAAGGCTTGGGGGGGCGGCCTGTGGGGGGGGACTCCTTCACCGGGGGTCCCTCCAAAGGTGTCTGGCCTGCGATCGGGGCCCACTGATCGGCGGGCCAGCCTCCCCCCCCCACCCGGGCCTACTTTCCGCCGCGGCCGGCCCCTGAACACTGACCCCATGTTGGGTCGGGGCCGCCACACGTAAGAAGTGTGCGCAGGATTGAGCTGGCCCAACTGCGCATGCGCGGGTTGGGGGCCAGAATAGGTCATGCCCGGGCCCTGTTCGCGCCATCGTGAAACGCGACAGCGTTCACGACGGCGCGAACACTTGGCCTCATTATCGGAGAATCGCCTTTTGTGGCCAAGCTGTTGACAGAGACTGAAAAGTGTTTAAAAGTGCAATATAGAGCAGTTGTGATCAGAAAGGTAAAGTACAATTGAGGCTAATAGTGTTCAACCTACTGGAAAAGTTACAGAAATTAATACCTTAAAAAGCTAAAAGTTGGTGAATTTATCCAATTCAATAGCAACTTGACAGTGAGGGGATCGGTATGTTTTATTTTCCATGTAGGGATAAAACTATTTCTAGAAACAATGTTCCTTCTCCTGATGACCTGGTAAAGGTGCATGTGTCCATGTGTGAAAGCAGATAAAGTGCTATAGGGATCACAGACACAAAGTAATATGTAATCTTACAGCTTGTAATTGGTACTTACAATTCACGGGTCTTATTAAGTTCATTCGCAGCACATGGCAACATTTTGCCAAGGACTGCAACCAGCTCACTGATCCCCATGGAATATTAATGAAAGGAGGGGAGTAAGTCGGAAGAAAATCAGGGGAAAGTATTCCAATTGCACGTGTGAACAGCATGAATTATTCAGAATTTCTTTCATAGAACTAAAAGTGAGTGCTGAATTTCCGTTCATTTCCAAACAATGCATTATTTCTATCAAATAGCAAAACATGTTGCTGTACATTCTAATGAAATAAATCTTGTGTTAATATAAGTAAGGTTGGAATGCTTTTGGGGAACACCAGTAATAATACTATGTTCTTTATTTTAGATTTAAAGAGAGAATCACATGAGCAACTCCTTTAAAAAAAAGTAGTTGGAATAATATTTTTGTGTGAGCTGCAAGTGCTGGCAAAATTATTGGAAATTTTTGCCTTGAAGGAGTTGCTGCGATGTGTGAGGTATCTAAATTAACAGGTGTACAGTTAAAATTACAAGCTCACTGTAGTGTTCTGGGTTACTAGCTATTGTTCTGCTGCTCTGAATTCAATTCCCCACTGCTGACACAAAAGAAGAATTTCAATTCCCTCCACACCATTGCCTTGACTGAATGGTTGCATTCTTGTGTAATACTGAGGGAGTGCTGGCATTCACATCAGATGTTCAACAAAGGTCCTCTGTCCCTCTTAGGTGGGCATGAAAGATCCGACTTTGCCATTCAATGACAAAATAAGAAGATTGAGAACTGATCTCAACAAAACACATAAGATTCCAAGAGGGCTTGACCCGATAGAGGTTGAGAAGCTGTTTTCCCTGGATGGAGAGTGGCGATCCAAGGGGTCATAGTCTCAGGACTTGCGTCGACCACTGAGGACTGAGATGAGGAGAAATGTCTCCACTCCAAGAGTTGTGAATCTGAGAAATTCTCTACTCAAGGGACCCGAGGTCATTCCAGTTGCTGAGATTGAGATGGATAGATTCTGCAAATCAAGGAATATGGAGGTAGGGAGGGAAAGTTGAGTTGAGGTAGAAAATAAGTGCTTATCATTTTATTGAATGGTGGAGCAGGTTCAAGAGGCCAGATAGACCAACTTGTGCTCCTCTGGCTTATGCCCCTATGTGCCAATGTAATGTTAATGGCCTTCTGGGTGGATCATTTGCTGTGGATGTTCCACTCAGTAAAACCTAGCGGATATCGAATGGAGCCCTGCCTTTTAGGTTTAACTTACCTCTGAAGGCCCAGGAGGAGTGGATGTTCTTCTTTACAACCCAGAATGAAAGCTGGGCTGGCATTGTCCTGGGCTACACCACACTTGCGGAAACCTTCTGAACAACATTTCCCTCTCTACCCTTCCACAACTTATGCTGTGTACTTTCAATTGTGGCTCAGCTGCTGACACCCATGCCTCTGAGCTGGAAAGCTCTGGGTAGAACATAGAACATAGAACAGTACAGCACAGAACAGGCCCTTCGGCCCTCGATGTTGTGCCGAGCCATGATCACCCTACTCAAACCCACGTATCCACCCTATACCCGCAACCCAATAACCCCCCCATTAACCTTACTTTTTAGGACACTACGGGCAATTTAGCATGGCCAATCCACCTAACCCGCACATCTTTGGACTGTGGGAGGAAACCGGAGCACCCGGAGGAAACCCACGCACACAGGGGGAGGACGTGCAGACTCCACACAGACAGTGACCCAAGCCGGAATCGAACCTGGGACCCTGGACAAGTACCATTCTCAGACTTGAACACAAAAATCAAGGCTGAAGGAGTGCTGCACATTGGAGGTGCTATCTTTTGGATGAGATGTTAAACCAGTGTCCCGTCAGCCATCTTAGGTGGATGTAAAAGATTCCATGGCATTATATTAAAGGAGAGTAGGGGAGTTACCTCCTGTGTCCTCGTTAACATTTAATCATTCAATCAAAATCACAATTTTTAAAAATCTAGTCATTATCACATCGCTGATTGTGGAAGCTTGCTGTGCACAAATTGATTGCTGTGTTTTCTGTTGTAATTTGCCTTTAAGGGCAGCAGTATGTCATCACTAAAAGGAGTGTGTCATGTGATCAAGCCTCAGTTTCACTTTCGCTTGTGTGCGGAACGCAGCAAACACAGCTCTGCTGCTGATGTCTTCAAGCTTTCTATCCATGTATGCATGTTCTCATGTGCCTTATTTAAATAAATGAACCCATAACGTGTTTACAAAATTGCTTATGAGAGATTTGTGCATTTATAATCATTACAAAAGGGGCGGCACGGTGGTGCAGTGGTTAGCACTGCTGTCTCACAGCGCTGAGGACCCAGGTTCAATCCCGACCCTGGGTCACTGTCTGTGTGGGGTTTGCACATTCTCCCCATGTCTGCGTGGGTCTCACTCCCACAACCCAAAGATGTGGAGACAAGGTGGATTGGCCACGCCAAATTGCCCCATAATTGGGGAAAAAAAGAGTGAAGTAGAATTTGGTACTCTAAATTTATTTTAAAATCTAATCATTATAAAAACACATGGTGCACAGTGGTAGTAAACAGCCTGACAGCAAGATGCACGACATGGTCAACAGCCTTAGATCATGTTACATGGCATGAGATGACCCTTGACATATTCAGACTGTAACAAGTTCACAGCATCGCAGGGTGTTGAAACTTCAGTGTGATATGACGCACAGAAAAAGCTTTGAAGACACAGTGCTGCGATGGTGCTCAAGTAAAGAGCTGGTAAGCGGACAGATCCCTTGAGCTGAGATTCCAGCGCATAGCCTGTCAGTTCCGTGAGTTGGACAGCACCATGAGAGGACCAGCACTGGATTAGTTCAGTCCGGAAAGGCGAGTGACCACAATGTGGTCCGGATTGATAGCGAGCGAGGGAGAGTCAAACAAAAAACCCTAACCCAGCATTAAATCGGGCTAGAGGCGGTTGTGATTATAACAGAAGGCTTCAGGAACTGCTGAGCAATAAATTTAATAAACCAAAGAGGAAAATCAAAGGGTTATTGATTTTGAATAACCCCTCCCCCGTCCACAACCCCAGTGAAATGAGAGTGACTTCCCTTGACCAAGGATGGCATTAAGAAGTACTAGCAAAATTAGAGTCAATGGGATTCAGGGTCAATCTCTCTGCTGGTTGGAGTCATGCCGAGCACAATGGAACCATCTCAGTTCCAGGACATCACTGACATTGTTTCTCAGGGTTGTGTCCAAGGCCCAACTATTTTCAGTTGCTTCATCAACGACCTCCCAAACATTATAAGGTCTGAATTGGGGATGTTCGCTGATGATTGCGCAATGCACAGCTCCTCAGATATCGAGGCAGTCCATGTCCAAATATAACAAGACCTGAACAATGTCCAGGCTTGGTCTGACAAATGGCACGTGACATTTGTGCCACACAAGTGCCAGGCAATTTTAATTTCCAACAAAATAGAAACAAACCATCAGCCCTTGACATTCAATAGCATTATCATCGCTGAATCCCCCACTATCAACGTCCTGAGAGTTAACATTGACCAGAAATTGAACTGGACTATCCATATAAATACTGTGGCTACAAGAGCCAGGGAACCTTTTGGTCCCCGAGTGAGGCAGAAATCCCACCCTCGAGGGCTGCTGGCCAATCAGAGGTAGTGATTCTCAATTACCGGCAATGCCACTGGGGGTGGTGGTTGCTACTGGTAACACACCAAGGCCTTCACTGGAGATCATTACTGGATCCCTTGAGAGAGATTATTGCGATGGGATAGAGGTCACAGGGAGGGGGTGATCAATGATGGGGGTGGGAGGGGGGGAGGGGTTGCTAAATGCAAGGCCGAGGGGCTGGCTTTCTATAGCTGCCCCCTTTCTGATGCTATATCCTTAATTGGTACTGAGTGTCTGTGAATGAAGGACTCCCCTGGTAGGCCATTGGATGACACAGGTGAGTTCGGAAGAATCCTTCAGCCATCATTAAATTCTGGTGGACTCAGGGCTAATTGGCTCCCTGTATCTCATTAACAGGTAAAATTGTTATCCCGCCACCACCGTTGGGTTTCCTGCATCAGCCCCCTCCCGCCCGTCACTAAATGCCGTGCGGTTTTCCCATTTCCAGAGATTCATTTTGCCTGCTCCAGCAGGTTCCAGTAAATTCCACCCTTATTCTTAAATCTGTCGCTTACCTATGCAGGAACCATCAGATAATTGTGGGAGATTAGGAGGTTTGAAACAACTGCTGGCTTTCTCTTTTTTGTCTCTAAATAATTTTTCCCTGTCATTTTTAATTGAGACGATGTACGGAATGGTGCATCAATTCCCATTCTTCTGCTCCCAGTGCCTCCGCGTGTGTCAGAGTTGCCAAACTTCCCGGAGTGACCGGTAATCTCCAAGAATGAAAATTAATATTTCTTTAATTTTAGAGTAGCCTATTAATTGTTTCCAATTTAAGGGGCAATTTAGCGCGGTCAGTCCACCTTGCCTGCACAACTTTGGGTTGTGGGGGCGAAATCCACGCAAACCCGGGGAGAATGTGCAAACTCCACACGGACAGTGACCCAGGGCCAGGCTCGAACCTGGGACCTCGGCGCCGTGATGCAGCAGTGCTAAAAGAATGAAAAATTGATCTCCTCCAGGCACTGTTGTGAGCAACCGAATAGAAAGTTGGGAAATAGAGCTTGTAGTTTGCACGTTTTTGCTGTAAGTACATGGTGCAGGTGCAGTGTCATCTTTCTCTCTTCCTCTGTGTTCAGTGCGGCAACACGGCAGCTGGGAATGGCCCCCAGCTCCCTCTTCCTGTCCTCTCAACAGTGGGGATGCCCAGCAACATCAACATCTACTCCCAGAGGGACTAAATAATTCTCACAGATTTATACGTGGCAGGCCCATGCAGAAATAGGTCATTCAAACATTGTAAATTTTGCTATGCATTAATAACCTTATGTGGAACAATCCACCAAGTGACCAGAACTTCACCTTCACAGTGGAGGCATAATATACCCTCTGCTGAGCTCCAGTGAGCCCAAGCTTACTCATTTGTTTTTGCTGCTTGCTTTCTCAGCTGGTGAATGGAGGAGGAGCAGAATGCACTTCAATCAAGTCTTGTCCCAATCCATTATGTATTTTTTTTTCTGACAGCAGAATGACCAGGATTAAAAACAAAATCATTCTCAGAATCCACCTTTTGTAAGGGACAACGGAAGGAGTCCACAACGAATTGCAGATAAAACAAACTTATCTTATTTAACACGTTAACTATGTAGATGGCTCCAGTAGTTCCCTACTGGGTCTTCTCTAGTCGGTGTCTGACCGACCGACTATTTATACAAAGGCATATTGACTTAGTTAAGGGTCCCCCTGCCCCCTTATCGGGGGAGCTGGTATTCTGCAAACTCCACCGAGTAGTGAATCATCCCTACCCCGTGAGACCCTGTGGGGGTTACAACACCACCCAGTAGTTACTCCAGATGTTTCTCCAACTCAGCTTTGAGTTGTACAATAACAAACTTGGAGCGAGCAGTGCAAGTAGGTATGCAAATGCAGCACTGAATTAAATGCAGATTTTACATTTTGAAATTGAGGAATGCATCCACTTCTTTGCTCGGTGAGCAGATTCTGCCGTTTTTTGTATTGTACGAGGTGTTTTTAAACATTTTTAGTTTATAAAGGAGTTGCAGAGGAGTGAATTGTCCTTTGGCAGTAAAAATAAATAACAGTGACAGAAGCCCACTTTAAACCCTGTCCGATTGAAGTCAATGGAAAAACAAATCAGATGGTTTAAACGTGAGGCACCACCATCACCTGTTTGTGCAGCATCAAAGGGTTTGGGGCTCTGGGTGAAGCTGCAGATTTAGCTATATTCATTGGGCTGATTTTTTTTAACTTTAAGGCTACATTTTTATTTTGGCTTCCCTTTACTTAACCGAAACAATCATGAAAAATATACAGAAAAATGTTGGAAATTTCAAACCAGGGTGGAAAATGCTGGGCGCATCTGCAAAATAAGGAAATGGCAAACAACCAGGCTTCACCTGATGAACATCTGAAACGCCTTCTGTTTCTGTTTTTGTTCCAGATTGTCAAGAATTGGCTACCTTTGACTTCTCAGGAGCAGTGGGGGAATCAGGGAGCTCACCTTTCCGGGATGGTGTAGAACCCCTTTGGTGGAGGTCCCCAAGTCATTCTGGATTTCTCACTGTCCAATTTATTCTCGCCAGTCAGCAAAAGTCTTTTTGGCTCACTGTAAGAAAAAGCACTCGGTCTAGGGAACCCAGCCATTAAGAGAAAAATGCAATAATGTTTGCAAACTATGGACAAGGGTCATAAGGTGTAAGTCATGCTTTTGTGAGGGCCACGAAGAATCCAGCACGAGTTTTCAGGATACAAAGAAATAACATTTATTTACAAATTAACATATATATATACACAACAGCAGCAACAACTTCTCTTGCTGCCAAACTCCTCTCTTTCTGGTTCCAAACTGGCCAGCTCTATTTATGCAGGGAGTCTGCTTATGATTTCTCCGCCCCCCCTCATTGGGGAAGCTCATACTCCCACAGGATTGTGGGATTGTCATTAGTCCCCAGCCAATGGTAAGCAGGCAGGTTATAACACATGCTAACAAAATTCATGTGATCAAATCTCCAGTAATATGTCCAACCAAAGGAAGGGCTGGTCTTTGGGAGGGTTCTGTTGATATGTAATGATATATTAGTATGCGCCACCATAAGTTATCACTCTCTGGCGGCTGGAAACCTGGGATTCTATCGCAGGTGCGGCCATCTTGTCCCATTGTGGTGTACTGCTGTTTCGTGGCTGCATTAAATGTTCGAATGTTTGACCTCAGCACTGTTGATTTTATGATCCTGTTCCAATCTGGAAGTAAACGCTGATGATGAGGGCCATTGGAGCTGGTTTTACATTTTGCAATCAGAAGCTTCCAATGAATTGGTCTTACATTTCCGCAAAACAAACTTTCCAAAATTCTTAATGCCGACTCAATCTGGCAAGTTTACTTTGAGTTTTTAGCTGGCTGTGTGAAGGTCTAAGCTGACAACATTAGCACGATACTTAACTTAAAATATAAAGCAGTTTTGGTGAGATGCTGGTAGGCTTAAAGTGACACAGTACGTTTCCTTCCCCCCCCCCCCCCCCGTCTTCCTTTGAGGAAGCAACTGGCCTCTCAAAGTCTAGAATGGCAGGCATAATCAGCCACAAGTACTTTAACAATACACAGTTTGATAAATAAAATGACAGTAAGTGATACAAGTAGATTGCCCACTAACAACACAAAAGTGTCAATCCTCACAATTTCTCCCCAATTTCAATTGCCCTTATTAAGAAAGTTGGGTCAAATTTTTGATTTTTGTAGTCTAATGCTAGATTGCTGAAATATCTGTGAAATGTATTGTATTGTGAAACAGGAAGTCGTAAACCAGTCTACCTACCCCTATTTTAGTTGAACCGGTTATTTCCAAAGCTTTTACTGTTGTCTGTTGATTAGCCACAACCTAAGGTCATTGATTGACAACAGGAAAAACAGGTCTCTCTCCCTGCACAAAAGTGAAGGGATGTGGGTTACTGCTTTCTCGGTATTCTAAAGGAAAACATCCATTAAACTGACAAGCAGAATGGTGCAATTGAGTACGACAGGTCTCAAAACTTCTATTCTGTTCTCCCCCATCATTTCTTATGTTCATTATGTTTCAATTCTTTGCAATTATTTCAAGTAAACTCGTCCCAGCTTCACAAAAACTCAACCAATCTGTGTATTAAAACTGTGGAAAATGGCCGGTCAAGTTACGTGGGGCATTAGTGTAGTAGCAGTTTGTGGCTTTTTGAATGTTGTTTCTGCAAACTCTTGGTTCTTTCGTGGGGTTTTTTGTGGGATGTGTGCAAACTTTTATTCTCATCTCATGCGAGCACAAAGAAATGGAGCAATTTTATATTTCAGACACCTAGGGATGATTTTCGACTCACAGCCACCCACATTGCACTGGCACAATGGTTTTATCGCTTTGGATTTTGCAAGTGCCTGCCTGAAACTGCAGAAGGCCTGATAAATTCCATTTTTAACTTCCTTGGGGCTGAACTCATTCATTCTAAAACCTGGCCACAAATTCTCAGTGGGAAGAGTTGCACGCTGGGGATTCTTTCCAGCAGAATTTAAAAGATAATAATAATAATAGCTTATTGTCACAAGTAGGCTTCAATTAAGTTTCTGTGAAAACCCCCTAGTCACCACATTCTGGCGCCTGTTCGGGGAGGCCGATACGGGAATTGAACCCATGCTGCTGGCATTACAAGCCAGCTGTTTAGCCTACTGTACTAAACCAACCCCTCAAAAGCCCAGATTTTAATTTTACGGATTTAAAAGGCTTTTATGACTATTTCTTTTTGAAATTTAGAGTGTCCAATTATTTTTTTTTCCCAATTAAAGGGCAATTTAGTGTGGCCAATCTACCTAACCTGCACATCTTTGGGTTGCAGGGGTGAAACCCACGCAGACACAGGAAGAATGTGCAAACTCCACATGGACAGTGACCCTGGGCCGGGATCGTACCAGAGTCCTCAACGCCATAGGCAGCAGTGCTAACCACTGTGCCACCCATTTTATGCCTATTTATGGCTGAGTAATAGACTTGTTCTAATGGATGAATCAGTTCTACCTTTTGATTGTTTCCATCTATGATTATTATTTCAAAAAGGTAGTCCTCCCTAAAAATAGGGAATGGGGGTAAGCAGGCTAATGTGGTAAGGCAGGAGCCTGTCGCAGAAGAGGACCAAAGTTTCTGGAGGAGTACCCCTGCTCACTTTGGACCCACAAAGAATAAATAAAACATGAAATTTACTGACATCCTAGCACCTCATCTGGGCCTGCACCTCATTGGCACCCGGTTTTCCTGACATGGCTGGCACTGGGATCCGAATGCGTGACTGCATGTTAGGATTGCACCAGAGTCAAATGGCATCTGAATTTTAAATTGGTAGCCTGTGTAAGGTGGGGCCACTGATGCTGCCCAAAATGCATCTGCTAAAATGGTGCCAGACGTGGTTGTTGAGTGAACAAGGTGACGACCGTGTTGCCAATTATGTCCACTGGACCATTCTTGTCAATAACGGGTTGGGGGGGAGGCAGTTAAAATTGATCTGATAGTTGGTGAAAATATTTCATATATTTCTGATAAGTTTAAGAAATATAATAGCACTGCTATTCATAAAGAAAAGAAGGAACTTTAATTCATAGGGGAACATTTAGTTCAATTCAATGAACAGTCATAACATTGCAGACACTTTTTATTCACTTTGTTTACTCCTGAATGCATTGCAGATTGCAAGATAAAATGTTATTTACATGAAAATCTGCTGAAATACTAAAATAAAATGTGCTGTGGATTGAATCCCTGAAATGTCCACTTGCATTATTGCGTTACAGGCAGTAGGAGGTAGATGGGAGCAATGGGGGAAGATTCCATTGTTACCATGTGAATACATATATCAAAAACATCTTTATGACTGCACTAAAAGAGCAAACAGTGAAATTCTGTCTTATTTGTATAAATTATATCAAAACTTGCTGTTCAGGTATATTCCACATATGTATAACATTTTAATAAATTATGACCTTAGTCCCTGCAGCCAACTCATACACCCAGGTCCTCTCACCAACTTTATTCTCCTCATCAACTGAATTCATCACTCCTCACCTCTACTGAATCAGAAATTATTCCCATGCCTTTTTCACATTACTTCCCTGGATAGATATTTTCTGCACCAGATGTAGTGTGTTCCATAAATAGGTGACTTGAGATGTTAAGTTATTGCTCAAGTTAAAATTAGGTTTTCCTATCGCTGATTTGCAGAAGAATAACCAATTGATTCCCTTCACTGTTGTAAAATCTGAGATAGTATGGGTGGGATTCTGCGGCCTCCCTGCCGCGTGTTTCTCGGTGGCGCGCCATTCGCTAACAGCGAGATTCTCTACTCACCCCACCTCACTGTCGATCGGATTTCCCATTGAAACCACCCCATGCTTCCAGTAAATGGCTGGACGAAGAATTCCGGCCCGTGCTTCTGTCACCACTGTTTTCTCAGTAAGAATAGATTTGGGCTCCTGAAATGTGTCTTCAAAGCTAGTGTTTAAAGCCTGAGGTTGCCTTTATTCCCTTCTCTGAATTCTCAGTACCTTTTCGTAAAGACAGTAATCACACTTTTAAATCATAGAAACTACATGACACAAAATGAGGCCGTTAGGGCCCATCGTGCCTGTGCCAGTCAGTGTAGAGCTACCCAGCCTAACCCCGTGGGGGCGATTCTCCGAGCCCTGTGCCGGGGCCGGAGAATCACCGCAACCGCGCCATGACGCCCCGACGCCGGCGCGCAATTCTCCGAAGTGTGGAGAATCGGTGCCATTTGCGCCGGCACGGTTGGTGCAGCCCGGATGGGTAGAGCAGATACTACAGAGACCCACTGCCGCCGTTCACCCCTGGTCGCTGCCGGCAGGAATTCCGTCCCTGGGGGGGCCTCCGATGGGGTCTGGCCCGCGTTCGGGGCCCACCAATTGGTGGCCGGCCTCCCCCCCCCCCCCCCCCCCCCCCCCCCGGCCTACTTTCCTGTGCGGCCGGCCCCTGAACACCGACGCCATGTTGAGTCGGGGCCAGCGCGCGGAAGAAGTCCCCTGCGCATGCGCAGGTTGTGCGCGGCCCAACTGCGCATGCGCGGGCTGACGCGGTGCCCATTTGGTGCCAGGAAGGGAGGCTGGAGTGGCGTGATCTGCTCCAGCACCGTGCTGGCCCCCTGTGGTCATCCCCGTGCCCGTTTCGCACTGTCGTGAAACATTAAACGACGGCGCTCACAACGGCGCGAACACTTGGCTCCATTTGGGAGATTTGCCTCCCATATTTCGGCTCTGGGTGTGTAGACACTGCTTTTTATCCCCATCTCATCTGTAAACCTTGTAACCAGGAACATAAAAATGCCATTCCTTCCCCTATCTAAGCCATATTTCAGTAATTTCTAAAAGTTATTCACACTTTCCCGTGTCAACCTGTGCCCTCAGCTCATCTTCCTTATTTATTATATTTTTGGTATCTTTTCAAATCTTTGTTTGCTCTATTTTCCAAACTCTCTTACTAATTTTCTGCCTTCCATTTCCTGCTCTGCTTTTCTCCCCTCTGAACCTATATTCAGCATCCCGGTATTAATCCAAATTGTTGAAGTTTGCAGATGGCCCCAAGTTGTTTGGGAGAGACTGCATTAACGGATAGAAATGCAATTCAGAGCAAGCAGGTGACTCTTGAACAGTGGCGTGCAGAGGTCTGGTGATGCCCGGGGCATATCTTGATTGTATGCCCCAAAGACTCAAGTATAAGGCCTAATATACTGAGAAATATTATGAGAAAGGAATATATAAACATGAAATAAACGCTTTATTCGATTTTCACTGACTGTCTCCCCTGGCTCTGATAACCCAGATATTCCTTCTCCTCGATGTCCACGATAGGCCAGATTCTGTTTTGCCAGAAAGGATATAACCTCGACAATCCGTTCAGTTATAGCTTTCCATCTTTTCTTTTCAGCAGACATTTGCTGTTGAAGTTCAGCATCTATCGTAGTTGAATGATGGAGTCGAACTACGGTTTCTTCAAACAGCCAAAATCGCTTCTTTGCAAAAATATGCTAAAATCTTCTTTATTTTCTTCACATGGATCATCATCCTGACAACGAGACTGAGGAGAGAGAGTATTATGTTCTGACCGAGCTGAATCCGTATCAGAAAAATCCTTCTCTGCACCCACATCATCTTTTACTTCTCCAGGTTCTCCTACTTCTTCTTTACTTCTTTTTATCCATGCATCTAATGCCCCTCTTTGATGAGGCTCTTCTTCGACTCTGGCCCTCTTTTTTTTCCTGTTCTGTGCTCCACTCGGTTGTACACGAAATACTCGTAACATTTCATTTTCTATCTCAAAAACTGTAAGACGCATGAGAAAATGGGAAGAAAATGGTAAACAATCGGTCAGTTGCAGACGGATAAACCATATTTCATTTCTTTGTTCCTTCGTATCAAATTATTTCACACTGATTCTCCACTGATAATTTTATGCAATTTATATCATAGACTTGCAAATTAGTGGTATCTGTATTCGAATATTAGCATGTTAAGGAATAATGTCTCCTATTCCGAGATTAAATGCCAAAACAGTCCTCTGATCATCCAGGCTTCACTCTTACTACATCCCACGTAAATATTTCATTAATTATCACCAAAAAACCTATAAAAAACGTAGTTGCACCTGTTCTAGAGCTATTCACTGACCTGAGTAGGTAAAAGAACTAATCTAGATGCACAAAAAGCTGAAGAAAAGACAAGTTATGACTCGAGGAAACGCAGGAACGAACAGCCACATCTGCTTGTTGCTTTTGATGGTTGCACCACGTACATCATGCGCATGCGTGTGGGGGATGGGGAGAAGCACCATTTTCTCAAGACAGAAAGGGTACACCATGTTAAAGGAATAAAGGGCTAACAACTGCCTCTGCAGTGCGGTGAGCCTCCAAAAATTGATTTATCACCGCTGAAATTTTAAAATTACTATCTTATTTCCTTCTCTGGGGCAGCACGGTGGCCTAGTGGTTAGCACAACCGCCTCACGGAACTGAGGTCCCAGGTTCGATCCCGGCTCTGGGTCACTGTCCTTGTGGAGTTTGCACATTCTCACCGTGTCTGCGTGGGTTTCTCCCCCACAACCCAAAAAATGTGCAGAGTTGGTGGATTGGCCACGCTAAATTGCCCCTTAATTGAAAAAAATAATTGGGTAATCTAAATTTTAAAAAAAAATAAATAAAAATTATTTCCTTCTCTGATTGGATGCCCCCATCCAATGGATGCCCGGGGCCAATGCACCGTTGCCCCCCCCCCCCCCCCCCCCCCCCCCCCCCCCCCTCTGCACGCCACTGCTCTTGAATGAAGTTTAACATCAGAAACAAATACAATAAACATGAACCCTAACAATAGCAAATATGATTTGAACATAATAAGCAAGTCATTAAAAGAAGGGTATGAGAGAAAGTTCTAAGTGTAACAGTTTGCCTATTCAGCAACTTTCTCTAAATATACGTCTGCAAGATAATGCTGCTTAGAACAATTTTTGCCTGTAAGAGTCAGACAGACAACAGCCAATGTGACCCAGCACTTGAAGATCTCCAGCTAAAGGGATAAACATAGCATTCCCTTTCTCCTATCACAAGCTCCTATCTACCCATTGAAAGTGATCAGAATGTAAACAAAAGGGCAAAGTATAAGTGATCGGTGGAAATCTTTTCGACTTGAAGCCATTTCATGATCCTAGACATGGCCAAACAACTGCCTTCGTGCCTGTTACCTGTCAGCAAAGAACAAATTATCATCTCCAATTTTACTATTTCCTGCCATTTAATTGTGCCTGATTGGCACTTAATTTGGAGGGCTAACCATGAAAAGAGGAAACGCAGGGTTCTCACTGGCTCTTTGGTCATTAGGTGAGACCTCTGTCGACTCCATTAAATACCACTTGTTTCCCCGTTCACCCACTCATGACTCAGTGGGGGTAAGCACTGAACTTTATCGACCAGAAAAGCCTGAAATCTGTGCCTCGCCTGTGCCGAGTTGACTGGACTGAGTCAGAATATGACAACTGATATCAGCACCCTTGAGTTAGAGAGGATATTTTGTGAGGTTCTTATTCTTGATTGTTATCCAGTGGCACTACAGGAAATTGTAGAATCAAAGTTAGCTGTGCCTCCACTCAGTCGAATACCCTGCTATTTCTCTGCCTAGGTCACACACAAAACAAATGGCCACTTGACAGGGATGCAGGTCGGCACTTGTACAGTTGTAGCCCAACCAGAAGTCATACCTTCAGGAGAAGCAAGAGAAACAAAAAAAATAAATGAAAGAATAAGGTCATAGAGATAAAATATTACAGAAGATACTTTATCTTGTCTATGTTTGGATAATACTGTTGCAATAGGGAGATGGGGGAACAGGAGGTCACCATAACAGCAAAGTAATTGATTGTATTAAAATGCTGAGAAATTTTGGGAAAATTTACAAGGTATGATGATATAATATAATTCTTTAACTTCAAAATTATCGCTCAATTTATTTGCAATCCAATCATCGGTTGGACTGTGACATTGTGTAACTATCACATTCTGTGCAAATATCCACACGATAAAAAGCGAACAACGTAATAATGCCCATAAAATTCAATATATTAATTCACAAAGTTGTTTTTAAAAAAAATAAATTTAGATTACCCAATTATTTTTCCAATTAAGGGGCAATTTAGCGTGGCCAATCCACCTACCCTGCACATTTTTGGGTTGTGGGGGCGAAACCCACACAGACACGGGGAGAATGTGCAAACTCCACACGGACAGTGACCCAGAGCCGGGATCGAACCTGGGACCTCAGCGCCGTGAGGCGGTTGTGCTAACCACTAGGCCACCGTGCTGCCCTTTAATTCACAAAGTTAGGTTTTAAATAGGGAATCCATTAACCAGCAGAATTGTATAAGTATGCTTTGAGTTCAATGATTTATTTGAATACAGGATTTATAGTTGGGATAAATGTTAAATATGATTGGAAGAATAAATATTTTTATATTTGTTTTATCCTGTTTATATTTATTTCAGATTTTACATTAGGTTAATTGGCTGATTTATTTTTTATATGTGGGAAACATACATAGCTGTTGTCATAGTAAATTCTGCATTGCGCCTTTAGTGCAAACGTGGGATTAAATTAATTTACACCCAAGTTAGATATATAGATTCTTTCAAAAAGACTATAAATGTCAAATGGAGATAGAACCACAAGTAACACAGAAGAACATAGGATTGGAAAGAGGAAGGAAAATGAAAAAAGAGGAAGGAACAACTTGTAAAAATTTTAGTGATTTAGCTCCTTCAGTACAGGTCGAATCTGTACATCTGTGCCTCAGTAATTCCACCTTTCTGAACACACTGGGACAAATTTATTTGATTCTTATATTAATATATTCCATATTAACATTAACAACAGAGCTGTCTCCTCTATTACATTCCTGATTTGTTTGTTTTTTTGACAGGTAAATTATAAAACATTTAATAACCTTTTTATACTGGATAATGGGCGATATTTAAATAGCATACAGGGGTCAAGGGTGATGGGGTGGGAAAGAAGAGTGGGTTTACTATGTAGTTTGTCAGCCACAGAACATATGTCATATTCTCAAAAAAAAACATTAAATCAGCCAAAAATGGAAGAATTTATCATCTTACATCCAGCATGTAGGGAATGATATGATACTCAATGAATGGTAGTTCTTGCAAAATTACAGTGCAGAACTCTTATCTTCACCCCCCCCCCCCCCCCGCCCCCGCCCCCCCCCCCCCAGCATTAAAAACACATTCAACACTGTAGAGTTGTTTTGTCTTTGTTTCAAATTACAGATAAACTAGGAATTAAAAACGATCATACTGCCAGTTCTGCAGCTAATCACAGAAAATGCCCATCAAAAGACGCTTACAAACTCAAAGTAAATATCCTGAATGAAATGTAGATTTTTAAATGGTTTGTTCTACAATGATCTCAGATCAAGGTTGTGAAATTCATGGTAGCACCTGGTTAACATGGTTGCTTCACAGTGCCAGGGTCCTGATGTGTTAGGCAGGTTGGTTCGACGTTGACTGCAACTGGATGCAGTGAAACTAGAAACAGATGTTCTGACACAGGAGATGATCCAACACTGTTTTATTTAACTAGTGGACTGCTGTACATGTTCAGCTGTGGGTTGACACTCTACTAATCTAACTGATGACCTCTTACTGGCTTGACCAGACTTACTAGCTACTAGCTGCCTCAGTAGCTGGGTCCTGAGAGAGGGAGAGTCTTAATGCCCTGTGGGCTTCATAGTGGTGATGTCCTGCCTGGTGATTGGTTGTTCTGTGTTGTGTGTTCATTGGTCATCCTGTGTGTCAATCACTGCCTGTCTGCATCTCATTATATACATGAATGGATATTATGACATCTCCCTTTTTTAAAAATAGATTTTGGAATGTGGAGGTATATACATGTCTGACTATGTACAAGTGGTGAGTTAATGAACATATGTACATGGGAAGGTGTCTATCGTGCAGATACAGAGCAAACTGAACAAAATTTACAAGAGTTAAGTCTATAGATTCAGTCTTGAGGCGGGCAACAAATTGTTGTCGATCGCCGCAGAGGTGGAGCAGGAGACGCCGGCACTTGGACAGGTGGGATTTGCTGCCATTGCGGTGGGCTTGTGGACAGGCGGGATCGCTGGCAGATCCGTGAAAGAGGTCTATCCCCACTTTAGACAACGGAGAGGTCACAATCTCGTGCTGTTGCAGTGTTTCCTTGGGCTGAGCCGGTTGAAACTTCTGGCAGGTTGTGCAGTTGAGGACCGTGTCGGCAATGTCCTGGTTGATACCCAGCCAATAAACCGCCTCCTGAGCTCTGCGTTGACATTTTTCGACCCAAGGTGACCCTCATTGATCTGTCCGAGCACCACAGCTTGCATGCTTTGAGGAATGACGATCCTATCTAGTTTAAGAAGGATTCTCTCAACAACCGTTAACTCATCCTTAACGTTAAAGAACTGGGGACATTGCCCCTTTTGCCAGCCATGAGTGAGGTGTTGCATCACACGCTGCAGTAGAGGATCTTCGGCAGTTTCTTTGCGTATTTGGACCACTCGTTCATCAGTGGCTGGGAGGTTGCTGGCATACAACTGCACCTGTGCCTCTATGTGGCAGATGAAGTCGCCCTGTTCAAATGGCATGGATCGGGAGAGGGCATCCACAATGATCAGCTCCTTACCCGGTGTGTAGACAAGTTCAAGGTCATATTGGCAGAGATGAAGAAGAATTCGCTGTAGCCGAGGTGTCATGTCATTTAAATTCTTCTGGATTATGTGGACTAAAGGCCTGTGGTCTGTTTCCACCGTGAACATTGGCAGGCCGTATACTTAGTCATGAAACTTGACTATTCCTGTCAGGAGACCCAAGCTCTCCTTTTTGATCTGGGCATACCGTTGCTCAGTCGGCGTCATGGCCCTGGAGGCATATGCCACTGGAGCCCAGGACGAGGAGTCATCTCGCTGGAGGAGCACCGTCCCAATGCCGTCATGGCTTGCATCAGTAGATATCTTGGTGTCCTTGGTTGGGTCAAAGAATGCCAGTACTGGGGCTGTGGTGAGCTTCGCCTTCAGCTCAAGCCACTCCTTTTCAAGTGCAGGCTGCCACTGTTGACTTCTTTACGAGATGCCGGAGGGCCGTGGTGTGGGCTGCCATATTGGGAATGAATTTCCCGAGAAAATTTACCATCCCGAGGAAACGGAGAACCGCTTTCTTGTCCTCCGGGGTCTTCATGGCATTGATCGCCAGCACCCTGTTGGCATCAGGTTGCACCCCGTGTTGTGAACTGTGGTCACCTAGAAACTTGATAGCGGATTGACCAAATGAGCATTTAGCCCTGTTGAGCTAAAGGCCATTTTCATTAATCCGCTGGAAGACCTGTTTGAGGCGAGCAATGTGATCCTCGGGCATTGTGGACCAGATGATCATGTCGTCCATATAGACTCGCACCCCCTCGATGCCCTCCATCATTTGCTCCGTAATGCAATGAAATACTTCGGAAGCTGATATGATACCGAAAGGTATGGGGTTGTAGCAATAGCGGCCGAACGGAGCGTTAAACGTGCACAGCTTCCGGCTGGGCGCTGTATTTGCCAGAAGCCACAGGAGGCATCCAGCTTGGTAAAGAATTTGGCATGAGCCATCTCACTGGTTAACTCTTCATGCTTCGGGATCGGGTAGTGCTCTTGCATGATGTTGCGGTTCAGGTCTTTGGGATCAATGCAAATGCAGATTTCACCAGAAGGGTTTTTTACGCAGACCATGGAGCTGACCCTGTCTGTTGGTTTCGTGACTGTTGAGATGATACCCTGGTCTTGGAGGTCTAGTAGCTGCTTTTTCAGATGATCCTTGAGAGGAGCTGGCACCCGGCGTGGTACATGGATCACTGGGGTGGCGTTCGGCTTGAGCAATATCTTGTAGCAATATGGGAGTGTGCCCATTCCATCAAACACATTGTGGTATTGTGTGAGAATGTCGTCTATCTTGGCCTGGAGATTCACATCGGGCGAGGCAGTCGCCGGTGTCGAGGACATGGTGTGGACTCACTGGACCAGATTCAGGACCTTGCAGGCGCGAGCACTGAGCAGGGACACCCTGTCAGGCCGGACAATCTCAAATCATAATATTGCCTTGATTGCCTTGTGAGATACCCCTAGCTGACACGATCCACTGGCAGCTATGGCATTGCCATTGTAGTCAAAGAGCTGGTAGGCTGGTGGAAGAATGCTTGGTTCGTCACGGATGCTGTCGAGATCTGACTGCGATATGAGGTTCGCAGATGCACCGGTGTCCAGTTTAAATTGGATGCGAGCTGAGCTGACTGTGAGGACAACACACCACTCGTTGTCGGGATCCACACTGAGGATCAAAAGGAGGGTTGCAGGTGCAGTGGAGACCAGCTCGCATGTGGTTATGATGCCCCCCCGATATGGAGACTCGAGGCAGGCAGCATTGGGGTATGCTGGGCTGTCAGGATCAGAATCCTGCATGCCTTGTTGTACCGAGTGGACACTTCTGCGCCGTATCTGGGATCACTGGCTGATGATCGGTGGAGCGGACCTGCAGAAGGCCGCGTAATGGCCAGGCTTCCCACACTGTAGACATTGCCGTCCTTTGGCTGGACATTGCCGCTTTAAATGGGCGGAGCCACAATTCGGACACGTCATGATGCTGACGTCAGCGCGTTCCGTGCGCCATCGCGCATGCGCAGTGCAGTCGGCCGACGTATGCACCTGCGCATTAGGGTTTTCAGCCTCATCGTCCACCCAGTCGTGGCGCGCATGCGTAGGGACCCAGGAAAAGCATGCAAAACGGCCACTCTCCTCGATGCTCAAGCCTTGCATTTTTGCAATGGCCTGTACCCGTTCTGCCTCGTGGGAGGCCAGTTTTGCAGTTTCTGCTGCCCTGATGTGGGAGTAACGATTCTTGGCATGCTCATGGACTACGCACATCTCGATAGCGACAGAGAGGGTCAACTGTTTGATTTTGAGGAGCTACTGCCGCAGGGAGTCGGAGTGGATCCCGAAAACGATCTAATCCCGGATCATGGAATCAGACGTCGAGTCATAATTACATGACTGCGCTAAGATGCGCAGATGGGTCAGGAAGAACTGAAAAGGTTCATCCTTACCCTGAAGCCTCTGTTGGAAGGTGTACCGTTCAAAGCACTAATTCACCTCAATGTCGTAGTGGCTGTCGAATTTTAGCAGAACTGTCTTGAACTTCATCTCGTCTTCGCCACGGCAAACGTAAGCGAGTTGTGCATATGGGTGGCGTGATCCCCCGAGGTCGACAGTAATAGCGCGATCTTCCTGGCATCCGATGCTGCCTCGAGATCGGAGGCCTCGATATACAGGAGGAACTTTTGCTTGAAGACTTTCCAATTGGCGGCGAGGTTGCCGGAGATACGGAGCTGCGGGGGAAGCTGGATGTTTTCCATTTCGCTGGATGGCTGCTTGCTAGTCGTTGCAGATTCACTCGAGGTAGGTTCGTTAGGATTAATACCACTCTGGTACCATGATGTGTTAGGCAGGTTGGTTCGACGTTGACTGCAACTGGATGCAGTGAAACTAGAAACAGACGTCTGACACAGGAGATGATCCAACACTGTTTTATTTAACTAGTGGACTGCTGTGCATGTTCAGCTGTGGGTTGACACTCTACTAATCTAACTGTTGACCTCTTACTGGCTTGACCAGACTTACTAGCTACCGCATGGTGATAGTGCTCACTAGCTTGTACACTCTGACTGTCTCAGTAGCTGGGTCCTGAGAGGGAGAGTCTTAATGCCCTGTGGGCTTTATAGTGGTGGTGTCCTGTCTGGTGATTGGTTGTTCTGTGTTGTGTGTTCATTGGTCATCCTGTGTGTCAATCACTGCCTGTCTGCATCTCATTATATACATGAGTGGATATTATGACAGGTCCCAGGTTAGATTCCCGGCTTGAGTCACTAACTGTGAGGAGTCTGCACATTCTTCCTGTGTCTGCGTGGGTTTCCTCCAGTTTCCTCCCACATGTTCCAAAAGATATGCTGTTAGGTAATTTGGACATTCTGCAATCTTCCTCGGTGTACCCGAACAGACGCCGGAATGTGGAGACTAGAGGATTTTCACAGTAACTTCATTGCAATGTTAGCCTACTTGTGACAATAAAGATTATTATTATAGAAATTCAGTTTTGCAGTACATGCTTACCCGAGATTTGGAGTGATATTTTGCCTTCAAAATGGTGCCCGTGATATATAAACATTAGCGTCAGAGTCACAGAGGTTTACAGCATGTAAACAGGCCCTTCGACCCAACTTGTCCATGCCACCCAGTTTTTACCACAAAGCTAGTCCCAATTGCCCCCATTTGGCCCATATCCTCTATACCCATCTTACCCATATAACTGACTAAATGCGTCTTAAAAGACAAAATTGTACCCTCCTCTACTACTGCCTCTGACAGCTCGTTCCAGACACTTACCTCCCTCTGTGTGACAATATTGCCCCTCTGGACCCTTTTGTATCTCTCTCCTTTGACCTTACAACTATGCACTCTACTTTTAACACCGCCTACCTTTGGAAAAAGATGTTGACTATCTACCTTACCTATTTTATAGACTTCTATTAGATCACCCCAAAGCCTCCAAAGCTCCAGGGAAAAAGTCCCAGTCTATCCAGCCTCTCCTTATAACTCAAACTATTAAGTCCCTGTAGCATCCTAGTAAATCTTTTCTGCCCTCTTTCTAGTTTAATAATATTTTTTCTATATTAGGGTTGCTTTATCCTGAATGCCGTCAAGGTTCTTGAGCATTGTTGGAGCTACACTTATTCTGGCAAGGGGAAAAGATTCCATTACACTCCTGACTTGTGCCCAGTAGATGGTGGGCAGGCTTTGGGAAATCAGGAGGTGAGTTACTCATTGCAGGAGTCACAGCCTCTGACTTGCTCTTGTAGCCACAGTATTTATAGTCGAGTTCAGTCATTGGTCAATGATAGCGCCTAGCATGTTGATAGTGGGGGATTCAGCAATGGTAATGCCACTAAATGTCAAGGGGTGATGGCTAGATTCTCTCTTGTTGGAGATGGTCATTGCCTGGCACTTTTGTGGCATGAATCTTGCTACTTGTCAGCCCAAACCTAAATAATGTCCAGATCTTCCTGCATTTGGATATGGACTACTTCAGTATCTTAAGAGTCAGGCACCGTGCAATAATCTGTGAATATCTCTGACCTTATGATGGAGGGAAGGTCATTGATGAAGCAGCTGAAGATGGTTGGGCCGAGGATACCACCCTGAGGAACTCCTGCAGTGATGTCCTGGAACCGAGATGACTGTCCTCCAACAAGTACAACCATCTTCATTTGTCCTAGGTATGCTTCCAACCAGTGGACAGTGTCCCCCTTATTCCCATTGACTCCAGTATTGATAGAAATCTTTGGTGCCACACTCAGTCAAACAGTCAAATGCTTCCTTGATGTCAGGGTCAGTCTCACTTCATCTCTTGAGTTCAGCTCTTTTGTCTGTGATGAATGGATGTGTTTGAAAATATGTTTGTGAAATATGTGCTATTCTGTGAAGAAGGCGGTGCCTTTCTGTGTAATGATGTGAATAAGCTGGGGAAAGATTACTCAAAACAGAAGCCGAGGTTCTTTGATACCGCGGCTAAGTTCTGACGCCAGCGTCAAAAGTGGTGCGAGCCACTCCGGCGTCAATGGGCCTCCAGGCCCAGGTATTCACCCCTTCACAGGGGGCTAGTACGGTGCCAGAGTGGTGTCCGCTGCTCCAGCCGGCATGCCACGGCCGGAGCAGGTCCGCACATGCACACCACGGGCAGCGCGGGTTCGTGCACCGCGCCACGGCAGGCGTGAGTTTGCGCATGCACGTGGGTTCCCGTCTCCGCGCCGGCCCCCAGGCAATATGGCGGAGCCCTCCATGGGCCTGGCGCAGAGGAATATAGGCCCCCCCAAGGCAATAGCCCACCTGCCGATCGGTAGGCCCCGATCGCGTGCCAGGCCACCGTGGAGGCCCCCTCCGGGGTCGGATCCCACCACCAGGATGGCCCCCAAAGCCAGAACTCCGAGGTCCCACCGGGTAGGACCATACGTAACCTACGCCGGCGGGACTCAACGGGCACTTGTCCGTCGAGGTGCGGTAAATCGCCGTGAGGGGGGCGCTTTCAACAGCCCCCGACCGGCACGGCAGCAATCCGCGGGCACCCAAGAATCGGCACCAGAGAAATGGCGGGCCAGCGTCGGAGCGGCGTGGCGCGATTCTCCCGTTCCCCCCCGGCAATTCTCCGACCCAGCGGGGGATCGGAAAATCCCAGCCAGGTTGTCTGGGAGGTTCAGGACATGAAAGGATAGAGGTGCTAGGTTTCTGCATTTGTAATGTGATTTTATGATGTGTTTGAAGTATAAGGAAATAGGTTGGATCTAACATTTGTATTTTTAGGTAAATTGAGAGTTTGTTGGAATATCAAAGAGAAGCCAGAGGTGACAAGGAGCATTTTGCATCTTACACGAGTTTTATGGATAAACAGAAGAGGGTATATTACACTTTATTGACCCAAAAGCAGAGACAAAATAGGAACATGAATGATTTTATATTTGGAAGGAATTGAGTTTCAAAGAGGTGTGAAAATAATGGAAACAGAGATGAAAGGGTTAAAAAGGTATTTTAGAGCTACTGTGGTGAGGAAGATCTCCTAGAAACAGCTCAGGGCTTGGAGAATGTGCAGTTTGAGTCAACCATCCAGTCATGTCATAAATGTCTTGGCCTGCAAAAAACGCACTTGGCTCTGAAGAATGGAAGTGAGTTTGAGAGGTTCTGTGGTATGCCTTACTAAAGTGACAGCAGCTTTGCCTTGAGTAATATTATTATATTTTATAGTTAAACACCTACAAGTGAGCGTTGTCTGAAAGGTGTTTATTTATGGATTTGACCAAGCAGGGAGTCTTTTGGGGGAATGTTCTATAAGTCTAATTTTAACTGTGAAACTATAATCTTGTGTGCTTAAGTTTTCTTTTCTTCTTGTTAAAAAAAATCCTTTTATTTTTGACTTTTAAAATCCCAAATGTATTACTGAATGTCTTTCTGCTGTGATCAGTACTTTGCTTCTTATTTTCAGAATACAAAAAAAGGATATGATCTGTATGCCAAGTTTGCCTCTGGGATTTGGTTTGCTCAGCAATTAACATCTGCTGTGGTCATGACATGTCCATGTGTGAACTGACTGCTATGCTGCCAGTAGTCATGTGGCAGTCAGCTGTGCCGTATGTGCCAAAGCTAGACCGTCATCTACAAGGCATAAGTCAGGAGTCTGATGGAATATTCCTTACTTGTCTGGATGAGTGCAACTCCAACAACTCTCAAAAAAATACAACAGCATCCAAGAAAAAAGCAACTTGCTTTATTGGAACCTCATCCATCACCTTAAACATTCACTTCCTGCACAGTGTTAGCAGTGTGTACCATCTAGAAGATACACTGCAGCATCTCACCAAGCCTCCTTTAACAGTACTTTCCAAACCCATGACCTCTACCACTTGGAAGCAACAGGCACATTTGAATGCCAGTTAGTGAGGTTGAAATCAAGACAGAGCTTTCTTTATCAAACAAATTAATTGACTGTGTTCAGTCTCACAGCTTCCCTCCCACAAATCCAGTGTCCCAGATATCCTCCCTATGAGTTCAAAGTACTTAATTAAACAATGCTCTTCACCTGTGTACCCTAACAGTATAATTAACATACCATCAACAGGGAACACCTGCAAGGACCCCTCCAAATCATTCACCATGGAACAGGGGTGTGGGGTAGCTTTTCTCATGCAATGGCCAGCTCATCAGATATGCATGTGGGAAGAGCACAGAGAATCTTGTGATGGATGAGTAGGTGTGTTAATGCTGCATCTTTCTCAGCTGGACTATAGCCAATAAAATACAGGCTTGTCTGGAGCTAGATCATGTATGCCTGAGGTGATCTATGAACAAATTCCAATAATCCATCTAGTCAGCATATTCATTGAGGCTGTTCCCCAGCGCTGAGTACTGTGGGTGTATGTGCACCACATGGACTCTAATGATTTAAAAAGGTGGCTCATCACCAGCTTCCCAATGGAAATTAGGGATGGCCAATAAATGCTGCCCTACCAGCAATATTAAAATCCCCCAAAAGTATTTTTAAAAGTTACAACGGGTGAAGTTCTCCGCCTCGCTACGCTGCAAACACGAACTGTGATCGTGTGGTGAATCGGGCATCTGGCCAAACTCAAAGTTTGTGCCCAATGGCACTTTGGGTACCGGATCTGGTGCCTCACAGGTGGTGATAACGAGGTTTGCGCCCCATGCCAGCAGCGGCATGCAAAACTGGCATCTGCTTGCATTTAAGTGTGATTAGCGTGTTTGACCCACTATACTCTGGGTCTTCGCGATGCTCCGCCCCTCTCAGGTGTAAGTCATGTGGGTTCGATGTACTACAGGTACTTACAAATGGGGACTGGGCACCATGGCTGCTGAGGGGGAGAGAGAAGGTATGCAAAGTTTGAAAAGCTGTTAATTATACCACTTGCTGGGGGTGGGGTGGTGGCTGCCAGGGGAGTGTTGGGTAGTCACTTGGCAACATCTGCATGGATTTGGGGTGTCCCCCCTCAGGATCGGGGTGGCCTGGCTCAGACCACCATTGCTGCAGTATATGGTTTGAACACATCTCTTTGGTACAAGTTACAGGCCCCTGGCTGTTAACTGCTCACTGTGTCCTCTAGATGTTCACAGAGCTTCTGGTCATTTCAAAACTCACCATTCTCACTGAGTTACAGTGGCTGCCAGTTGCCCAAAATCTATAGGAATAATCACCATGATGAATCACCGTATTAAAAATATATCTATGTAACAATACAGTACCTATTGGTCACATCTTCATACCACACCAGTGACATTTCTTTAAGTGATCAGCCTCCCTCATTCTCTAGGATCTCAATATAAACACGTCAATTCAAATGTCCACTATTCCTTTACCCCAACAATGCCTTTGCAGATACATAAACCAGTGAAGAATTACCACTAGCTGGATACAAAAGCTTGTTGCTTGGAACTGGCTCAGTAGTAAACAGGTTTCTTCCAGTGAATTCATGAGCATTCACTTGATGCTTCTCATCCAACTCCTATCTCTCCCCGAGACACCTGAAAACAGCACTGTAATCTCACTGTTTCTTCAACTGCAGAGCAACCAATTGAATTCCCTGAACTCAGTTTTCCAGTAGCGTCTCCACTTAACTGATCACTTTACTTTGTCCTGCATCTGATTATTCATTTAACTACTATACGATTTGCCATGCAGTTTTTTCCTTCCCGTAGAGAGCTCCAAATCCCAGTCTGCTCTCTCTGACACAAACTGAACTCCCCCTTTCTCAACTCCGGTCTTTTCTGTGTCACTGGATCACTGTCACAAAGCAACAGTAAACCTTTTCCATTTTGTGTTTTGTTTCCAGAACCACTGAACTTTCAACCTCTTTTAATTCATCTCTTTAACTACTCGGGTTGTAAGACCCCATTAAAACAAAATATACAAACAGACCCAAAAGACCTGACCTTTTAGTTACAAGTACGCCAGGCAGCAAGGTTCAGAAACAAACTCTAAATGAAACTGAAACCATTTTTACCTTTCTTAACACACAAAAATGCATATAAATTCTAAATTATACCTTGTTCATAACATAATTCACAACTGATTCCCCCTTTCCAACATTGTCGCAAATGGACTCTGGTCTCAGGTTGGCAACATGTTCTTCCTGTAGCTCGCATTGTTTGAGATTATATTGGCTCAGAAAAAAATAGTAAATTTAAACCGTATCAAAAAAAATCATTGGTTACCTCGTGTTATTTGACATTTTTTCACCTGAAGCAATTCCACAATAATAACAGGTGTGCTGCATGTTCTTAAGCAATCGTAATACCTTTATGTGGTAATAGCCCATTGCCCATCATTTCCTTGGTCTCACTTTGTCAGGGGCAATTAAAGATGTCCAATAAACAAATAAAAAGACAAACCTGTTGCTGGACAACAAGGGCTAAATTTTGACAACAGGGGTCATGACTCCAGTGCACGACTCATACGCACATGGCCACATGCATATAACAAATGCAATGCTGCCATATGACATCTTATAGCGCCGACCACTGGGTGGGTCATAAACAACAGTGCCCTGCAGTACTGGACAGCAGTGTGTGTTTCCAACACTTGGCAGGTCATTGTGTAATTTATTTCATTCACTCATGAAATGCGAGCATCACTGACAAGACCACCATTTATTGTCTGTCCCGAATTTCCCTTGAGAAAGAAGTGGTGTGTCACTCTCTTGAGATGCTGCAGTCCACTGCTACACACACAGCACTGTTTAGGAGTGTGTTTCAGGGTTTTGATGCGGTGATGATGAAGAGATAGCAATATATTTCCAAGGCGTTCACCCATACATATTTCAGAATATTTGTTCCTGCTCCCCTTCTTCTACTGGGTGGTAGAAATGATTGTTTTGGAAGGCGCTATTGAAGGGACCTTGATGAATTGCTGTAGTGCACCTTGGAAAAGATTCACACTGCTCCCATGATGTGCCAATGGTGCAGGGAATGAATGTTAAGGTGATGGTAGGGTAACTGTCATGTGGATTGTCCTTTATGATGTTGAACCTCTTGAGTGTTTTTGGAACTGTGTTCATCTATGCAAGCGGGGAAGTATTCCATCACACACCTAACTTGTGTTTTGTGGACTGGCCTTGGGGAGTTAGGAGGTGAGTTATTTGCAGCAAAAGTCCTAACCTCTGACCTGCCGTTGTAGCCATAATATTTATGTGGGTGGTCCAGTTACATTTCTGTTTCCCTCAGTCCTTTTTCCAAGTGGCGTTCCATACGGAGGAGTACTGATTCTACAGTCGAGGGAGGATGCTAGGTGGTAATCGGTAGGCTTCCTTGTCCATGTTTGGTCTGATGCTGTGAGATTTCACAGGGTCCGGAATCATTGAGGACTTCCAGGACCACTTCCTCCCAATGTATACCACTGTGCTGCCACCTCTGGTGGGCTTGCCCTGCCAGTGGGACAGAACAAGCCCAGGGATGATAAGGAGGCATGTGGCATCTTTTGTTGAAGGATATAATTTTATAAGAATGTGTCAGGCTATTACTTGGCCAGTCTTTGGGCAGCTCTCCCTATTTTGTCAGTGTAAAGGATTTTGCAGTGTTGACTGGACAAGATTTGCCTTTGTCGTTTCCAATGCCGAAGTTGATGCAAGGTGTAACACAGGAAGGCATAGCACAAACAACATTGCTCCTAATACTGAATGCTGGGGAACGACTTTATATACCTTCTTCCAACTTCCTCTAACCTATACTCTACTGTTTTGACTGTATATGTTTGCTGTTGATTTTTTCTGCAGAGATTAGGAAGGGAATAGAAGGTTATGGAGATAAGACAGGAAAGTGGAGTTAAGGACTGTATCAGATCAGCCATGATCCCATTGAAAGGCAGAGCAGACTCGATGGGCCGAATGGCCTACTCCTGCTAACAAGTCTTATTGTCTTATATGCTGGTTGGCACACTAAGTTTTATTCTTATTCAACATTTTCATAGCAGTTTGATACAACTGCATAACTCTACCTGGCAAATTGCCTGACACGAATCAATCGCAATGCTGTGGGTCTGGAATCAAATGTAGGCCAGATTGGGTAAAGACAACAGATTTCTTTCCCTTGATGATATTGGTGAACCATATCGCTTTTATGGCAATCTGATAGTTTCACGGTCACCATTACTGAGACTAGCGGCTGGATTCTCTGTTCCTGAGATCAAGTGTTGACGCCAGGGCAGGATTTGTGGACTTCCATGACAGCAAAACTGGCGGCGCACCTGGACTGATTCAGCGATTGTTAAGGGCTAGCACTGGCGCCACGTGGAACACAATCGATTCCAATGAGAAACGGTGCCAGATTCACCAGATTTGCGATTGACACTCAGGAGACTGACAAGTTGCAGCCGCATATACACACTTCACTCCCCACATACACCATCCCAGCCAACAAGGTGACACTGGTTACGCTGGAGTGTGCCCACACCGCAGGTGGGTCGGCTGGGGCCAGAGGACACCTAGAGGGGGTTGGTTGGGAGGACACCCATACGACCTGTGACCCTAAGTTCACAGTGGGCAGTCAGCAACGTGCACAGCTGCATGGATGCCTTGCAGGCTGCAGCAATGGTGTTCCCTGCCCGTCCACCCCGACCCCACAGCCCACCTCCTGGCCACCCCCTGCTACTTCTCCCGGCCCCTGCAGAAGCCTCCCAGCCAGCGTCACAACTGTCAGCAAACTGTGGCGATGTTGGATACTTTCCATATTCCCTCTCTCTCCCTCAGCAGCCACGGTGCCTGTTTCACGATATTTAAAAGCGCAAATGAACCTCACCATTGGGAATTCAGCCCACAGGAGGTGGCGAAGCGCGGAGGCCTCAGAGAATACCTGGTCGGGCCCGCTAATGATATGCCAACTGCGTTTACTGTATGTGCATTCTGGAACACATTGGCCCTGCTTTCGAGGCGACAGAGAATTGCAAACTGGCGTGAAATCGGTACCCGCCGCGATTCTCCGCCCAATCGGATTTCCCCATTCTGGCGTCGGCTGACCAAGAATCCTGCCCAAGATGTTTATGCCCTTTTAAGATGTGTAGGCTGCTAAGTAGTAGTAACTGACAACCGCTTCTCAGAATTTTGTTGTTGGCTGCAGAGAAGTTCAGACATTCGCCATCACACCCAACACTGGCTGCATACTCCAATCATTTACACCCCAAGTGTTGTGAGACTGGATGCAGCCAGCCCGCGATTTGGCTATAATAAATTCCAGCAAGGAAGTATAAATGGGGAAATCCCTGGCTGCTGCCCCTTGCAGCATACCAGACTGTGAGTCATAATCGTAATAAAATTATCACAGGGCCATTTCATTTATATCGTTGTTTCAGTCTCCACCTACTGTCTTGGATTGAAATTTCTAAACTACATGAACATATTTGTAATCATGGAGGAATAGTTCGAATGTTTTTCTTGTTCTTCACTAGGAGAATTGGGCTCACCAAAGAAAACATTCATTGTGGGATACAAAAAATGCTGTGCAATGAACAGCAAATGATTAACCCGCTCAGTGTTTGAAACAATTAATTTGTACATTGTGTATCTTTTGTCGATTGAACATTTCTGCCTCCACACAAAGGTGGGTTTTGCATATGTTTTGCAAGACTTGTGCTGGTCTCAGTATTTTCACTGGAGTATCATATAGAATATTATTGAGGACTGCACTACTCCTTGCACAACTCTGATAAATTGTGACATTAGAGGCATATTGTACAAGCTGTGGTTCAGTTGGTAGTACTCACACTTCTGAGTCACAAAGTTCCGGGTTCAAGTCCACTCTGGGACTTAAGCACAAAAATCTGGGCTGAGGAAGTGCTGCACTGCTGGAGGAGACACTGGGCAAGATTGGGCGGAGAATAGCTTCGGTGATGATATGCAAACATGCAACCAATGAACACTCAGAATAGGACACAACCAATGGCAATCAGGACACTCAGAGGTGGCATCACCACAAGGGGGCATGACATAAACACTATAAAAGGGATGAGGCACTCAAACCCTGCCTCTTTCCACAGACAGACATCGAGAGAGTTAGACAGGGTTGATCGGCAGCATCACACCCCAGCACGTGGCTTAGAGCAAGCTGGTATAGTTCGACTGAGTTACTGCAGTTAGATTAGCAGAGAGTCGAACTCATTTGAGAACTGTGTTAATAGTTCAATAAACACGTTGAACTCATTTCAGAGTCTGGAGCATCCTTTAGTTAAGACTGCATCAAGTAGCAGCCTGTGTTATCCGAAGCAGCAGAACACAACAGCGCCTGACGCCAAAATCATGGTAGGAGCTGGTTCGACGCCAAATCGGGATGTTTCAGCACCCTGAAATGGCATAAATGCATCGCTCGCTGCACGGGGTATAAGTACAGTAGGCATATCATTAGCGGGCCTGATGCTCCAGCGCCTCCGCGATTCAACACCTCTGATGCGCCGAGTTTTCATTTAATTTCATTTCGAGTTCCCAACGACGTGGTTCACTTGTGGTTATAAAAATCGTGAACAGGGCAGCACGGTGGCCTAGTGGTTAGCACAGCTGCCTCACGGCGCTGAGGTCCCAGGTTCGATCCCGGCTCTGGGTCACTGTCCGTGTGGAGTTTGCACATTCTCCCTGTGTCTTCGTTGGTCTCACCCCCACAACCCAAAGATGTGCAGGATAGGTGGATTGGGCATGCTGAATTGTCCCTTGATTGGAAAAAATGAATTGTGTACTCCAAATTTTAAAAAATAAATTTAAAAAATGAACGCGTTTCCACACCATGAACATACAGCTGGCCTGCGATCAACAAAGAACAAAGAAAAGTACAGCACAGGAACAGTCCCTTTGGCCCTCCAAGCCTGCACCAACCATGCTGCCCGTCTAAACTAAAACCTTCTACACTTCCGGGGTCCGTATCCCTCTATTCCCATCCTATTCATGTATTTGTAAAGATGCCCCTGTAAAATGCACCTTCCAAAATGCCTTACCTCACATTTGTCCGGATTAAACTCCATCTGCCATCTTGCCGCCCAAGTCTCCAAACAATCTAAATCCTGTTGTATCCTCTGACAGTCCTCATCGCTATCCGCAATTCCACCAACCTTTGTGTAATCCGCAAACAACACAACTCATTTATCTTGGCACACTCGGTGATCCCCAACATGTTTGATGGGCAACCCCCCCCCCCCCCCCCCCCCCCCCCCCCCCCCGCTGCGGGGTTGGCTGCTGGGCAACAGGGGTTACCCGCTGGGGTCATGGCTAATGACGCCTGGCCGGAGGCTACTGACCGTCGCAGAGACCTGATTCAATGATGCCCTTATAGCGACCAGGGGTGTGGTTGAGCGGTGCTTCGGTTTCCTAAAGATGTGCTTCAGGTGCCTGGACCACTCCGGAGAAACCCCTCCAGTACGAGGCTGAGAGGGTCACCCACATCGCGGTGGCCTGCTGCGTCCTCCACAATATAGCATGCAGAGGGGCGATGTGCTGGAGGGGGAGGATGAGGAGAAAGGGCAGGCCTCGTCTGACGAGGCGGATGCAGGGGAGGGAGACGACGAGCAGGACATGAGGCCCAGGCAGGCACGGGAAGCTGCATGATGCCGTCGCCAGGGCCAGAGAGCAGGGGACGCCCTCAACGTGACACGGTTCACCGACTAGCAGGGGGGGAGGGGGGTTTCTGGCCAGGGGCACGGACACCACCATCCCAAACCCACACCCCCTCACCACCAAACTGCCCGCATGCACACTCCCTCCAAGACACACACCTATGGCGCTACAAGCTGGGTTGGTAGCGACAGCAGGTCTGGTCCATGGGATGGAGGATGATGACAACCTGCTCTGCGATAAGCTCCAGTGCTCCTCATCGTATGACAATGTTTGATTTGATTTTGATTTGATTTGATTTATTGTTACATGTACTGAAATATAGTGAAAAGTATTTTTTTGCGGCCAAGGGAATGTACACAGTACGTACATATAGACAAAAAAGAATAATCAACAGAGTACATTGACAAACAGTGATTGGTTACAGTGTGGAACAAGGGGCCAAACATGAGCAAGAGCAGCATAGGGTGTCATGAATAGTGTTCTTACAGGGAACAGATCAGTCCGAGGGGGAGTCGTTGAGGAGTCTTGTAGCTGTGGGGAAGAAGCTGTTCCTATGTTTGGATGTGTGGTCTTCAGTCTTCTGTACCTTCTGCCTGATGGAAGGGTCCGGAAGAATGCAATGCCTGGGTGGGAGGGGTCTCTGAAAGTGCAGTCTGCCTTTTTGAGGCAGTGGGAGGTGTATACAGAATCAATGTGGGGATGGCAAGCTTGTGTGATGTGTTAGGCTGAGTTCACCACACTGCAGTTACTTGAGATCTTGAACTGAGCAGTTGCCATACCAAACTGTGATGCAGCGGATAGGATGCTCTCTATGGCACATCTGTAGAAGTTTGTGACAGATGATGCAGACATGCCAAATTCCATTAGCTTCCGTAGAAAGTAGAGATATTGTTGGGCGTTCCTGACTGTTGCATCAACGTGAGTGGACCAGGACAGACTGTTATTGATGGTGACCTTCAGGAATGTAAAGCTATCGACCATCTCCACTTCGGAGCCATTGATGCAGACAGGGGTGTGATTTGCGCTACACTTCTTGAAGTCGATGATCAGTTCCTTGGTCTTTCTGACATTTAGAGAGAGGTTGTTTTCGGTACACCATTTAACAAAGTGATTTATCTCCCTTCTGTAGTCTGATTCGTTGTTGTTTGAGATGCGGCCCACCACAATCGTATCATCCGCAAACGTATAGGTTGAGTTGGGGTTAGATCTTGCCACATAGTCATGTGTGTACAGGGAATACAGTAGAAGACTGAGCACACATCCTTGCGAGTCTCCGGGGTTGAGGACTATTGTGGAGAAGGTGCTGTTGCTGACAAATTGCTGTCTGTTGGTGAGGAAGTCAAGGATCTAGCTGCACAGGGAGGGGTCAAGTCCAAGATTGCAGAGTTTGGTTATAAGTTTCATCGGGATAATGGTGTTGAAGGCGGAGCTGTAGTCTATGAACATTAGTCTCATGAAGGTGTCCTTGTTGTCGAGGTGTTCAAGAGTTGATTGTAGGGCCAGAGAGATAGCATCTTCTGTGGCCTTGTTGCGGTGATAAGCAAACTGCAATGGATCGAGACCATCTGGGAAGCTGGCAGTGATCCGTCGCATGACTAGCCCATCAAAGCATTTCATGATAAACATACGTCAGGGCCACCGGTCAGTGGCCATTGAGGCATGCTGCCTTGTTCTTCTTTGGTACCAGTATTATGGTGGTCTCCTTGAAGGAGGTGTGGACCTCGGAGCGGAGAAGTGAGGTGGTGAAGATATCTACGAATACACTCACCAACTGGTCTGCGCAGGCTCTGAGTGCTCACCCAGGGACTCTGTCGAGGTCCTTCACTTTCTGCGGTTTCACTTTCAAGAAGGCAGCTCTTACCTCTGAGGCTGTAATAGTGAGTATGGATGTGTCCAAGGCTGTTGGGGCGGGTGGCACTGATTTATTGGCTGACTGTTCAAAGCCGGCATAGAACTTGTTCAATTTATCAGGGAGGGATGCTCCAGCCCCAGATATTCTGCCTGGCCTTGCTTTGTCACCTCGTGTAAGCCCTGCCATAGATGTTGTGGGTTTGTGTTGTTGGCCTGGGACTCTAGTTTGATATGGTATTGTCTTTTTGCATCCCTGATGTCTTTCCATACATCGTACCTGGATTTCTTATATAGGTCAGGGTCATCAGACTTGAACGCCTCCGTCCGGAACTTCAGCAGAGACGCCCTGATTCAAGAAAGGAGACAGGTGTGACTGAAAATGACAGAGATTTCTCTACTCTCCACCATAGAAAAGGCCATTGTGAGAATCTCCTCAACATCTCCTCCCAGTGGCTTAAGTGCGGCTTCCACCCATCGAGAGGCTCAATGGACATGATCTACAGTGTGCATCGAATCCAGGAAAAGTGCAGGGAGCAGCATCAACCACTGCACATGGCCTTCTTTGATCTCGCAAAGCCTTCGATTCTGTCAACCGTGAGGGTTTGTGGAACATCCTCCTCAAATATGGATGCCCGTAGAAATTTGTCATCATTCTTCGCCTGCTCCATGAAGACATGTAAGCTGTGATCCTCACCAATGGAACCACCACAGACCCAACACGTGTGCAATCTGGAGTTAAACAGGGCTTTGTCATTGCACCAACGCTCTTCTCCATCGCCCTCACAGCAACATTCCACCCCATCACCCTGAAGCTCCCCGCTGGAGTGGAGCTAAACTACAGGACAAGCGGGAAAGTGTTCAACCTCAAATGCCTCCAGGCCAGAACCAAGACGACCCCAACTTCTGTCATCGAGCTGCTGTCCGCAAATGCCTGTTTGTGTGCACACTCAGAGGCCGAGCTACAAACTATCGTTGATGCATTCACTGAGGCATATGAGAGAATGAACCTCAGAGAATGAGCAAACATTGACGATGAAATAAAGCATCAACTCCAATGCGCCAATGCAGTCTTTGGATGTCTGAGGAACTTGGTGTTCAAAGACCGAGACCTCAAATCCAGCAACAAACTCATGATCTACAGAGTGGCCGTGGTCCCCACCCTCCTGTATGCATCAGAGACATGGACAATGTACAGCAGACATTCAAATCCATGGAGTGATATCACCAACGTTGCCTCCGCAAACAAGGCAAAGTTGGAGAAGAAACATGATCGGGGTGGAGAAAAGGGCCATCTTGGATGGGCCAGGCAGAGGGTGAAATTAACGGGGGTAGAGCCAAAAGGGGAGGATGGCGGATGGTAGAGGGGAATGGAGGAATATGCCCCAGGTAAGGTTGATAATAGGGAACGTGCGAGGGCTCAATGGACCGGTCAAATGATCTTGGGTCTTTGCGCACCTTAGGTACTTGAAAGCGGAGGTAGTCTTTCTGCAGGAGATGCACCTCCGCGGGAAAGACCAGGTTAGGCTAACGAAGGGGTGGGTGGGTCAGGTTTTCCACTCAGGATTTGATTCAAAGTCGTGGGGAGTGGCAATTTTGATGAGCATGAAAATGGGGTTTGTGAGGGCGAAGGAAGTGAGGGACTCAGTTGGGAGATATGCGATTGTGAGTGGGGTATTAGAGAGTGGGTTTATGAGGGGGTTGCTGGCAGCAATTTCAGATGTGGCCATGCACCAGTTGATTATGGGAGGAGATTTCAATTGTGTCCTGGAGCCGAGGATAGAAAGATCGATTCCCAGGTCAACACCATAGCTAAGAAAAGAGATGAGGATCTAAAAAGTGATTTTAGGGAGTTAGGTTGGAAGCTAAAGAGCAGGACGAGCAGAGTAGCAATTTCAGGATTGCTACCGGTGCTACGTGGTAGTGAGGCAAGGAACAGAGAGCGAGTGCAGCTGAACATGTGGCCACAGGGCTGGTGCAGTAGGGAAGGCTTCAGCTATGTAGAGCATTGGGATACTTTCTGGGGAAGGTGGGACCTGTACACGAAGGACAGGTTGCACCTAAACGGGAGGGGCACCAATATCCTGGGCGGGAGGTTTGCTAGAGCTCTTCAGGAGGATTTAAAGTAGTTTTGCAGGGGGATGGGAACCAGAGCTACGGATCAGAGGATAGGATAGCTGTTGAATGGGCAGAAATAGTATGCAGCGAGTCTGTGAGAAAGAAGATACAGCTGATAGGCCAAAGTTGCACTCAATGGGATGGGTTGAAGTGTGTCTGTTTCAATGCAAGAAGTGTCAGGAATAAGAGAGATTAACTTAGAGTATGGGTCAGTATTTGGAACTACGATGTTGTGGCCATTACGAAGACCTGGATTTCACAGGGGCAGGAATGGTTGTTAGATGTTCCAGGATTTAGATGTTTCAAGGAGAATAGGGAGGGAGGTAAAAGAGGAGGGTAGTGGCAGCTGTGTGTCACAGCTGCAGAAAAGGAGGCAGTCGAGGAGGGTTTGTCTACTGAGTCAGTATGGGTGGAAGTCAGAAACAAGAAAGGAGCAGTCACTTTATTGGGAGTTTTCTATAGACCCCTCAATAGCAGCAGAGAGATAGAGGAACAGATTGGGCGTCAGGTCTCTCAGGAAAAGTGCAGATGTAACAGAGTTGTTGACATTGTTGACTTCAACTGTCCTAATATTGACTGAAACCTCCTCAGTGCAAATATTTTGGATGGAGCAGATTTTGTCAGGTGCGTACTGGGAGGATTGCTGACACAATATATAGATAGGCCAACACGGGGCTGGTTTAGCACACTGGGCTAAATCGCTGGCTTTTAAAGCAGACGAAGGCAGGCCAGCAGCACGGTTCAATTCCTGTACCAGCCTCCCCGAACAGGCACCGGAATGTGGCAACTAGGGGCTTTTCACAGTAACTTTATTGAAGCTTGCACGTGAAAATAAGCGATTTTCAGTTTTTCAGTTTCAGCTAGGGGGGAGGTCATATTGGATTTGGTGCTCGGCAACGAATCAGGCCAGGTGTCAGCTGTTTCGGTGGGAGACCATTTCGGTGACAGTGACCACAACTCCTTGACCTTTACCATAGTCATGGAGAGGGATAGGAATAGACAGTATGGGAAGGTATTTAAGTGGGGGAGGGGAAATTATACTGCTATTAGACCGGAGCTGAGGACCATAAATTGGGAACAGATGTTCTCAGGGAAATGAACAACAGTAATGTGGGGGTTGTTAAGGGAGCCCTTGCTGCGAGTGCTGAATAGTTTTGTCCCACTGAGACGAGGAAGGAATGGTAAGGTGACAAGAGAAGTGGAGCTTCCATTCAAGAGGAAGAAGGAAATTTACGTAAGGTTGAGGAAGCAAGGATGTGGCACGGCTTTAGAGGGTTACAAGGTAGACAGGAAGGAACTCAAAAATGGACTGAGAAGAGCTAGAAGGGGGCATGAAAAAACCCTGGCGGGAAGGATTAGGGAAAACACCAAGGCATTCTACACTTATGTGAGAAATAAGAGGATGATCAGAGTGAGAGTAGGGCCGATCAGGGATAGTGGAGGGAACTTGTGCCTAGAGTCTGAGAAGGTAGGGGAGGCCCTAAATGAATATTTTGCTTCAGTATTCACAAGAGAGAGGGACCTTGTTGCTGAGAACAGCGGAACCTCAAACAGGTTGATATTAAGGAGGACGTGCTGGAAATTTTGAAAAGCATCAGGACAGATAAGTCCCCTGGACCAGACGGGATATACCCAAGGTTACTACGGGAAGCGAGGGAGGAGATTGCTGAGCCGTTGGCGATGATCTTTGCATCCTCACTCTCCACTGGAGTAGTACCGGATGATTGGAGGGAGGCAAAAGTTGTTCCCCTGTTCAAGAAAAGGAATAGGGAAATTCCTGGGAATCACAGACCTGTCAGTCTTACGTCTGTGGTGAGCAAAATACTGGAAAGGATTCTGAGAGATATGATTTATGATTATTTTGAAAAACATAGATTGATTAAAGATAGTCAGCATGGCTTTGTGAGGGCAGGTCATGCCTCACAAGCCTCATTGAATTCTTTGAGGACGTGACGAGACACATTGATGAATGTCGGGCAGTGGATGTGGTTTATATGGATTTCAGTAAGGAATTTGATAAGGTTCCCCATGGTAGGCTCATTCAGATAGTGAGGGGGCATGGGATACAGAAAATTTGGTTATCTGGATACAGAATTTGCTGGCTGAAAGAAGACAGCGAGTGGATGGAAAGTATTCTGTCTGGAGGTCGGTGACCAGTGGTGTCCCGCAAGGATCTTTTCTGGGACCTCTGCTCTTTGTGATGAGGAAATGAAAGGGTGGGTTTGTAAGTTTGCTGATGACACAAAGGTTGGTGGAGTTGTAAATAGTTCGAGGTCTGTTGCAGGTTACAACAGGACATTGACAGGATGCAGAGCTGGGCTGAGAAGTGGCAGATGGTGTTCAACCTAGATAAATGCAAAGTGATATATTTGGGAAGGTCGAATTTGAATGCTGAAAACAGGGTTAAAGGCAGGATTCTTGGAAGTGGGGAGGAACAGAGGGACCTTGGGGTCTACGTACATAGATCCCTCAAAGTTGCCACCCAGTTTGATAGGGTTGTTAAGAAGCCGTATGGTGTGTTGGCTTTCATTAACGGGGATTGAATGTAAGAGCTGCAAGGTTTTGCTGCAGCTTTATAAAACCCTGGTTAGACTACACTTGGAATATTGTGTCCAATTCTGGTCACCTCATTATGGGAAGGATGTGCTTTGGAGAGGGTACAGAGGAGATTTATCAGGATGCTGCCTGGAGGGCATGTCTTATGAAGAAAGGTTGAGGGAGCTAGGGCTTTTCTCACTGGAGCGAAGAAAGAAGAGAGGTGACTTGATAGAAGTGTACAAGTTGATGAGAGGCATGGATAGAGTGGATAGACAGAGACTTTTCCCCAGGACAGAAATGGCTGTCACGGGGGGGGGGGGGGGGGGGGGGGGGGACATAATTTTAAGGTGAGGGGGGGGGGGGGCATAATTTTAAGGGGGGGGGGGGAACATAATTTTAAGGTGATTGGAAAGGTATAGGGGAGATGTCAGAGGTAGGTGGTGTGGAATGCACGGCCAGTGGGGGTGGTGGAGTCAGTCATTAGGGACATTTAAGCGACTCTTGGCCAGGCACGTGGACAGCAGTAAATTAAAGAGGTGTAGGCTAAGTTGATCTTAGATTAGGATAAATGGTCAGCACACCTGTACTGTGCTGTACTGTTCTATGCCCTATGTTTTATGAATGGCAAAGGAGCCGGTGGGTTTATGGAAAAGGTGGGTACGGTGGACCCCTGGTGCTTCAAGAACCTGGGGGAAGGGAGTATTCCTTTTTTTCACGTGTGTACACTCCAGAATTGATTTTTTTTGTGGTGAGCTGGGAGATTTTGGTCGGTGTGGAGGGGGTAGAGTACACAGGGATAGTAATCTCGGAGAGTAATGCGCCCCATTGGCTGGAGATTCGGCTTAGATCGGGATGGAGGATCGATTTGGGGTTGTTGGTAGACAGAGGGTTCTGTGACAAAGTTCGGGCTGTGATTAAAGATTCTGTGGAATTGAACCAAAACGGGGAGGTGTCGGCGGCCATTTTTTTGGGAAGCGCTAAAGCGGTGGTTCGACGGGAGGTTATCTCGTTAAATGTTCACGTTGATAGGAAAAGTAGGGAGGAATATGAACAGCTTGTGAGCGGGATAGTGGAGCTAGATAGGGAGTGCTTGAGGGTGCCCAGCATGGAGGGATTGACGAGGAGGATCAAAATTACAGAGGCAGTTTGATAAGCTGACAACAGGGAGGGTGATAGGACAGCTGCATAGACCAAGAGGGGTGCAGTATGAATACGGAGAGAAGGCGTATCGAATGTTAGCACATCAGCCGTGGAGGCAGGCTCCATCCAATGAAATATTGAAGGTACGGACTGGGGCAGGGAATGTGGTGTTGGAACCGGGAAAGATAAACGAGGCTTTTAGCAATTATTATAAGGAGCTGTACAGGACTAACCCGGGGGGAAGGGGGGGGGGGGGGGGGGGTGAAGAGGAGGACACGGGTCATTTCTTAGATGAACTGAAGTTTCCACAGCTGGAGAAAGAGAAGAAGCAGGCGCTAGAGGAGCCCCTGGGGCTGAGGGAGATATTGGATAGTGTAAGGGGTATGAAGTCAGGGAAGACCCAGGACCCGATGGCTACCCGACGGAATTTTATAAGGAGTTCCCGATGAACCTGGCACCACATCTCTTGGGGGTGTTTATGAGGCGTTGGAGAATGGGGAGCTGCTGGAGGCAATGATCACTTTAATACCAAAAAAGGGGACGGACCCTTGGAATGTGGGTCATATAGGCCCATATTGCTGTTAAATACAGACGCGTAAGTGCTGGCAAAGTTGGTGGTGGGAACAATGGAAGGTTGTGTCCTGAGGGTGGTTGTGGAGGACCAAAAAGACTTCGTAAAGGGCAGGTAGCTTTCCAATAATATAAGGAGGCTGTTAAATGTGACCATGACCCCATCGGGAGCTCAGGTACCAGTGATAGTGGTGCCCATGGACGCGGAGAATGCATTCGACTGGGTGGAGAGGTGGTACCTATTTGAGTTCCTGGGAAGGTTTGGGTTTGGGCCAAAGGTTGTGGCATGGGTGCGGTGGTACAATCCATGGTGAAGATCTGGAACCAGCTGAACAGGCACTTTAGGATAGAGGGGATGTTGGTGTTAACGCCATTGTGTGAAAACCACGGTTTCATGCCGGGGGAGATCGATAACACGGATAGGAAGTGGAGAGAAGTGGGACTGGTTAAGGTGAGGGATTTATATCTGGAAGAAGGGTTTGCCAGTATAGATGAATTGAAGGAGAGGGTAGAGCTCCTAAGAGAAAGAGAGTTTAGGTACCTGCAGGTAAGGGACTTTGCACGGAAGGTTTGGAAAAAGTTCCTCAGGTTGCCGAGCTCCACCCTACTGGAGTGACTGTTGCTTCTGGATGTGGTGAGGGCAGGACTGGAGTCATATACAGGTGGCTGGGAGAACAGGGAGGTGAGTGGGTGGTGAAAATTAAGGAGAAGTGGGAAGTGGAACTGGGAGGGGAGTCTGGAGTGAGATGCTACGAAGGATAAATGTGACCTCCTCGTGCGTAAGGATGAGCCTGATACACAGGGTACATATGAGGCGGGCAAGAGAGTGGGTTCTTTCAGGGGGTGGCAGACGAGTGTGAGAAGTGTGGGCGGGGACCAGCGAATCACGCGCACATGTTCTGGGGCTGCGAAAAGTCGGAGCGATTCTGGGTGGGAGTGTTTGTCGTGCTAGCCAGGATAGTTGAGGGGGGGGGGGGGGTTGCGAAAACGGGGAAAATTTGTGTCGGAAGTTTGTTTCCGGAATTGGAATTGCTTATATGCTGTAACTTTTCGTATACATTTGGAATAAAATACATTTAGAAAAATGTTCCTCCACAAAACCCTGCAAATCGACAGGCAGGAGAGGTGTACTAACGCAAGTGTACTCTCCCAGGCCAATATCCCCAATATTGAGGCACTCGACCAGCTGCAATGGGTCGGCCACATTGCCTGCATGTCCAACACATGTCTCCCGACACAAGTGCTCTACTCCGAGCTCCGCAATGGCAAACGATCACGAGGAGGGCAGAGGAAACATGACAAGGACACTCTGAACTCCTTCCTAAATAAATGCAACATCCACATTGACACGTGGGAATCACTTGCATTAGAACGCACAAACTGGGGAAGCATCCGCAAAGGTGCCAATCACCTTGGTGGGTCACAGGGTGGAGCACACAGAAGCCAGGAATAAACAGTGGAAGTAGAGCTCGTAATCCAGAGCGTCCCACCCACCCACCTCATCCAGCACCGCCTGCCAAACCTGTGGCAGAATCTGCGGAACCAGGATTGGACCTTTCCTGGAATGGAAGCAAGTCATCCTCGACCCAGAGGGACTGCCCAGGAAGAAGGTTGTGAAAATAGAAAGAATAGAAAGTAATCTTTCACCAAGATGGTCACAGATGAAAGCAACCATTCACACATCTGAATTCATCCATACCCATTACAGCATAGTTCTTTCTTAAATAATTCCAGCGTTTTTGCTTTCACTACTCCACATGAATTGCGGGCCTTAGACTTAGTGGCAGCATTTCTGCATCAAAGTTAGAAGTTGACAGCTTTCAGCCCTATTTCAAACAGCACTGGTGACTGGAATAGGAAGCTGGATCTCCAATTTGCAGACTAAGTGCTGATGCCGGCGTGGCAACAGTGGCGTTTTACGCCAGAAGAAACGGCGCAACAGCTGCACCGATCTTCCATCTGGTGGGGGGGCTAGCAGCTGCGCAGCCCCTGGCTTTACCTGTGGATAGGGCCGGAGAATGTCCGAGTCCATGTCCGCGCACGGCGGCAGCTAGGCCGTGCAACATGGCGCCGGCCGCACGCGAACCTGGCCTTCCAAATAATGTCCCCCAGTAACCTCCCTTGCCAGCCCTGGATTATCCCCCAGCCCTCGCCGAAGCCCCCCCCCCCAGCCAGAGGCACAGCTCCCCCCACCCCCCGCCCCTGACTGTGGCGGTGCTGGACACAGTCCGCAGCCGCCACGCGGCGTCCATGAAAAAATAATACCATAAGTGTGCTACACCGCTGGGAACTCGGCCCATTGGGGTCGGGCCTCAGGTGACGTCCTGAGGCAATCCTATGCCATTTTTGAGGGGCAGAGCATCGCAAAAGCGGCACCGCCCCCGATTTCGGCATCGGCGACCGGTGAATTCCTCCCATGGTCGCCAAAACCTGTGTTGACATCCAAATCAAGGCTTACCACTGGTTCGGTCAAAATATTCCTACCTGAGACAGAAGATCGAGTTTGGGCCATACTCTAGATAGCATTAGAATTCAGAGCATAATCAGATTATTTCGTTAACATCCAGCAGGAGTTCTTACATTAGATGGATGTGTGCCACCCCTCATTATAAACAGCAAATGGGCTCTTCAGCATTGGTTGCACCCACCGAGGATAAGGCACTCTGAAAACCACAAGGAAGGCAACAGGAAACCAACTCAGCTACTCTTGTCTTTTAAGTGGCTCACATTCGTAGGTAAGATCTCCAGACTAACAAAGTCTGTATTGATGTCTATTTTACTTCTTGATCACATTGTGTGAAGAATTTACTGACAGAATCCTAAACGTGCTTTTTACTCGTTTGAAACTACATTCCTTCAATTCATGCTTACACTTTACTTCTCTATATTATTTCAGATTTTGTTTTTATTCCTTTGTCATGTATACCTCTAGAGGATCACCTCTCTGATCCTTTGCATACTGAAAATGCTGTTTCTCCAGTCTTTTCTTATAACTCGGATTTGACATCAGGGATAAGCCTTGGAGCTCTACTATGATTCCCATCCAGTGCTTCTGTGTCCTCCTTGTGTCCTGGTGACCAGCATCAATCGTTACATAGCAGCTTTCTCTGAAATGTATTCCACTATTTTGGGTATGGCGATTGCTTCTTTGCACTGGTTGTACATGTTTTGTGTCAAATCTTATTGGTCCCCCTTAGTGCCTGCCGTATCTATTTCAACAGTATTCATGGAATATATATTGTCATGATCTGCAAACATGCAGCTAATGAACACATAGAATAGGACACGACCAATGAGCAGTCAGGACACTCAAGGGTGGAATCTCACTTTAAAAGGGATGAGGCACTCACACCCCGCCTCTTTCCAAACACCAACATCTACAGAGTGAGACAGGGTGTATCCTCAGCATCACACCCCAGCATGTGGCTTAGAGCAAGGCTGATTGAGGTAGACTGAGTTACTACATTTAGATTAGCAGAGTCGAACTCATTGAGAACTGTGCTAATAGTGCAATAAAACACATGGAACTCACTTCAAAGTCTGGAGCATCTTTTACTCAAAACTGCATCAAGTGGCAGCTTGTTGTGTTATTCCAAATTACGTAACACAACATGATACCAGGAGTCTGTTCAATCTAGTTAGTTCAACTCAGCAAGATCCGTGACGACCAGCAAACGTATACCGGCACAATGGAAAAGTTTCCGGCTCCTCACCAGCTCAGGACCTCCAGCAATCTCAGTGCCATCTGGCGGACATTCAAGCAGAAATTTCAGCTTTATGTCGAAGCATCAGACCTCAATGGCCTTGGAAATATTCAACTCCTTTCACTTCGCCGAAGACCAGGACAAGACAAAGTTTCAGACCATCCTGGACAAGTTTGACAGCCACTGTGAGGTGGACACCAACAAAATCTTCAAGTGCTACATATTGAAGCAGCGATTGAAAGGTAAAGACGAATCCTTCAACTCGTATTTAACTAACCACAGACTGCTAGCACAATCCTGCAACTTCGGTGATATCCAAGATCAGAGACCAAATTGTTTTTGGAGTTCACTCTGATCCTCTGAGAGAGCAGTTACTGAAGATCAAGCATATGACCCTGCCAGTCGCGATTGAAACATGCACAGTGCATGCACAGTACAAAACGGCAGAAAATGATAAACTAGCCTCCCATGAGGCGGAGAGTGTGTAGGCCATCTCCCGGATGCAGCGCCTCAACATTGACGAAAGCGGCCATTTTGCGTGCTCTTCCCGGGGGCCCGACGCATGCGAGATGCGAACGGGATAACAAAGTGGCCGAAAGCCGCACTGCGCAGGTGCAGACGTCTGAGAACCGCACTGCGCATGTGCAACGACGCACAAAGCGTCAGGACGTCCTGACGTGTTCGAACTGTGGCACTGCCCATTTAAATAAACATTGCCCTGCAAGACACAGACGCTGTTTAAACTGTGGGAAACCAGGCCACTATGCAGCCCTGTGCAGATCTGCATCACCAGTCAGGAGCCAGCGCTCCCAATTCCGACGACGGCGCATCCGGAATGTGCAACAACACCGACAGGATTCTGATCCCGGCAGTGCAACGGACCCAGATGATGAATGCCTGGACAATGCCTACCGTGTGGGCATTATTACAAAGTGTGAATATGCCACAACAGACACATTCCAAGTGCAATCGATCCTAGCTGTGGATTCCGAGGACGAATGGCGAGCAGTAATGAAGATCAACCATTGCCCCATCCAGTTCAAGCTGGACGCAGGTGACTCTGCCAACCTCCTCTCACAGTCAGACCTCAGACGCATTAAGAAGCCCCCCACGGTCCTTCCAGCTGCCTGCAAGCTCCTGGATTACCACGGGAATGCCATCACGGCACTGGGATCCTGCCATCTGCACGTATCCAACTGACACACACAAGCACGTTTACGCTTTGAAATTGTTAAGCCGGACAGGGCATCCCTACTAGGTGCACATGCCTGCAAGCAGCTGAACCTCATACATAGGGTTTATACCACGACATCCTCCCATGTGGATCTTCAGGCCGGCATGATGACATCCTTGCCCAGTATCCACGTGTTCAACGGGATGGGCACGCTGCCGTATCGATACAAGATTCTGCTACGACCTGATACCAAGCCAGTGGTCCACGCACCACGACAAGTCCCTGCTCCACTGAGAGAGCGCCTGAAGGCACAGCTCAAGGATCTTCAGCAAAAAGGCATCATATCCAAGATCACCGAACCGACTGATTGGGTCAGCTCGATGGTGTGCGTAAAGAAGCCTTCGGGGGACCTGCGCATTTGCATTGATCCCAAAGATCTCAATAAGAATATCATGCGGGAACACTACCCCATCCCGAAGTGGGAGGAACTCACGAGTGAGATGGCACACGCGCGCTTCTTCACCAAATAGGATGCATCACAGGGATTTTGGCAAATCCAGCTGGAAGAGTCCAGCAGAAGGCTCTGCACCTTCAACACGCCTTTTGGCAGATACTGCTAAAATCGCATGCCATTTGGCATCATCTCGGCATCGGAGATATTCCATCGCATCATGGAGAAGATGATGGAAGGCATTGAAGGGATTGTACGTGGACAACATCATCATATGGTCCACGACCCCTGAAGAACATGTGTCCCGTCTCCAGAAGGTATTCCGCTGTGTACATGCCAACAGCCTAAAGTTAAACAGGTCCAAACGTTGTTTTGGCACATCGACGCTCAGGTTCCTAGGCGACCAGATCTCACAGCGTGGTGTGCGCCCGGACACAGACAAAAGCAAGGCCATCGAGGCGCTGAAGGTCCTGGAGGACAAAAAGGTGATGCTTGGGTATGGTCAATTTTCTGGGCATTGTCATTCCAAACATGGCTACACACACCACGGCCCTACGCAACCTGGTGAAAATGTCAACTGCCTTTGAGTGGAAGGCGGCACACCAGACAGAGTGGCTGGAGCTGAAAGCCAAGCTCACCACTGCACCAGTCCTGGCATTCTTCGACCCGGATCGGGAGACAAAGATATTCACAGATCTGAGTCAGGATGGCATTGGTGCGGTGTTGCTTCAACGAGATGACACATCATCCTGGGCACCAGTAGCCTACGCATCAAGGGCGATGACGCCCACTGAAACCAGATATGCACAGATTGAGGAGGAGTGCTTGGGTCTTCTCACCGGCATCCTCAAATTTCATGATTATGTCTACGGCCTGTAGCCACCTGGGGTGGCCACTGCCCAACACAAAATGGAAGATTACAAAGAATGCAGGGAAAATGGACATGTTGCAAAAGCAAGCAGCTTGCAAAAGCGCTTGTGTATTCTGACTGCTGCAGAAACCAGACAGCACTGTGAAAGAAAACAAGTTAGCATACTAATGAGGCGATACCGGGTGATTCCCAGGTACAATGGAAACAAGTTAACTCAAATCGCTACAGTGAATGGAAGGCCAGACTTCTCGGCGCCAAGAGAAGTCCAAAACAATAAGCCCCAAGAACCGCCCAGTGATCGAGGGACTGCCCCGTTATTGGGGAAATTCAAATCAATCGATTGGGAAGAGACCCCAATAGATTTTGAGTGTATAGAGGGTACGCCCAGGTGGGCGTGAGACCCTAGGAGAGGTATAAGACAGAGACCCCGACCCCAGCTCTCTCTCTCAGCCAGCCCCTCTTAGCCAGCGCTCTCCTTGACCACCGTTGCAGCAGGAGACCTTGAAAAGAGGAGGCTTGGTCAGCAGCTGCCACCAAGTAAGTGTCACATAATGCACGCTACGAGAGTAGACACTCCTGATCCCTTTAGTCCACACCGACTAGAAGCCTGCGGATCCAGGACAAAGCTAGAGGCCGTTGTTCCCTGATCCGGCAGTTCCCTTATTCCAGATAAGTATTGGCCTGTTAGTGGTAGGATTAGCCTAGTCTTGTAGTTTTATGTGCATGATTAGTAGATAACTCTATTATAATAAACGTGTCTTGTTTGAACTTACTAACTGGTGTAATGGTCTGAACTTTAACTTGAAACTTGTGGCGGTATCTTAACGATACCTGGCGACTCTAGAGCTAAGGAACGAAACAGAGCCAAATTGAGTGTAAAGCACACTCACCCAGAACGAGCAACAGGCCTGCCAACATTCACTGTTGAGACGGATCATAGGCCTCTGGTTCACATCATCCACAAGAACCTGAACTATATGACGCCTCGGTTGCAGAGAACTCTGCTTAAACTTAGGTATGACTTCAACTTGGTGTACACATCTGGTAAGGAGCTCATCTTCGCTGATGCATTGTCCCGCTCCATCACCTCGCCCAGTGAGCCACTGGAGATCATCCATCACATCGAATCGCATGTACAGCTGTGTGCTAGCACTCTCCCGGCGACAGATGATCCGTGATGAGACAGCCAAGGACCCCCTCTTGCAGCATGTCATCCACAACCTCACCAATGGCTGGCAGAAGGGGCAGTTCCCACAATTTTACAATGTGAAGGACGACCTGATGGTGATTGATGGTATCCTCCAGGATTGTCATTCCGCTCAGTCTCCAGAGCTTGGTGCTGTGCCAGATTCATGAGAGACACCTGCATATCGAGAAGTGCAGACACAGGGCCCAGCAGGTTGTCTACTGGCCCGGCATCAGCCAGGACATCACGAACATGGGCCTGAACTGTGCTATCTGTCAGCAGTTCCAGCCAGCGTAGAGCAAGGAGACACTCCAACAGCATGACATAGTGACCTCTCCGTGGTCCAAGTTTGGCATCGACCTCTTTCATGCGAATGGTCGCGACTACTTATTGATCATCAACTATTTCTTGAATTACCCTGAGGTGCTGAAGCTCCCGGAACTCACCTCTCGGACCATCATCAAAGTCTGTAAGGAGACATTCTCAAGGCATGGCATCCGAATGACCGTCATGAGCAACAATGGCCCGTGCTTTAACAGTCGAGAATGATCTACGTTTGCCAGGTCTTCTAATTTCCAGCATGTCCAATGGAAAAGTCGAGAAAGGGGTGCACATTGTGAAACAGCTCATCTGCAAAGCTGCAGACTCTGCTTCCGACATACACCTTGTACTGCTCGCGTACAGGGTGACTCCATTGTCCACTGGCATGTCGGCGGCTCAAACCCTGATGAACAGGGACCTGCGGACGACGCTTCCAGTCATACACCTGCCCAACTTGTATCACCTCCCGGTGCTGCAGAAGGTGCAGCAGCTCAGAGACCAGAAGCAGGGCTATGATGGCCATGCCACCGATCTGGCCATGCTATCCCCGGCAGACACTGTCAGGATCAGGATACCGGATGGTGGGTGGTCTGGCCCGGCTGCCGTTGTTCGACAGGATGTGCCCCGCTCTTATGTTGTATGTATGGCTGATGGCTCCATCGTGTGAAGGAATCGAGGGGCGCTAAGCAAAGTTGCCTGCCCAAAACCACTTTCTCCTCCATTTCCATATGTTGAATTGTAACCTCCTGATACCTCACGCCACGAGGCCAGCAGTCAGACTTCCATCCCGCCTGTCAAGGCGCCGTCGTCCCCTCTCCAGGTCTCCAGCGATCTGCCACCTCTCCAGTGATCAACCAGGTTCAGACGCAAGCCTCAGAGACTGGACTTGTGAACATTTGTTTTGTTTGCTCTGTTCTGTTGTCCTCCGTCAGTCACTTTAGACATGTAAATACATTCACATATGCCAACAAAACATAAAAAAAGGGAGATGTCATGATATGTAAACATGCAGCTAATGAACACATAGAATAGGACACGACCAATGAGCAGTCAGGACACTCAGGGGTGGTATCTCACTATAAAAGGGATGAGGCACTCACACCCCGCCTCTTTCCACAGACCAACATCTACAGAGTGAGACAGGGTGTATCCTCAGCATCACACCACGTGGCTAAGAGCAAGGCTGATTCATTTAGACTGAGGTACTACATTTAGATTAGCAGTGTCGAACTCATTGAGAACTGTGCTAATAGTTCAATAAAACACATTGAACTCACTTCAAAGTCTGGAGCATCTTTTACTCAAAACTACATCAAGTGGCAGCTTCTGTTATTCCAAATTACATAACGCAACATAAGGATCCTCATGGTTAAACCTTGCCTTCCTTGTGTAGTTCCTTTATTTTCTGTTCTGCTGGCTTCAACAGTATCCCAGTCTTCATTTGTAAATAAGAACAAACCCCAGCATAAGTGCTATTTAGGGTGGTCCAAGAACACCACATCCCCCGTTACAATGTGTTTTGGCATGGTCTAGTGATCTCACATTTTGATAGACTTGGCCAGCAACCAATCAGCTCCATTGAAATCCTGGGACTTGATGCACAATGCAATTGTTCCCGAAGGCTCCTTGCTGTGTGACTCTATCTCAGTGTTCTTCAAAGTCGGGGGCGCCTGCGGGTGGGTCGCGGATCGTTGTCCGCGGCGCTCCCTATCGCGCAAATCCCCGCTCAGCAGCCGACTTTTCATAACGCCGGCTGCAAGCGGCCGCAAACATGTTAAAAAAAAATTGGCTGCATTGCGCATACGATGATCGGCACGCATGCGCATTCCCCAAACATGTAAAAAAAATAGGCCGCATTGTGCATGTGCGTCGATAATCGGGCACGCATGCGCAGTGCGGCCACTATTTTTAAAAATCGTTGCAGCTTTTTGTTTTACAAGTTCTGTAGTGGTTTTTATTCATTTTTTTTTCATTTATTTTATTCATTTTATTTGTTTACAAGTTCGGGGGAGGTTTATTCATTTTTTTTTTACAAGTTCGGGGGTGTTTTACTCATTGTTTCCATTTATTTTACTCATTTTATTTTTTTTTACAAGTTCGGGGGGGTGTTTTATTCATTTTTTCCATGTTTTTTTACTCATTTTAATTTTTTTACAAGTTCGGGGCGGGGGTTTATTTGATAAAACCTTACAGAATTTTTTTTTTGAACTTTGGACAGATACTTTCCGACACAGGAAGGCTTCACCTTCATCCAACAGGTTCCATTGAAGGAACATGTACGAGGGCCAAAGGGACCCAAAACAATTTCCTCTATTTTTAGCAGCAGCAAACAAGGTAAGAGAAAATGGTGGGTCGCGCAGGTCGTCTGGCGTGGGTCGCGAAGGTCGGTTGGGTTGGGTCCCGAAGGTTGGCCGGTTGGTAAAAATGGGTCCCCGGAAAAAACGTTTGAAGAACACTGCTCTATCTGTGTGGTTTTCAGTTTGCTCTGTGCAACTCACTCTCTGATATCTTGGCTGGGGCTCACTCCAGGTAAACAGAGCAGCCAGAGTTTTCTCTCTATCCAACCAGTGAGCAGACAGATCGGGCCGGGGGCAGGGGGGAACTTTCCAGAGTCCTCTCTCTTTTAAGAATACAAGATCACTCTATGGTCTCTTGGAAGCGGAAGCTCTTTAACTGAGATAAGCTGTTGGTCAGTCTGAAGCTGGCAACAGATAAGAAACGGAACAACCTGAAGTGCATCTTCCCTGGTAAGGCTCAGGTCAACAGAAGTTAGTGTTTCTCTCGAGTGGATCCCACAGCCTGAGTATCTGACCTGAATGTTCCAGCTAGAAGATCCAAACCAGCTGGTGGTTTCAACACTCCCCATCCCAAAAAGATAGCCGACAACTACCTCAGCAGCAAAGATATTCATCTCTCATCCTCATTTCATCCCATTATTTTAATCCTTCCCTTCCCTACAGTGTCTGAGGGTAGAGGGTGGGACGGTGAAGGGGGGGGGGGGGGAATAATTAGATCAGCAGACTGTAGTTGTATTATCGTCATTACATGTTTAGCTCTTGTTGTAAATAAAGTTGTTTTTGTGTGTTACTTACCAATCGGGTGCTTGTAAGTCATTGGAGCAGGTGAGGGCCAAAGATTTCAGAATCTGTATACGAATTGTTGGTTAATTCATTTAAGTTGGGACTCCGGGGCCTGTACTGCTGGAATTGACTGCGCACGTGCCCAGGGTGTCGTAACAATGTAAAAGTACTTGTGCTAATTAGGTTAATCTGATAATTTTGTCCATTTAGTCTGTCATTTGAGGCACCTCTGATTCCACTGCTTCCTAGTTTGGTTATCACCTGCAAATTTAACCACTTTGCATTGTGTTCTGGGGAAAAGCATGCAATACTCCCCTGGTACAAGTAGTCTCACTTCACTTCCCTTTAGAGTCGTTTTGGGCCATATTACCCAATGCACACTTCAAATTTAGCTTCAGTGGAAAGTATTTTCAGTTTCAATTGTAAAGGATAATTATGTAAACAGCCTTCTGGTTCTGTGGCAGACCTTCTTGCACTAATTGGCATTTAAAGCGTCACCTTTTTTCATCCAAAATCTAACAAAACCTGGCACCTTTGGCCAAGTCGGTCACATACTCAACTCTTAAGTCAGGGGTTGTGGATTCAAGCCCCACTTTAGGATTTGAACACATAACCTAGACTATCATTTCAGTGCAGTGCAAGAATGTTGCTTTGCCTTATGTATTCACTTCTGGGTGAAAATTAAACCGGCTGCCGGTGGACGTAGAAGATCCTGAAGCACTAAAGGCCTTAGCTGACTTTCAATTGAAAGGAAACAAGTTGATAATTCATTTTGTTTGCCGCATGGTAATTTGAGTACTTTGTCAAGAGGACAGCCGGATGCAGACTTATGCTCGCTCGCACAGGAGATTCTAATCTCAGCCCAACCATCAAATAGGTGCCGAGTAGAGACAAGCTGCTTCTTCACAGAGATAAAGCTGGTAAATTAGCTTCTCAAAGTGTTCCGTGGGCAGAGAGTTTAGAACAGCACCATATCCTTCCCCTCACAGCTCACAAATGATGTGTTATGTGTGAAGATGTAGAAAGAATGTAACTTTAACAAAGCAGGAAATACATGTACCAGACACAGCATAATTTTATTTACATAATAGTTAGACCCGGTTAACATGTACAACTGATGGGAACAACAGAGGTTTCCCTGGACACCAACCAGAAGTTTGAATAGATAGTGAATAACAACGTTTGTTTCAGCTTAATGTACAAGTGCACTTTCTGGACAAGTAGAAAATGATTTTGGATAAACAATTTGATGAACAATGATGCAGTAATTTAACTAAAACATTCAAGGCTTGTCTTGGCTTGTTCCATTTCATGCAAGAAGTTATAGAATTGTGGCAGCGTCAACTCTAAACAAGTAGAAATAAAATATTAGTGAATATCATGTACTAAGTTAAGGAAGAAAAAGAACTAAGAATTCAATTAATACGTGTATACTAACCCATGTAAACATTTTCACTTTTGTTCCCCTTCTTTATAACTAATTTTAACTGAAATTAAAAAAAAATATTCATTAGAAATAAGGCTACAAGCTGCACAATGAAGCCACAGAAAATGCGGAGAAATTCTCGTTCAATTCAGGGTTGATAAAGTTCATATGGTAAGATTAATCGGGGCTTTACACAGTAACTTCACTGAAGCCTACTTGTGACAATAAGCGATGATTAATGAGCATTTGTGAATTATGAATCACAAGATAAAGAAACTTACCTGATTTGCGGCAGCGAAGGAAATGTTTATGGCCTTAAAGTGATGAAATGCTCATTGGTGTCCACCAGCTAAGTAGCATTTGTTGTGTTTTCATTGTCTTCAGGTAATGTTTTATGAAAATGTTTTATCTTTTATTTTTCCAAATCTCTCCATGCGCTGCAGGATACCCAAACATCAGTGGAGAGCAAGATATTTACTTCCGACTCTTTGCCAATCTTCTGGTGGCTTGCAGGAGATTCTGGAGAGTAACATCCTCCATTTTTCCTTTCCCACATAGAGAAGTTATTTTGCTCGTGCTGATCCGAATAAGACCATAAGACATTGGAGCAGAATTAGGCCACTCGGCCCATCGAGTCTGCTCCGCAATTCAATCATGGCTGATATTTTTCTCATCCCCATTCCCCTGCCTTTGCCCCATTACCCCTGATCCCCTTATTAATCAAGAACCTATCTATCACGGTCTTAAAGACACGCAGTGATTTGGCCACCACAGCCTTCCGAGTTCCACAGATTCACCACCCTCTGGCTGAATAAATTCCTCCTCATCTGTTTTAAAGGATCGTCCCTTTAGTCTGAGGTTGTGTCCTCTGCTTCTAGTTTTTCCTACAAGTGGAAACATCCTCTCCACGTCCACTCTATCCAGGCCGCGCAGTATCCTGTAAGTTTCAATCAGATTCCCTTCATCCTTCTAAACTAATGTGCAGGTTGAGGCTAAAAACTGAACATGCTGGGAATTAAATGCTACCATGCTTTGTCACTGTGCATCAGAGCTCCCTCTGCTATCATTTGATACGGGTGTTTGTGGTCATTTATTTTCAACTCGAATAGGGATCCTTACACCAAGACTCATCCTCTTGCTTGAGTGTGATTATTTTCACTGAATAATCCACTATTGTTTGATTTACAAATGATTCTTCATACATATCTAAACCAGCAGAATTAATCCATCCCTCTTCCTGGCAGAAAACTGAGATTACATCGGTCTGTTTGCAACCGTGTTGTCATATTTGATCTTGAGATGAGGTTCCAACCTTCTATTCATGCCATATTTAAGGTAGTTTATTTCCACCTCTGTAACATCGTCCAACTTTGCCATTGTCTTAGCTCATCAGATATTGAAACCCTCATCCATACCTTTGTTATCTCTAGACGCGACTATTCCAATGCATTACTGGCTGGTTTCCCACATTCTAACCGCTGCAAACATGAGGCCATTCAAATCTCTGCTGTACATGTTTCGGAATAAGTCGCAAACCCTTAATAACTCACTAACGTACACTGACTCCTGGTCAAGCAATGTCTTAATTTTAACATTCTCAACCTTGATTTCAAATCCCTTCATGGCCTCACTCCTTTCCATTTCTGTAATCTCCTCCAGTCCCACAACCCTCAGATATATGGTCTCCATTCTGGCCTTATGTGCTACCCCAATTTCAATCACTCCACCATTGGTAGCCGTGCTTTCAGTTGTCCAGGCCCCAAGCTCTGGGATACCCTCCCGATGTTTTCCTCTCTACCTCACTTTCTTCCTTTAAGATATTCCTTAAAATACATATCTTTGGCCAAGTATTGGCCACCTGATCAAATATCACCTTATGTCGTTCGGTGTGAAATTTTGTTTCACAATGGTTTTATGAGGCACCGTTGAACGTTTTATTATTTAAAAGCACTATAGAAATCTAAGTTTTTTTGTGGTGCCCCTCTGTCCTTGCAAACTATCACCCAATCTCATCTTCCCTTTCCTCTCCAAATTTCTTAAATGTGCCGCCGCCTCCCAAATTCATGCCTGTTTTTCGCTGAACTTGGTGAATTCCCCAATCAGGTTAGCACCTTTACCACTGGGCAAGAATCGCCAGGGGGCGGCGTGAATCCTGCCCCCACCATCTCCCGAAATCTCCGGCACCAGAGATTTGACAGGGGCGGGAGTCGCGCCGTGCCTGTCGCCCCCCCCCTCCCCTCACCCCGCGCGATTCTCCAGCCCGCGATGGGCCAAAATCCCACTGCTGTCATGCCGGTCCCGCTGGCGGGAATCAAACCACCTACCTTACCGGCGGGACTGGCAACACGGGCAGGCTCCGGGGACCTGGGGCCGGGGGCGATCTGGCCCACACTTCATCCTTCTCAATGTGTTTGCTGCCTTTGACATGGTTGGATACTCTATGCTCCTTCAATACCTCTCCTTCATCCAGTTGGATGGGGCAACACTTACCTGGTTCCTTTCTTATCTATTCAGTCAGAGCCAGAGGATCACTTTCCTGTTCCCACACTTTTAACTTCTGGTGGCCCCCATGGATCTGTCCTCTTTCTTCCTATTCCTCAGTGATATGTTATTCCTTGATAGCATCATTTGAAAAGAAGTAGACTGATGATACCAAGCTCTATTATGCCATCACCTCTCTCGAACCCTCCAGTGTCTCTAAATTGCCACATTGCTTATCTGACATCCAGTGTGACCGAGCAGAAATTCCCTCCAACTGAATATCCTAACTACTGTCTCCAGCTCTCTCTCAGGCAGCTGTTTGAACTAGACTGTTAGCAACCTTGGTGTCGTACTCAGCCCTGAGCGAGATGAATTTCTTTTTTGTTAATTATTAATTTAGAGTACCCAATAATTTTTTTCCAATTAAGGGGCAATTTAGCGTGGCCAATCCACCTAGCCTGCACATCTTTGGGTCGTGGGGGCGAAACCCACGCAAATACGGGGAGAATGTGCAAAATCCATACGGGCAGTGACTCAGAGCCGGGATCGAACCTCGGAGCCGTGAGGCTGCAGGGCTAACCCACTGCGCCACCGTGCTGCCCCGTGAGATGAATTTCTGATCATTTATCTGCGGCTTCGTTAAGTCGACCTATTTCCACACCGCCCAATTCCATGATTTAGTTCAAGTGCTACTTAAACCGTCATCATTGCCCAAGTTACTGCAATAACCCTCACGTGGACCACGGTGGATCACTAATCGATCTCCCCGTGGGGGACGGAGTAAGAGTTGCTATTGCAGCGTGCGGAGGCCTGCCCAGCTTGGACTCGTTAATGAGACCTTTAAATTCTGCTTCAAGAACCAGACCGGAAGTTCTGATAATCACGGACTGGGACATTAGCTTTTTACGCCACGGTAGTGGCTTTATCTTTGGAGTTTAAATACACCGGGTTAGCCACCTTCTTCCTGTCTCCTGGATTACTACAGTTATCTCCCGATTTGATTATTCCAATATACACATGGCTGCCCGCCCATCTTCCATTAACTTGTCATCCAAAACCCTGCTGTCTGTATCCTAATTCTCACAAAATCCCATTCATTGATTGCCCTTCTGCTGAATTACATTGGCTTCCAGTTAGAATTTTCATCCTTTTTCCCAAATCCCTTCGGTAACTTCCTCCTGCCCTCTAGCCTTAACGTGAAGACAAGAGCTTCAGAATACTCAACATTTAATTGGAGGATATTTCTGTTCTTCGAGCTGTCAGGATATGGAGATAGTTTTAATTAGTGGGTGTTAGGAATAAGATTATGGCTTTAAGGTTTAAGCTTAATTTATCTCTCGGGCGGCACGGTGGTTAGCACAGTGCCGAATCGATCCCGGCCCAGGGTCACTGTCCGTGTGGAGTTTGCACATGCTCCCCGTGTATGTGTGGGTCTCACTCCCACAACCCAAAGATGGATTGGTCACGCTAAAATTGCCCCTTAATTGGAATTTTTAAAAATAGTTTAATTTTTATTTCTGCAGTTGTGGTAAGGTATCGAGTTTCAGTTTCACTTTAAACGTCACCTGCGAGGCTTCAGCTGTTTGTAAATATGCATTTTTAATTAGGCTTTATGATTCTTCATGTGAGGAAAAATCTTCTGTTGCCGAGCCACAAGGTGCCCACACAGGAAAAGCAGCTTCAGTTCAGTTGGTCAGGTGACCAAGACAGAAACACACCAATTCACAGAAACTGCTGCAACAGGCAGGACATGCAAAAGGGACAGAGCACAAGTCCCAAACTAAAGAGGAAGGATCCAAAAGCCAGGGAATGGGAGAGGAAAAAGTCCCAAGACAAGAGTGAAGTCAAGGAACAAGGACAGAGCCAGTTCAGTGAAGTTAAAGTTCAGGTCCTGCTCAGTGAAATTAAAAGTACGGAGCAGATGAAGAGACTCCGATTAATGAGACAGAGCTGCAGGAAGCAGACTTAAACCAAAAGTGCCGCAAAAGAAATCAGAAAATCTTGAAGGGAGACCTGAAGGTTGCAACTCCTTGCCATGGGCCTGTGAAGCAGTGTGTTCTGTTATAAGACCATAAGACATCAGAGCAGAATTAGGCCATTCAGCCCATCGAGCCTGCTCCGTCATTCAATCATGGCTGATATGTTTCTCATCCCCATTCTTCTGCCTTCTCCCGATTTCCTTATTAATCAAGAACCTATCTATCTCTGTCTTAAAGACACTCAGTAACTTGGCCTCCACAGACTTTTGTGGCAATGTGTTCCACAGATTCACCACCCTCTGCCTGAAGAAATTCCTCCTCACCTCAGTTTTAAAGGATTGCTCCTTTAGACTGAAGCTGTGCCCTCGGATTCTAGTTTCTCCTACTAGTGGAAACATCCTCTCCACGTTCACTCTATTTAGGCCTCTCAGTGAGCTGTAAGTTCCAATGAGATCCCCTCATATCCTTCTAAACTCCATTATGTACAGACCCAGAGTCTTCAACTGCTCCTCATACGACAAGTCCTTCATTCCGGGGATCATTCTTGTGAACCTCCTCTGGAACCTCTCCAAGATCAGCACATCCTTCCTTAGATACGGGGCCTAAAACTGCTCACAACTTTACAAATAGGGTCTGACCAGAGCCGTATCCAGTCTTAACAGTACATCCCTGCCCTTGTATTCTCACCCTCTCGACATGAATGCTAACATTGCATTTGCCTTTCCAACTGCCAAAGGAACCTGCATGTTAATCTTAAGAGAATCCTGAACTAGGACTCCAAAGTCCCTTTGCGCTTCTGATTTCCGGCTGGGGATGCGAGAGATTAATGGAAGGCGCAACTTGAATGCCGATGGTGCACCAGGGCAGAGAAACATCGTAAGGAGAGGTTGAAACCCCGGAGGTGGATTTTTGATGAAGGCAGCTGGGAGAAAGCATTGTTTGGGAGAAGATTCCAAGACATATTTTTTGAGAGTGGAGTTTGGATACCCTTGTGTGAAAGGCAGTGTTCAGTGAGACCAGTTGGCTGACTATGTGACTAGCATCTGAGAGGAGTTGGTAGGAGATCCATAGCATCTAGCCTGGGTGCTCTCTGTCACTTGGTTTCAGAGTGCGCGTGCCTGATCACAATTCACCTATCGGACTGTGTACTTACTGTGAACATGAGAATATGAGATAGCTTTTATAACTTGTGTTAAAGATATAGTTGTGGGTGATGGGAGTAGCATATTATAGTTCATATTTTCTTGTTTAATAAATGTTTTATTCTTTTGTTAAAAGTACATTAGTAGTCTCTGTGACTGTTCAGTAACCACCCTTCACATTTCTAAACAAATAAATTAGGATCTATCAAGCCGGGTTCCACCCTGGGATCTGACTGGTCCAGTAGTAACTTCAGCTGGGATTGTAACAGCATAGACTCATAGAATTTACAGTGCATAAGGAGGCCATTCGACCCATCGGGTCTGCACCGGCCCTTGGAAAGAGCACCCTACTTAAGTCCAAGCATCCACTCTATCCTCGTAACACAGTAACCCCACCTATCCTTTTGGAAACTAAAGGGCTATTTAGCATGGCCATCTTTGGACTGTGGGAGGAAACTAGAACACCTGGAGGAAACCCACGCAGACATTACAGAGACCTGGCTGAGGGAAGGACAGGATTGGCAGCTAAACGTTCCAGGTTGGATAGAGGGGGATGTAAAAGGGGTGGAGGAGTTGCGCTACTGGTTAGGGAGAATATCACAGCTGTACTGTGGGAGGACACCTCAAAGGGCAGCGAGGCTATATGGGTAGAGATCAGGAATAAGAAGGGTGCAGTCACAATGTTGGGGGTTTACTACAGGCCTCCCAACACCCAGCGGGAGATAGAGGAGCAGATAGCTAGACAGATTTTGGAAAGGAATAAAAGCAACAGGGTTGTTGTGATGGGAGACTTTAACTTCCCCAATATTGACTGAGACTCACTTAGTGCTAGGGGCTTGGACGGGGCAGAGTTTGTCAGGAGCATCCAGGAGGGCTTCTTAAAACAATATGTAGATAGTCCAACTAGGGAAGGGGCTGTACTGGACCTGATATTGGAGAGTGAGCCCGGCCAGGTGGTAGACGTTACAGGAGCATTTCGGGAACAGTGACCACAATTCAGTAAGTTTTGAAGTGCTGGTGGACAAGGATAAAAGTGGTCCTAGGGTGAATGTGCTAAATTGGGGGAAGGCTAATTATAACAATATTAGGTGGGAACTGAAGAACCTAGATTGGGGGTGGATGTTTGAGGGTAAATCAACATCTGACATGTGTGAGGCTTTCAAATGTCAGTTGAAAGGAATTCAGGACCGACATGTTCCTGTGAGGAAGTAAGATAAATACGTCAAATTTTGGGAACCTTGGATAACGAGAGATATTGTAGGCCTCGTCAAAAAGAAAAAGGAGGCATTTGTCAGGGCTAGAAGGCTGGGAACAGACAAAGCCTGTGTAGAATATAAGAAAAGTAGGAAGGAACTTAAGCAAGAAGTCAGTTGGGCTAAAAGGGGTCACGAAAAGTCATTGGCAAATTGGGTTAAGGAAAATCCCAAGGCTTTTTACACGTACATAAAAAGCAAGAGGGTAGCCAGGGAAAGGCATGGCCCACTGCAGGACAGGGCAGGGAATCTATATGTGGAGCCAGAGGAAATGGGCGAGGTACTAAACATATACTTTGCATCAGTATTCACCAAAGAGAAGGAATTGGTGGATGTTGAGTCTGGAGAAGGGGGTGTAGATAGCCTGGGTGACATTGAGATCCAAAAAGACGAGGTGTTGGGTGTCTTGAAAAATATTAAGGTAGATAAGTCCCCTGGGCCTGATGGAATCTACCCCAGAATACTGAAGGAGGCAAGAGAGGAAATTGCTGAGGCCTTGACAGAAATCTTTGGATCCTTACTGTCTTCAGAGATGTCCTGGGGGACTGGAGAATAGCCCATGTTATTCCTTTGTTTAAGAAGGGTAGCAAGGATAATCCAGGGAGCTACAGGCCGGTGAGCCTTACGTTAGTGGTACGGAAATTATTGGAGAGAATTCTTCAAGATAAGATCTACTCCCATTTGGAAGCAAATGAACGTATTAGCGAGACGCAGCATGGTTTTGTGAAGGGGAGGTCATGTCTCACGAACCTGATAAGAGTTTTTCGAGGAGGTCACAAAGATGACTGAACAGGTAGGACAGTGGATGTTGTCTATATGGGCTTCAGTAAGGCCTTTGAGAAGGTCCCTCATGGCAGACTGGCATAAAAGGTGAAGTCACACGGGATCAGAAGTGAGCTGGCAAGATGGATACAGAACTGGCTAGGTCATAGAAGGCAGGGAGTAGCAATGGAAGGGTGCTTTTCTGATTGGAGGGCTGTGACTAGTGGTGTTTCACAGGGATCAGTGCTGGGACCTTTGTTGTTCGCAGTATATATATATATATTAAAAAAATTTTTTTTTAAGAGCACCCAATTCATTTTTCCAATTAAGGGGCAATTTAGCATGGCCAATCCACCTACCCTGCACATCTTTGGGTTGTGGGGCGAAACCCACGCAAACACGGGGAGAATGTGCAAACTCCACACGGACAGTGACCCAGAGCCAGGATTGAACCTGGGACCTCGGCGCCGTGAGGTTGCAATGCTAACCACTGGGCCACCGTGCTGCCAGTTTGTAGTATATATAAATGATTTGGAGGAAAATGTAACTGGTCTGATTAGTAAGTTTGCAGACAACACAAAGGTTGGTGGAATTGCGGATAGCGATGAGCACCGTCAGAGGATACAGCAGGATTTAGATCGTTTGGAGACTTGGGTGGAGAGATGGCAGTTGGTGTTTAATCTGGACAAATGTGAGGTAATGCATTTTGGAAGGTCTAATGCAGGTAGAGAATATACAGTGAATGGTAGAACCCTCAAGAGTATTGACAGGCAGAGAGATCTAGGTGTACAGGTCCACAGGTCACTGAAAGGACCTGTACACAGGTGGAGAAGGTAGTCAAGAAGGCATACGGCATGCTTGCCTTCATTGGCCGGGGCATTGAGTATAAAAATTCACAAGTCATGTTGCAGCTCTATAGAACCTTAGTTAGGCCACACTTGGAGTATAGTGTTCAATTCTGGTCGCCACACTACCAGAAGGATGTGGAGGCTTTAGAGAGGGTGCAGATGAGATTTACCAGGATGTTGAATGTATGGAGGGCATTAGCTGTGAGGAGAGGTTGAATAAACTCGGTTTGTTCTCACTGGATCGACGGAGGTTGAGGGACTACAAAATTATGAGGGGCGTAGACAGGGCGGATAGGCAGATACTTTTTCCCAGGGTAGAGGGGCCAATTACTAGGGGGCATAGGTTTACGGTGCGAGGCGCAAGGTTTAGAGGTGATGTACGAGGCAAGTTTGTTTACACAGAGAGTAGTGGGTGCCTGCAACTCGCTGCCGGAGGAGGTGGTGGAAGCAGGGACGATAGTGACATTTAAGGGGCATTTTCACAAATACATGGATGGGAATAGAGGGATACGGACCCCGGAACTGTCGAAGATTTTAGTTTAGACGGGCAGCATGGTCGGCGCAGGCTTGTAGAGCCGAAGGGCCTGCTCCTGTGCTGTACTTTTCTTTTTTCTTTGACATGGGGAGACAGTGCAAACTCCATACAGACAGTCAACCGAAGCTGGAATTGAACCTGGGTCCCAGGTGCTGTGAGGTAGCAGTGATAACCACTGTGCCACCCACACTGGATGTTGGACATGCAGGGTACCAAATAAGAGTCAGTGGACTGGTCCAGAGAAGTGGTGGTGAGGTAGAGCTTGGTGCTGTCAGCCTACACATGGAAACGGACCATGCAATTTCAGATGACGTCGCCGAGGGGTAGCATATTGATCAGAAATATGAGGGGAAAAGGATGGGACACCAAAGTTTAAAGTGTGGGAACATGAACAAAAGACAGTGCCGTTGATTCCCTGGCTATGACTGTACAGATAAGAATCGAACCAAGCAAATGCAGATCCACCCAGCTGTACAATAATAAAACAAAACATCTTCTAGTTACATTATCCAAAACCTAGAGCAGCAGTATGGTGATCACAGAAGATATTAATTTTATTTAAAAATCACACGGTTAAGTAGGCTTTTATAATTAAAATGATAGACACTGCCTGGACTTGCTTAAAATAAATGCTATTCTTCCACATGGTGTTCATTCTCAGTGTCAATAGAAATGATAAAGCGTGGGAAGTGTTCAGAAGTTGGTATTTAATAATAAGACTGAAAGGGGTGCAGGTACAGATATTCAATGTAAAATATATGTTTCTGTTGATATAAGATTATTCATCAATGCAAAAATAATAAAAGGATTACCTGCAAAAATATGCTGCCAACCTTTTGCAATTCACTGCTCCCTGCCGTCACTGCAAATAACAAAGAGAGTGTAGATGAAGCAACACTTTCCTTTTTTTCCCTTTGGCCTTTAGGTTTCTGCCTTCGGGAAAACTTAAAATGAAACACTGACTCTTTCTGTGTTAAATTTAAACTGCAGTAATTTTTTTTTTTGAATACCGATTTATCAATGAACGCAAACATAAATGAGGCCCTGGAATGATTCCAGAATCTCTATCCCATTCATCTTTCTTTTGTTCACAAACATGGACATCAAGAGGTACTCAGCAGAACACCGGATTTACAGTCAAATCAAAGTCACCCCACACCTTTCTGACACAGAAAGGTGCATTTCTTAAGTTTAAAAAAAATCATTTATGTGATGTGGGTGTCGCTGGTTAGGCCAGTATTTATTGCCCATCCCTAGTTGTCCTTCAAAAGATGGCGGTGAGTTGCCTTCTTGAACCGCTGCAGTCCTCGAGGTGCAGGCACACCCACTGTGCTGTTAGGGAGAGACTTCCAGGATGTTGCCCCAGCCACAGTGAAGGAACGCCGATATATTTCCCAGTCAAGGTGGTGAGTGACTTGGAGGGGAACCTCCAGGTGGTGGGGTTCCCAGGTATCTGCTGCTCTCATCCTTGTAGATGGTAGTGGTCATGGGTTTTGAAGATGCTATATAAGGAGCCTTGGTGAGTTACTGCAGTCCACTTTGTAGATGATACAGGCAGCTGCCACTGTTCGTCGGTGGTGGAGGGTTTGAATGTTTGTGGAAGGGGAAGTAATCAAGCCAGCTGCTTTGTCCTGGATGGTGCCGAGCTTCTTGAGTGTTGTTGGAGCTGCACTCATCCAGGCAAGTGGAGAGTGTTCCATTACACTCCTGACTTGTGCCTTGTAGATGTGGACAGGCTTTGGGGGATCAGGAGGTGAGTTACTCATCGTAGGATTCCTAGCCTTAGACCTGCCCTGGTAGCCACAGTATTAATGTGGCAAGTCCAGTTCAATTTCTGATCAATAGTAAGCCCCAGGATGGTGATTGTGGAGGATTCAGCGATGGTAATGCTATTGAATGTCAAGCGGCGATGGTTAAATCCTCTCTTCGAGGAAATGGACATTGCTTGGCATTTGTGGTGCGTGGAAGTGAAGCAGAATTAGATGATAATCACAGTAAGCTGTTGAATCCAGAATTTAGCCAATACAAGAGACATACAATTCGTATTAACAGTGTAATACTTTACCTTATTGTATGCATCAACAGTGCTATAATTAATTACTGGGGAGTGAAATTACATCAGTATGAATGCTCGGTTACATATGCCAATGTTGGAACAATGGTTACTGTGTTGACTCGTGTAACAGTTGAGTTTTTGAGATTAATATTTTAGACAAAAAGAATTTGACTTTAGCCCAGGTAATGTTTTGTAGGGATTTACCTTTAACTAAAACACACTCGCTTGGCACACCTAACACAGCTCTTAAAAGAATCCACAAGATAATTGGAAGCAGTGCGCATACCAGCTGTTTATTGTCTCTGTGTTTCCATGAAGGAGCCTCTCCTTCCCCCCCCCCCCCCCCCCCCCCCCCCCCACAATCGGGAGGCGGAATGTTAGAGTTGCTGGGCCTGCGGTTTCAATGCCGCATGGGCATTATTTAGGTTTAATACAAAGTCTTGAACAACATATTCAGCAGTCCCAGTTTCATATTTCGAGGAAAGCTAGACATGCTACTGACTTCATTATAAAATCTACGTCAACAAACTGCCTGCTTAATATCGAGACATACAAGGACCAAAATATCTTTCAGTTAAACACTTGGAAGAACTATATCATGAGTTTAGGCCCCTTGCATTAAACTACTCCCATGCCACTGACCATGTCCTCTTCCTTCCCTAACACTCAGACTGAATCCGAATGAGGAAATCCCAATCAACCTAAACCTGTGCCTCAAACCTCAATTACAAGACTACGGATGCTACAAGACGTTGCATCCAAAACAGATCGAACCTCTTCACCTCGGAGACTCCAGGCGAGCACCGGTTAGTACTGGTCTCCACAAACGGGGATCAGGTGTACCGGTATTTGGGGGGAATCAGTGGAACCTGGGTGGCTGGGTCTGGGCAGGGTGATATCCTGGCAGCCCCAATGCCACATAGGCACCCTGGCATTGCAGGTTTGACATCCTGACAGGGCCACCCTGGCACTGGCAATGCTAGGCTGGTAGGGGCACTACCAAGGTGCCAGGGCCAAGATGCCCAGCTGGCATTTTGGCCATGGCAGGAAGGGGGGGAGTTAGTGATATGTGTATTCTTTTGAAGACCAGTATTACATCAAGAGATCCAATATCTACAAAATGAATTTGAAAATTACCTCCAAATTTCCACTCCATATCGACTAACTGGTTGACAGTCAATGTTTGTCCTACTGCCAGCCTTGACAGCACTGCAGAATTCAACTTCCACTGAAAATACAACTTATGATTAAATGATGCTCACAGTTCATACTCCAATGTAAGTTTAGTATCTTTAAAAATGAAGCTAATAAATGAGGAAATAATGAAGACCTGTAATGGAATGTTTCGTTAGAACCAAAGTTTTGTTGACAGTGCCTTGCTCAACACCACTAATTACTTTCCAATATATTACCCCATGGAGTGAACATAAGGAATATGAGCAAGAGTAGGTTGTATGGCACCTCAAGTCTCCTCTGTCATTCAACAAGATCATGGCTGAACTCCAACAAAGATATCACTTTCTTGCCCTATCCTCACATCTCTTGCTTTCTTATTGACCAAAACTCTATCGATCTCAGTGTGGAATTTGCTGTTTCGGAACAGCAGTCTACGCCTACAATTCGGAAAAAAGTGAGCTACTGGTTTTCTAAATAGTCCCAAGATAATTCTTATCTCTTAAACCCAGCCCTTTCATTTGCTCAATGAATGCTGAGGCATTTTGTTTTGTTGTAATATTCTATTGCTTTACTCTCAATGGAGAAAAAGGGGCAAAGGGATGGAAATATTGCAGAGTAAAGTGCGAATTTCAACCACATGAAGCCACAGGCCACAGCAATAGGGCTGAAGCCCAAAATGACCATTGTTGAGCACCGCCATTTTAAACTTTGATCCGAGATTTCATCCTCATACTGTCTTTAGCATTAGATTGGTACCGTGTCAACAGATAATGTGACAAGACTTCATATGCCGATTTGTGTGCATCCAGTTCTGTGGACAGAAAATGTAGAGTAATTGCACTTCTTTTGAGTGTGTTCACTCCACAGTATTTCACACTGCCCCTTTGTTTTAGTTTTCTTCCATGTTTCTTTCTTACTGAGTATTTGATAGGCTTTTGGTAGGGTTCCAAGGATCCTTTCTTAGACCATTGTGTACCCTGTGCCTTAGTTTAATTGTTTATCCATTAATGGTTCACATTGCTCCCCAATACTCTGACACAAAAGGACACTACACTGCTACAAATAGATTCAAATGATTCTATATAAGTTGTACGCTTTTGTTTGCATTACAGAGGGCTGGGATAGCTCCAGCACCTGATAACACTCCTTTGCTTTCAAGTAATGTAAAAAGGGGTTGTAGCCATGTTGAACCCCAGCACCAAAATTACACAACCAGAAAGTCTATGAAATAGATAAATATACATGCAGTTAGTGTAATGTGATAATAGAAACACACAACGTCAGGCAAGTGTTTTGAATATCCAATGTTCTTCCAAGCACTGTTCGGTGCCCAAATCATGTAGATACCTAGTAATAATGAGCCCTGGCATTAGGTCACACCACCATAGCACTGAACCACAATCAAGCTGACACATCACATTAGTTCCAATTATCAAAACAACTTGGATTTCTTGTTTTGAATATTGTAAATAATCATGTGCAGGTGGTGGAGGCAGGCACAATAGCAACGTTTAAGATAAAATAAATCCACAAGTGAACACTTTTGGAATTGCATCCTTTGATTCATCTTCTCATTTTAGGTTAAATCTAAGGCAGTCATAGTTAAATTTTTAAAATATTGCATGGTAGAACAAAATAACTTACCTTTTCTGCAAAGCATCCAGCCTTTTCCTCACTTAGTCCTTTAGAATTAAGCAAACAAAAAAAAAGCTTTTTTAATATTCAAAGGGAAATTTTTCATGGAGGAGTTTAATGATAGAATGCTACTGACCCAAAGTGATGAAATCAGTCTTGACATGGTCAGCTGTCAAATTCCGCTTCAATGCACCTGTAGGAAAGATGAACATATTTGATTTATAATTATAAGAACATATCTCTGTTAACATTTTAAAACTAAGTTGTCCATAATTATAGAATTTCTTCTTGCGATAAACTGCTCAAAACATTTTATATGCTGTTTCCTCTGTCGTTATCCAGTTGAGTTACGGCAAAGTTTTGGCACTGTGCCACGTTAGTGCATACCACCACAACTCAGGGATCAGACTAGATTTAAATCCACATCCACATTCCATGTAATTTTCATACATCTCAAATTTAGATGTTGATGTTGCAGTTAGAATTATCCACCAGTGAGTTAAAAGTGCTAAGAAAAGGGCAGCACGGTGGCACAGTGGTTAGCATTGCTGCCTACGGCGCTGAGGACCCGGGTTCGAATCCCGGCCCTGGGTCACTGTCTGTGTGGAGTTTGCACATTCTCCCCGTGTCTGCGTGGGTTTCGCCCCCACAACCCAAAGATGTGCAGGTCAGGTGGATTGGCCACGCTAAATTGCCCCTTAATTGGAAAATTAAAAAATAAAATTAATTGGGTACTCTAAATTAATTTTTAAAAAGTGCTAAGAACAAGCCTTTTTATATATCCAGCTCATAACATTCAAATAGATTAGAGCAGTGTTTTTCAAACTTTTTTTCCGGGGACCCATTTTTACCAACCGGCCCACTTTCTGGACCCACGCCGGCCGACCTTCGCGACCCACCATTTTCTCTTACTTTTAATGCGAGAGTCCTCTTTTGCTTGTTTGCTGCTGACAAAATGGAGGAATCGCAATCGCAAAGCACGTGACATCGATGTTCGTGACCATGACCTGCTCTCTGCCTCCCTTCAGGCAGGAACATTACATTGAATTTAAGAATAAAATCTTCTCCCGAGCCTCCGATTGCGCAAATTCGTGCGCAACAGCCGGCTTTTTAACAATGTCGGCTGCGAGCGGCCTACATAATGACTGCCGCGACCAAAATAAAAAAAATGCGGGCATATTGCGACATGCGTGCCCGCTCATAGGTGCAATGTGCAAACCACAGATTGTTAAATGCCGGCTGCTGCAGCTGTTGCGCGAAATTTGCGCGACCAGGAGCGCCACGACTGATGGCTCTGTGACCCTCCCGACACCCGCCTGCGGGTCGCGACCCCGACTTTGAAAATGCCTAGGTTAGAGCAGCAAATAAGAAGTATAGGTATCAGTGAGACAGATTGCCTGTGCTTCAAGCACGATAGTGCCATGGCTCAGGTGCCACAGCTTGCACCCCTACTGGATTGGAGGATTCAAAAACAGCAGTTATCAAGTTAAAGGATTTATGAAGACATAGTCGAAGAATATCATTTCATTTGCATACCTGATTGCAGTTGTCTTTGGGTGAAATTTCCTTTGTTTAACATAATTTTCTCCTATCTCCTTTCTATTGTCTTTGCTTATTCAAAGATGTAATAATATAACATGGATCAAGCACTTTGCTCTAACTGCTTATGCTTTAAAATAGATAATTTTTGCCCAATTAGAAGAAAAAAAGGCTTGCTAATATGGGGAGTGACAACAATGAGTTGTTATAATTGGATCAAAAATATGATACGTGACCTGGATTTTCACCGAGTTGGGATAGATATGGAGGCCTTTCAAAATGGCAGCCAGGACCGGATTCCAAAATTTCTCATACAATTTCTGGGGTTTCCGATTTTCTGGAGTACCTTTTAGAGTGCGAGCTTGTTCGGAATCCTGCACCCCAGACCTGGCTGGTTCTATTGCAAGGATAGGCATGTCTTAGTCCTCTGTACTTTTCATGGAGCCAGGCAATAAATCATGGTACATGGCATCTTGGAGGTGTTGTGAACCAAAGTCTACATGAGGGGAGTTTTTAAAAAGTTAAATTTGTAAGAGTCTCCTCATGCCCCCCCCCCCCCCATGCCAATCTGTGGCACATCCATGGCATTTACCCACTACACACAGTAAGGAACAATGAGCCAATAGTGATAGTAGGATGTGTAAGAAAAAGCTTAAAAATGTAATTCATTGACAACTCTCCACTTTACTAAAGAAAGGTCCTTTTACCACAGTCCAATAAAAGTGTGAATCATTCAGATCCTTTAGCGTTACTGTAGTTTCTGAAACTGCAAGCACTTGCAACCTCTTGATCTTGTGTAAATAAACAATGTGAAATTGACAGCATAGATCAAAGAGCCAGAGCTGTTAAGCTTGCAATGTTTTCTCTAGAGCTCAAGTGTTTCAACAGACAAATGGATTTCTGGTCTCTCAGTCAAACTTCATTATGTATTCTTGGCAGAGAGTCATTACATCATTACAGTACTGAAACAGTGAGCAACTAAGGCTTTAACTTTAACTACCCCCAGCTGGCAGATGTCAGGTGGGCAGCAATTCAAATAACAAGTAACATTTACACCACTCAATCTCTTCCAACTGATCCCGCTTCCTACCAGTTGTCTCCCCACATTAGCCAGCTTTTGTGACTAGTTGAGCAGGGTCCTGTTATGAACATGCAGATTGGGCCCGGTTAGGTTATCAGGATCCAAAATGCAATATCATCAGTCAGAGGTCTGAGTGGGAAGCGAGGGTGTTCAGGGTCAGCTTCCCCATCAGGAGAAACGTATACGGAGAGGGATCAGAAGGTCAGTTTAAAATTTAATTTTTAGGTCTTTCCAGGAGGTGCAGGTCCTCCTGGCCCAAGAAAGGATTAGAAAGCTGACAGCATATGTCCAATATAATTCCAACCATCACTCACCATTAGGAACCAACAGGACACTTTTCACAATGTTTTTCAATGGGCCTGGGCTCATTCCATTCTGTGAGGCAAACTCACTGAGTTGGTTTAACAATCGCTCAGACTGAAAATGAGGAAAAATACAATGCAATTTAGAAATAGCAACTTTAAACAACATTGTGTAAAAGAAACAAGCGTATCAATTTTCCAAAGCTAGTGCAATAACAGATTAGGCAACACAATGATCTTGCTGCATTAGCATCAGTTGAAACTGACAAACTTAAAATGCGTTGCTTCACAGAAGCAAAAAACAGAGGGGCTGCACTTGGCAGCAGGGTGAAATAAAAGTTATTATTTTGAAAGATAATCTTGGGCCATTGATGCACACCTCTTAGGTGCTCGATACTTAGTGTTATAGGCCAGGGTTTAGAGAATCCCAAAGCGTATCATGGAGTTCACTTGACCCACAACTTTTAATAGATTGTGGTATGGGGAGCACACAGCCCACTCTATAGGTGTGGTACAGCAGACTGGAAAAGTATTTTTTATGCAAAACAATGTTTATTCTATGAACTCAAGTTAACCTTTATAAACATACAGTGAACATCTTAGAAACCATTAATTCAAAGACAACCCCCAAAGAATACAACACTAAGCAATCCTTTAAGCTTTCCTTTTAACATCCATAAGGCTTAAAAAATAAATTTTAGCAGAAGCACATCAGGTTAAAGTCACTACTGAGAGCAGTTATTAGTTTTAAATCACCAAAGGATCGATTTACAGTTTTTAGATTACAGATAGACTAATACCCCTCCTGGCTGTGACTGAAGCTAATCAGCTCTGAAAACGAAACTAAAACACACCCTGCAGCAAACAGCCGAAAACGAAAGTAAAAAGCTGACAGAAAGCCCAGCTCCACCTACGCTCTGACATCACTGATAAACACCCATTTCTTAAACACCCATTTCTTAAAGGTACTCACACATGACATTAGCAATGTAATAACGAGCTGGGAGTGGGCCTCTGCGCATATCCTTTTGGTCGAGGATAGTCTCTACTACAGGGTTACAGAATAGAAAGCTGGAAGCAGCCTTAACTTAATAAAATACAAGAAGTCTTACAACCCCAGGTTAAAGTCAAACAGGTTTTTTGGAATCAGTAGCTTTCGGAGCATAGCTCCTTCATCAGGTGAATCGCCTGTGATTTAGTTTACTCACCTGATGAAGGAGCTATGCTTTGAAAGCTAGTGATTCTGAACAAATCTGTTGGACTTTAACCTGGTGTTGTAAGACTTCTTGGTGTGCCCACCCCAATCCAATGCTGGCATCTCCACATCTTAAACAAACATAACAGTATTGTGCATGGCATTTGGACTGTACAGGAAGAAGATATCAGCTCTTGTCTACAGCCCACCACAAAGCAAGGTTAAACTGCCAATGTCAGCCATTCTGCATTGGAGAACCACTAAAGGAGTTTCTTGGCAGAAACTGCAGTGCAAACGTCCATGGTGCAGAAGATATTGGGCCAGATATTACTCTTGTTGGTGTGAGCAAAATAATGTTTCAACACTTTGTTTTATCTGGGCTCTTAAAATAACAAATGCAAGAATTCCAGACAAACACAGCAAGTGTCCAATTGGCAACATCGCCTATTTGCTGTTTTACAGCACTTTATTGTTCAGGTAGCAAGCATGGCAATGCTCCAGTTTAGTTTGAGACTGACCTCTCCTGGGACTGTGCCAGCTAGAAATTTCTAAGACAAAATACCATCCCTTAAATATCATGTACACTCAATAGAACTGCTACATTTTACAGCATTTCTTACCTCTGTGGGTTCTGTAATAAAGCGGAAGATTATCTCTGTTAATGCCGAGAATTGCTGCAAATAAGATACGTGAAATGTAAATAATACAAACGAAATCACAATTAAAATACAACTTAGCCAAATAAATTCTAAAAGTAATCACTAATCTAATTTTATTTTTATTTTTAATTACTCTTGTGAACCTACCAATTCAAAAACATAGCTGCTTCTACCCCAAGTGTCTTCACCCTTTTCAAAGAAAGCTTGGATTTTACCTCAACTTTTTCATTGCTTCTGCAGCAGTAGTTTCAGCTTAGTTTATAATAAAACTAAATAGGAAGAGGAAGAAGTGCACATACACACCCAAGGACAAATATCAACTTCTTCCCATTATTTATGTTTCTCACTGTATCAGAAGCAAATAAGATGAGTTGGACAAAATACTGTACAGGATGGTGACCTAGATGTAGTAGTGCAGGAATAGTTAGGGCACGAGTGGCTTTAAGACTTTCCACAGCATGAAACCGGAAGGAACAAACATCAAATGTATTCAGAGATATGACTTTGCTAAGCAAAATGTTGGTACGTTGACTAGAGCTCTAAAAATACTAAATGTCCATGTTTTACCTAACGGTAACTTAACCACCACTTTGACTCCCTTAAGTGATCAATGCACTTTTCTCAAAAAGGATCAACACAATTTAATTTTACTTCCTAATTTATGTTCATAAGTGCCGCACGGTGGCACAATGGTTAGCATTGCTGCCTCACAGCTCCAAGGACCCGGGTTTGATTCCGACCTCAAGTGACTGTGTGGAGCTTGCATGTTCTTCCCGTGTCTGCCTAGCTTTCTCCTCAAACGGCCTCAACCGGGACATTGGATTCATTTTGCATCACATTCACCCCCCATCATCTGGCCTGGGCTTGCAGAATCCTACCAACTGTCCTAGCTTGAGACAATTCACACCTCTTTAACCTACTCCATCTGGATCTGTAACGACTTAATTCTCTGCAAAGACTCGAATTCAAAGTATCGTATTGTATCTTTGACTTTGTGTACATAAATGTTTCTGGAATCCACCTCTTCATTCACCTGAGGAAGGAGCAGTGCTCTGAAAGCTAGTGATTCGAAACAAACCTGTTGGACTTTAACCTGGTGTTGTAAAGCTTCTTACTAGTTTTCTCCAGTTTCCTCCCACAGTCAAAAGATGAGGTTAGGTGGATTGGCTATGCTAAATTGTTCCTAGGTGGGTTACGGGGATAGGGTGGGGAATTGGGCCTCGGTAGGGTGCTCTTACAGAGAGGGTTGATGCAGATGTGATGGGCCGAACAGCATCCTTGTGCACAGTAGGGATTCTGTGATTAACTATTCGTAAATGTGTGATTTAAGCGCAAATGCCCAAACTTTTCAATAAAGCTACATCTGTAACAGACCATTACCTATTCTTCTTTTTGAGAGCTGGTGCAGAACCAATGGGCCAAATGGTCTCCTCCTGTACGGTAACAATTTTGTGACTGAGTTTGGGGCTTCTGGCTTGGAGGCAAGGAGGCTACCCACTATACCATAATTACAACATAGAAAGAGGCCCTTCAGCCCATCGCGTCTGCGCCAACCATCAAGCACCAAACACATTTTCCAGCACTTGGTCCGTAGTCTTGTATGCTATGGTGTTTCAAGTGCTCATCTAAATGCTTCTTAATGTTGTGAAGGTTCCCGCCTCCATTGCCCTTTCAAGCAGGGAGTTCCAGATTCCCACCACCTCTGGGTGAAAAAAAGTTTTCCTCAATCCATTCTAAATCTCCTGCTCATTACCTTAAAACTATGTCCCTGGTTATTGACCACTCTACTAAGGTGAAAGGTTTCTTCCTATTTGCCCTATGTCCCTCACAATTTTGTACACCTCAATCAGGTTCCCCCCTCAGCCTTCCCTGCTCTTCGGAAAATAACCCTATCTTAACCAGCCTCTCTCCATAGCTGAACCTTTTTAGCCCAGGCAACACCCCGGTGAAGCAAATTTACTCTTTCTAGTGGAATCACATCCTTCCTACTGCCCCCAGTACTCTAGCTATGACCCAACGAGCATTTTATACTGATCCATCAAAACCCTCCCTGCTCTTATATTCTATGTCTTGGCTAATAAAGGCAAGTATCCCGCATGCCATTTTAACCACCTTATCTATTCCTGCTGCCTTCATGGATCTTTGGACACGCAGCCCAAGATTCCTCTGGTCCTCTGTACTTCCTAGCGTCCTGCCGTTCATTGTGTATTTCCTTACCTTGTTAGTTTTCCCTAAATGCATCACCCATTTGTCCCTCTGACTAGCCCATCTATATCCTCCTGTAAGCTAAGCTTCCCCCATTACTATTTACTACACCACCAATTTTTGTGTCATCTGCGAACTTACTGATCATACCCCACATTCACATCTAATAATAATTAATAGTAATAATCGCTTATTGTCACATGTAGGCTTCAATTAAGTTACTGTGGAAAGCCCCTAGTCGCCACATTCCGGCGCCTGTTCGGGGAGGCCGGTATGGGAATTGAACCCGCACTGCTGGTCTTGATCTACATTACAAGCCAGCTGTTTAGCCCACTGTGCTAACATCTAGATCATTAATGTACACCATAAACAGCAATGGACCTAGCACTAATCCTTGTGGTACACCACTAGACACAGGCTTCCAGTCACAAAAACAACCTTCGACCATCACCCTCTGTCTCCTGCCAATAAGCCAATTTTGGATCCAATTTGTCAAATTACCCTGGATCCGATGGGCTCTTACCATTTTGATCAGTCTCCCATGTGGGACCTTGTTTAAAGCCTTACTGTAGACTACATCAATTGTGCACCCTCGTCTATCCATCTAGTCACCTCCTCAAAAAATTCAATCAAATTTGTTTCATATGATTTTAAAAAAATGAATTTACAGCCCAGCATTTATTGGCCATCGCTAGTTGTCCTTCAGAGGATCGTGGTTACCTGCCTTTTGAACCGCTGCAGTTCCTGAGATGTAGGTACATCTACAGTACTGTGAGGGAGGGTGTTCCAGGACTTTGACCCAGGTATAGCTCCTGGCATGTCCTCCAGCTCTCTTCATTGAACTAGGGTTGATCCCCTGGCTTGGTGGTAATGGTAGAGCGGGGGATATGCCGGGCCATGAGGTTGTAGATTGCAGTTAAGTACAATTCTGCTGCTGCTGATGGCCCACAGCGTCTCATGGATGCCCAGTCTTGAGTTGCTAGATCTGTTCGAAGTCTAACCCATTTAGCACAGTGGTAGTGCCACGCAACACGATTGAGGGTATCCTCAATGTGAAGATGGGACTTTTGTCTCCACAAGGACTGTGCGGTTGTCACTTCTACCGATACTGTCATGGACAGATGCATCTGCAGCAGGCAGGTTGGTGAGGATGAGGTCAAGTAATGTTTTCCCTCTTGTTTGTTCCCTCACCACCTGCTGCAGTCCCAGTTCAGCAGTTGTTTCCTTTAGGACCCAGCTTGCTTGGTCTGTGATGGTCCTACTGAGCCATCTTGTTAATGGACATTGAAATCCTCCATCCAGTGCATATTCTGCGTCCTTGCCACCCTCAGTGCTTCCTCCATGTGGTGTTCAACATGGAGTTGTACTGATTCACCAGCTGATGGTGGACAGTACATGGTAATCAGCAGGAGGTTTCCTTGCCCATGTTTAACTTGAAGCCATGAGACTTCATGGGATCCAGAGCCAATTTTGAGGACTCCTGGGGCACTCCCTCCCGACTGTATACCATTGTGCTGCCAGCTCTGCTGGGTCTGTTCTGTTAGTGAGACAGGGAATACCCAGGAATGGTGATAGTGGGGCCTGGGACATTATTAGGTATGATTCTGAGAGTATGACTATATCAGGCTGTTGCTTGACTGGTCTGTGAGACAGCTCTCCCAACATTGGCACACGCCCCCAGATGTTAGTAAAGAGGACTTTTCAGAGTCGACAGGGCTGGGTTTGCCGTTGTCATTTCCAGTGCCTTGGTTGATGTTGGGTGGTCCATCCGATTTCTTTCCTTTCTGTGTTTTCGTAGCAGTTGAATACAACCGAGTAGCTTGCTAGGCCACTTCAGAGGGCATTTAAGAGTCAACCACATTGCTGTGGGACTGGAGTCACATGTCAGCCAGGCCAGGTAAGGATGGCAGATTTCCTTCTCAAAAGGACATTAATGAACCAGATGGGTTTTCACGACTATCACCAATGGTTTCATGGCTATTTTTATTGTGTTTAAATTCCATCACCTGCCGTGGTGGAATTCAAACCTGGATCCCCAGATCATTAGACTGGATCTCTGAATTACTTCGCCCAGCAACAATACCACTACTGGAGTTTGCACATTCTCCCCGTGTTTGCATGGGTTTCACACCCACGACCCAAAGCTGTGCAGGGTAGGTGGGTTGGCCATGTTAAATTGCCCCTTAATTGGAAAAAAATGATTTGGGTACTCTAAATTTATTTAAAAAAAGAAAAGACAATACCATTACAAATACTACCATAATATCACAATAATTTGGCAATACCGCTACATTACCTCTGACAAAGCTGTGCTGACTATCCTTGATTAATCCTCTCCAAGTGGAAATTCTTCCAATAATTTTCCTACCACTAATGTTAGACTCGCAGGAATGTAATTCCCTGGTTTATCTCTACTTCCCTTCTTGAATGATGTACCAGATTAGCTATCCTTCAGTCCTTTGGCACCTCTACTATGGCCAGAGAGAATTTGAACATGAGGGCCAAACAATTACTAAACTGTAGTAAACAGAAAACTCGGCTATTGGAATGGTTGCTGCTTCCGCACGTGGAGGAGTGCAAGTGGCGAGGATCAAGGAGAAATGGAAGGAGTTTTGGGGGGGGGGGGGGGGGGGGGGGGGGGAGGAAAGAGAAGATAGGTTGGGGAGTGAGGCACTGTGCAGGGTGAATTTGTCCTCCTTGTGTGCGAGGATGAGTTTGATACAGTTTAAGGTGGTACACATGACTTGGGCGATGAGGAGTGGGTTCTTCCAGGGGGTGGCAGATGAATGCGAGGTGCGGGCAAGGACCAGCAAACCAAGTGCATATGTTTTCGGGGTGCGAAGTTAGAGAGATACTGGACGGGGGTGTTCGGGCCGCTAGAAAAGATTGTGGGGGTAGAGGCCGGGCCAGAACCTATAATGGCGATTTCTGGGGTGTCTGAAATGCTGGAATTGATGGAGGGGAAGAAAGCTGATGACGTGACCGTCGCCTCTCTGGTTTCCCGGTGAAGAATTTTGCTGAAATGGCGGTCGATAATGCCGTTGGCGTGGTGGCCTGGCTAACGAACCTGTATGACTTCCTCTGGTTGGAGAAGATTAAATTTGAATTGAGGGGTTCAGCGGAGGGCTATGAGGCATGGAGGGGGTTGTTCACGACCATGTTTGAGGAATTGTTTGTCGCAGGGAGGGGGTGAAAAAGGGGAAAGATTTGTAGACTGTAAAATTGTGAGTTGGGGAGAATGTCCCCCAGATTATTTATGTTTTTGTATTTTTGAATATGGTTGGAATAAAATACATTAAAAAAACAGAAGACTCGAATCAGTTATATCATTCAAAAAAAGGTTAATAACAGCTGTGCAGATATGCCCACTGTACCATAAAATGTTTCAGAATGACAAACAAGTTGGATAACAGCGGCGATGAGAGAATCTTACTGTTCTAATTTTTATGAGCAGTAAGGTTAGTAATGTTTGTAAATGCACCTTCAGCTTAAAAACGAATGCTTATGTATACATTAGATGTTATCAGTGATACTCTTATGCCAGGCCAGCTGGACTTGTGTGTTTACCTATGGGAACAAGGTCCATATGCCATCATGGATTTCTCCTCACAGAATAAATTTTCAAATTTGCATCCTAGGTTTGCAACAGCGTCCCCAAGATCATCAGACAAGGACATATTGCAAAAATGTTATCTCAGTTGCAGTTTCCAAATATTTTCCACATTTTAACATTGTTTTCTTGTAGATAGCTGACACAGTCTTCTGCAAGTTAGAATCTGTGTGTGTTTGGGGTGGGGGTGCCACCCAATATTTGCAGTCATCCCCATAAAGAAAGACACTTACAATAATATCTAAGATTGAAAATGTTGTCAAGTTCACAAACTGAGGAGAAAGTAGGGAAAAGAGGGAGGTAGGAACAGAACAGTCTTGCATCTTACAACCGTAAATTAAAATTAGAATGTTATTTTTAAAGACAGACTTGGGGGTGCAGACTTGATCTAGAAATTTTCAAACTGGTGACAGTTGTTAGAATAATTAAGGTACAAGCAACTTATCTGATGGGACTATAATTGATTTTGGTATTACAGATTCACTCAAACAGTTTTATCAGTCCTTATGATGAACACACACAATGGGATGGGGTTTATAATTTCACTGTACAGATGCTGACTGGTCCGTCGTATTTATTCCCCCAGTATTTTATTTTTTAGTTTCAGATTTCCAGTCCGACCATTTCCATGGGCTTAAATACTGATAGTAGGTATCGCTGTTCCTGGCCATATATATCAATCAAAACATGTTTGCTGCAGGAGTATGTTGCCAGGAAGTGAAGCCTGTTCCCCAGCAAATTCAAACACCCACATTCATTAAACAATGTGTTTTTAAAAATGGCTCCCGTTCACAGCAGTTACCTGGCTGGAGAGTTTATTAAGTGTCTGGATGTCGGTGGACACAAAGTCAGGCACAGGCTCCCCGCTGAAGTGCAGTTTGTGCATCTTCTTCCCCAAGGCCTCCTCTGTCCTGCTCCTTCCAGCAGGGAGTGAGAGCAGGAGGGGGCAGGGGCAGCCTGCAGCTCACCGCCCGCACATTCGACACACGCGAGGAGGGGGAAAGCCAGAGACAGAGAAAGTAAAAGCGCAACCTGCAACTGGCCCGAATTAATTCAGAGTTATTTTAGGACGGGGCTGGGTTTCATCCCGTCTCCCCTCAGCTAAAACAAAAACCCAGGCCTCTGCATTCTGGCGAGATGGTAAATGCAGGCGCAGTTTCGGTGGGAGGGTTTCGAGTCCCGCGAAAAGTCACGCCTGGTGTCTGGAGTGGCGAATGATCACAATCTAATTCCTTTCAGCCAGATCGACAGCGCGACCAAGGGCTGGCAGCATCTGCAAGCAGCAAATCCACAGCATCCCATCCGCAGCGAGTAAGTTGAAGTACAAATACATCTTTGCATGAAAGTTGTTTGTGTGTGCATCGCATTTTGATTCCTGCTGACTCGGCTTTTTAATGCCAGGGCTTGATTTTATTTTTTTCAAAAAAAAAACTTTTTTTTAATGCATTCCCCCTTTCGTTTGGATCGTTCCTTCTTAAATGCAACAAAACATCCCGCATTTAAACAATCCCGTTGGTATCAAAGGCGACTGACACTTTGTTTCAATGTTTCATTCTGTAGTTTTTGACACTTCAGCTTGCCAGGTCCTTTGTTACAAACCCATTTCCGTGCGGCTGCCTCGATTAGTTTAATTGTATCGCGGAGAAGGGTTCACTTTAAACACGGTTACTGTAGGTATGTGACACATTGTGCAAAAATGAAGTGAGTTTGACTGGGTGTTCAGTTGAAGAAGATTGTCCCCTTTTGTCTACCCCTCATTCCTTTCTTTCTCTGGTGAATAGATCATCCAGGAGCTGAACCGTTGGCTCGCTTCGTCTGTTTGATTTTACTTTTTTTTTGGTGATCTTACTTTGTTTTCGTTTTGCGATTTGCATTTAGAGCAACACAGGCTAAATGATCATAAATTTACCTCAATTTTACAATGGTGTGTGCACCTTTAGAGCATTTTGCGCTATGGGATGGTGTGTGGTGGTGTTGTTGCATTCAAGCATGGATTAGTCAAAGGCTCAGTTAGGTGGCAGTAGCACATTGGGGCATAAATAACACAGCTCCGGTAGGAGGTTCTCTGAGGGAAGTCAGATGACCATGTTAATTATAATATATTAAATGTGTTTCGTGTGAGATTTGAATCAAGCTCGTCGCGCGACGCGTGGACTCTTAATATTTCACTGAGTTGAAAAGTAGCCGCTACTTTTTTGAAGAATCTTTGCTCAGTTTGCACACATCCGTCCCAGGCACAAAATGACGTTCCGGAGACCTTACCAGATGAATGAATAATGCAAAATGAAATTTGACTTTTTGTGGTCCGCCATCAACTTTTTCAAACGTCCGCTTTACAGCAGCCGATTAATGTCCTCTTGGCATTTAAAAAAAAAACATGTTCAGCTTTCCCTTAACATCCGTCCGTGGAATCGTTTAACCCTCTGGCTCGAAAATTAAGATTTAAAACCTTAGATTTAATTCTCTGACCGACTTGCATTTTCAGGATCCGATTGCGAACAGGCAACTGAGTTTTAAAAAAAATGTAGCAGATCGTTCACCAGTAATGAGGGAAGTCCGAAAAAGGGCGAAATCCCACTGGTGGACTGAACAATTGTATTTTTTTTATGTGGGGTGTTTGAGTATTGTGAGGTTGAGGAGGCAGACAGTTGCCATAAAGCTAACTTTAGACATCATTATTTCGTACCTATGGATTGTAATATTTAAAGATTGGATGTTTGCATAATCAATTCCTTGTATCACCCAATAAATGAGTTTTTAGCCTGATGCAGTTACTTTAGGACAATCATTTGGCTAAAGTACTGGTCTTGCAGTGTATCTACTCCAAACAACTCTGCAAAATCATCTTGACGAGTCAGGAAACAAATATAAATGTGATTTAAATCTGAATTAATTGTGCAGTCAGTTGTTTGTTATGTTCTGCAAAATGTTCGCAGATTTGAGCCCGGCTCTGGGTCACTGTCCGTGTGGAGTTTTCACATTCTCCCCGTGTTTGTGTGGGTTTCGCCTCCACATCACAAAAGGTGTGCAGGGATTGGCCACAATAAATTGCCCCTTAATTGGAAAAAATGAATTGGGGACTCTAAATTTATTTAAAAAAAAGAAACGTAACATGGTCAACAAAAGATAATTGTTACCTGTGGTTGGACTCCTGAAAAGGGCGGTTCGTGAGCTGGAGAGAATCAAAATAAATTGCTAGGAAGAAACAAAAACTACTTTGCATTGGTGTTTACAAAAGAGAAGAAAATTGGGGGGTGGGTATATTGCAAATTGTTAAAGGCAACGTGAGTGATATTGTAATAATAATTAAAGGAAAAATGTTTTTTAAAAAGTTGGTTCGGCTAAAGAATGCAGATTCTTTGAACTTGTGGAACTAGAACATAGAACAGCACAGAACAGGCCCTTCGGCCCTCAATGTTGTGCCGAGCCATGATCACCCTACTCAAACCCACGTATCCACCCTATACCCGTAACCCAACAACCCCCCCCTTAACCTTACTTTTATTAGGACACTACGGGCAATTTAGCATGGCCAATCCACCTAACCCGTACATCTTTGGACTGTGGGAGGAAACCGGAGCACCCGGAGGAAACCCACGCACACAAGGGGAGGACGTGCAGACTCCACACAGACAGTGACCCAGCCGGGAATCGAACCTGGGACCACTGGAGCTGTGAAGCATTTATGCTAACCACCATGCTACCCTGCTGCCCCACTAGACCCAGTGATCTTGAGGAAAAGGTGGTGGATTCTCTGGAAAAAGTCTATTGAGGATGAAAGTGTGCTGAACCACTGAAGGACCTGGACTGGGCAATGTAATCACCATTTTTGAAAAGGGAGATGGAGCCAATCCACATAATGACATGAAATTTGGTTTAGCAGTTGTGGAAAAATTGACATCTTTAATTAAAGCTGAAATTACTAAATATCGAAGTTAATCAACCCAAATGAATTTCCGAAGGAATAATGCTGCTTGACAAACCTGAGGAGGTGGTGTGATACATGTCTACATGGAGTACACATGGTCTTTAACAAGGTCACGTAAGGGACTATTGGAAAAGATTAAGTGCCATGGAATTAAAGGGAGGTTAAAATATTGGATTAAAAACGGGTTAGAAGATATGAAACCGAGAGTATAAGTTAAGGCATTGGTTGGAAGTGGGTAATGGTGTTCCGTAGATGTGTGTTTTGGGACTGCTCTGCTCACTGAACATTATGATTTGGAATGAAAGTTTACAGCTTTGCACACACAATAACAAAATATAAGTTATAATTAATGTTTGAGTGCCAAGTCAAGCTCAGAGAATATTAATAATGTGATATTTCCAAACAAGTGACAAACCTGAGATGCAATATTTTAAAATAATTTTAATAATTACCTCCACCACTAAAGTGGGTGGAGGCAATGTTTTTTCTCCTACTTGTTAGCCTTTGTGATGTGAACAATATAGCTCAAAGATTAATGGATAATTTCAACAAAACTTGGTCCACTGATAGGGATTGGTTCAAGGAAGAACTGATTAGCTTTTGTTGAAGCTGCCGATCTAGATTCTGGAATTTGTTAAAGGATCCATTAACATTGAGAGATATAGTGAACGAACATTTTAAAAAGAATATTGTGGGTTGCTTTATTTAGAATGTTGTGGATTGCCTCAGCTGCAGTGGTGGAATTTGCCACATCTGTCAAATGTGAGCAGAATTTTCAGAGCAGACTGTTGGATGTAGATTGGACCTCCATAATGAGATGGAAGCTCTCAAGAAAAATATTTTATTTTCAGCTTTGTCGTTACAGAGCATCAACCAGGAAAGAAAAGCCTCAAAGAGCTGTGTAATTGTAATAATGTTGAATTAACACAGCAGACCAGAAGTAAGTGCTATGCTGAGTGCCAGCTTCACTTCACTTGTTAAACTTTGAATGAAGGAAGACCAGGGAACATGGAAGAATAGAGTGAATTGGATGTTCAGATTCACCCAACATTAAAAGTAGCACTGGAATTGAATAAGACAATTAAAATAGCTGATGGAATAATAAAGTTTGTGGCAAGAAGTATAGCAGATAAAAGTTGAGATTAAATGATCAAACTGCATTAAAAAATTAATAAGGTTAGGCTCCTGTATGCATTTTAGGCCCCATAGTGTAGGATAAATGCTAATTGAGAATGATAACAAAAGACCTTAGTGGATCTGCACTAAGATCCTAGACCATACCCCAACGTTTGTTAGAATACTGGACAAGAACCCCAAACACTTTTTTTAAATTTGCAAAATTGTGAATAAAGCATTCTTCACCCCAGGAGTGATTCCACTAACCATAACCCCTCAATTATCTAAACCCCAGGGAACTGTCTTTCTATAAACAAAATTTCATTAGCCCTTTATAGGTAAACAATATACACGGTTGGAATGAATGATTATCTCACTTTTACAATATCTTAATTCTACCTTTTGCAGCCACAGAGTCTGGATACCTTAACCTAGATTTTTTAATAATATTACTGCAGCATATATATATATATGCCTGACCTCAGGCTTTTAAAAACATTACTGCAACAGATATAAAATACAATATACATAAGAAATTCCTAAACTCATCACACTAGTCTTCCATGAACAAATATACATATAAAAAAAGCTTGAAATTGGAGTGGACTTTATTAGAAAATTGATAAGAGTATGTACATTTTGATGGGATGGGACAAAGTAGAAAGAAACAAACTGTTTTCACTGGTTAAAGCATTTAGAATGAAGGCTGCATTGATGTAAGATTAAAAATAGGTGGTTAGAGATTGAAAACAGGAAAAATGTATCCATCTCAAAAAAATCCAGAGAACACACTACGTGGGGTCACTTTCGGTGGGACTGGAAGGTCGCATCAGCAGGAAGGGCTGGAAATTTCCACCCTTTGTGTGGACAGACCTTTTACTCTAATAGCTTTAAGAGTCATTTCAATGTTATTGCTCGGAGCCGAACAAAGTTGTGATATAATAAACCACACCCCTCTCTTCCCATTGCACAGACTGTCTACTTCAATGATCTTCAAAGTCAGGGGCGCGACCCGCGGATGGATCGTGTGTCGGGAGGGTCGCGGAGCCGTCTGTTGCGGCGCTCACGATTGCGCAAATTCGTGCGCAACAGCTGCACCAACCGGCTACTAACTATGCCGGCTGCGAGTGGCCTTTTTACTAATCTCCCATTCCATCCCTGCGCATGCGTGCCCGCTCATCGGTGCGCATACGCGGAGATTTGCACGACGACGAGGTCACTGTCACCGAAAAAAAACTCAATACCCTGATTAAAACAGCGGGTGTGACCATTGAGCCTTTCTGGCCTAGTCTGTTTGCCAAGGCGTTGGCTAATATTGATGCCAAAAGTCTGATCTGCAACATTGGTGCTGGTAGCAGTACCCCAGCTGCTGCAGCAGTTGTTTCCACCGCTGCCTCTGTTGCTGTTGAAGAGAAAAAGCACGAGAAGAAACAGGAAGAATCTGAAGAGTCTGACGATGACATAGCCTTTGGTCTCTTTGATTAAACGTGCCGTGCAACAACATTGTTATAATTTACAAAAAATAAATAAAAATTGAATATAAAAGCCGGCTGCTGTGGCTGAAGACCGCGAATTTGAACAATCGAAGATGCAGAAGATTTTTAAAAAAATTCTGTGTAATCTTCCTGCCTGAGGGAGGGAGAGAGAGCAGGTCACGGCCCCCAACCGTTGCCATCACGTGCTTTGGGCGCGATTGCAATTCCTCCATTTTGTCAGCAGCAAACAAGGTAAGAGAAAATGGTGGGTCGCCAAGGTCGGCTGGCGTGGGTCACGAAGGTCAGCCGGCGTGGGTCCTGAAGGTGGGTCGGAGTGGGTCCCGAAGCTTGGCCAGTTGGTAAAAATGGATCTCCGGAAAAAAAGTTTGGAAAACACTGGCCTAGTTCATAGGGCAGCAAGGTTGATAATCTGGTGTGCAAGCATGGGGCTTTGGGATGCCGGGCCTATTGACCAGATACAGAGTGCCTCAAAATGAGGAACCTCCCAAGAGAGACTGCAGGCATGTATTTGCTTATTTTCCCAGCATAGTGAGTCCCTCCGTCTGCCACTGGGTTAATACTAGTGGCAGTGGACTAAGGGCCTCAACTGGTCACAGGATGGGAAAACTTTCCATGCGCCTTTACGTCACAGAGATAATTGAGGTGGAGGTCGGGAAAGTGGTGTGGTCCCCAACTGCCTGATTAAGTGCCTCCCTGGTTACCAAACTTGCCACGGGGGGGAGGGCAGAAGATTCAGCCAGATCTGCCACATGGGACAAGAAAGGTTATTACTGGGCATTTGCTTGTGCAAAAGAACAGCTTAACAGATTTGGAATTGGAACACCTGCTCTATCTGATTGTTAATGGAGCTATGAGACTAATAAGGGACAATAAATTACCGGCACAAAATAATGATTCAAACAAAGCACTAAATATAAAATCCTGATCCGAGCATCTATTTGTCATGTTCAGCATTTGAATTTTAATCTGTTTAAAGATAGCTTGTGATGCAACATAAAGAAAGAAAAAGAAAACTGCAAATGCTCAAGTTCTGTTGCAAAAGCTGGAAATACACAGCATTTTCTGGTGGGTACCTCTCCGCCTTATACTGAAATGAGAATGAATCAGTGTTATCTTAAGCTTCTTTTACCAGAGGATGCTTTAGTTATTGAAAACCATTAATGTTTTCAAACAAAACACTTGTTCTCGAAACCAGGTGGAAGGGATCATCTCTTTATAGTAAAAGGACACATGTAGTTAGATAAAAAGACATATGTGGTTTCAAATTTGACAAAGCCTGCTGCACCAGTTTTTGCTGCTTTTATAGTAACCTAAAACAAGTCCACTGGGCTTTTTTAATTAAAATAATTTTGACCACTCTCCGTATTAGGATTGTGTTCAGAAGAAAATGCTGTGTCTTGACTTCATTCAAAACAGAAATTAATTGGAAAATTGTCACAGACTTCAGGCAGCTGCACACTCTGCAAACTCAGAAATTTCTTACGGCATAAATGTTTGAAGGAAAACCAACGGATTGATGACCAAGTGAGATGCATTAGTTTCCAGTTTTTAAAATAAACTGGCTATATTTTGTTATCAAAAGCAAGTAGAACGTGACATGTTTGTGAGCACCCCCACCTTCAGAACTGCAAAACATGCTGCTACATTATGAGTATCGTGAATTTTTTTTTTAAATCTTGAAAGAAAATGAATGACACTAGGGTTAATTTAAGGCACTGACCCTGCTGCCCAAGAGAAATGCTTTGCCTTGATTGGATTTGAAAGGATTTTGATGTATGTTCGTCATGTAATGAAGTTTGACAAATTCGGAAGAAAGTAACTTGCCTTGTTTTAAACTATGGGATTGAGGTTAGGAGAGCATTAGCTTGGAACTTGTAGTCAGTTTATTGCAAAATACGTAATAAAATTGTTTTGTGATCATTGTTTGTCTTGTTTTATGGTCTGTGCACATAATATATTTACCAGCAGCCATTCATTCTATTTTTTCCAAATAAGATGTGGTGGAGGGGGTTGGTTTGGGTTGGGGGGCTACATAGAAGAGCACCTGGGTGGTGTGGAATTGGGAGTGGGATGGCATGCAAGATATGGACTTCCAAGGCTTGGAAGGATGGAATGGGAGATTGGGATGACATAGGAAGGAGTGGGATGGGGGGATGATAGGAGAGGGATGAAAGAGATGAGCATGGCATGGGAAGGATGAAAGCGCATGGCTTTGAGATTTAATGATATACTGTTGCAAAATAGATACTAATTTTGCCACATGTATTTTGTGGCTATTTTCCCCAGTTAGTAACACATTTTCTGCACACAGTAAACATTTCCAATATTTGGATTGCAGGCTTATTGCACTGAATAAATTTGCCTTAGCTGATATGAGAGCCAAAAAAAAAACAGTCTCATCTTTAAAAGCCATTGACAAAGTACTGCAGATGGTGGAAATCTGTAATAAAACCCAAAAACGTTGATAAAACAAAGGAGGACAAGCAGCATTTTTTTTTATTTGTGTGGTAGGCTATATTAGGGGTATTGCGGTACCTAGGTGGGATGTACCTTATACTGTAGTATGAGTGGTAGAACCTGCCTGCTGGTCCCGCCCAGCAGGTGGAGCATAAGAGTCTGTGTTTCACCCACAGCTGTCATTCTGTACCGGAGCTGCTGGGGTAACTACTTGTTCATTAAAGCCTTCAATTGGATTACGATTTCGCTTCAGTAGTGATTGATCGTGCATCAATTTGTTTATGGGATGTGGGCGTCGCTGGCTGGGCCAGTATTTGTTGCCCATTCCTGAAGGCATTTAAAAGTCAATCACATTGCTGTGGATCTGGAGTCACATGTAGGCCAGAGCAGGTAACAATGGCAGGTTTCTTCGCTAAAGGACATAAGTGAACCCGATGGGTTTTTACGACAATCGATTCATGGCCACCATTAGACTTTTAATTCCAGATTTTTATTTAATTAAAATTTCACCATCTGATATGGTGGGATTCAAACCCTGGACCCCAAAGCATGATTCCGTGCCTCTGGATTACTAGTCCATCGACAATAACATGTTGCCACTGCCTTCCCTGTAAATAGAGGAACAGAGTTAATACTCCAGTTTGAAACCCTCATGCCCAACATGAATGGACAATCTAATGGGCGGGGTGGGGGGGGAACAGTTGCAAGTTATCAGGTGTAGAGGCCTGATAATAGCATTTAAATGTATTCAAAGTGGGAACCCGCGTTCAAAGGCAGGATTAATATTGCATCGTTGGCGGGGACAAATGCTATGGGAAATCTTGCTGGCATAAATCATGTTTTGAAACTCCCGGGGCAGCACAGTGGCGCCGAGGTCTCAGGTTCGATCCCAGCTCTGGGTCACTGTCCGTGTGGAGTTTTCACATTCTCCCCGTGTTCATATGGGTTTCACCGTCACAACCCAAAGATGTGCAGGGTAGGCGGATTGGCCATGCTAAATTGGAAAAAATTAATTGGGTATTCTAAATTTAAAAAAAGTTTTGAAACTCCTGTGGATTTTCCATTTCCGCCACCAATCCTGACCCCTGTAATTGGGAACGGATAATCCTCTACTTTGAATATCATGAAGGCAGACATGGATAGATTATTGTTAAGTAAGAGAGTGATAGTTTGTTGCCATCAGATCAGCCACAATTTTATTAAATAGCAGAACAAGCTTAAGGGGCTGAATGGCTCCTTCTGCTCCTTGTTCATTGGCAAGGTTTGGCAAGTGACCCATCTCCGAATCTGTTCGTGGAAACAGGGAGCCTGGAGAGAGGGCAATTAGAGATATAAATTATTCATAGGCCACAGATTAGAAGGTTTGGTTTTGAAGGTAGAAGACAGTTGATTTACATTTCTGTTCTGAACATCCCAAAGCATGCCATGTTGACATAGGGTTGGGCTGTGGGCGTTATACAGTTTTGTTTAATTTATCTGGGTTTTTGCAAAAAAGGCAGTGTCGAATTTGGTCTTGTGTAGGTTGCAGTTCACTTAAAGTTCATGAGTTTTGTAAATAAAGAGACTGGAAGAAGTGCGAGTCTTGGGGATAGAGGAAGGAATCTACAGTCTGCTAAGTAAATTGGGGAAAATTAAGACTAAAAAATGAAATTGGGATAAAATAAAAAAAGGGGAATTGATAAGGGCAGATGTCTGAAGGGGGTTTTGATAGACAAATTAGCATACTAGTGAAAAAAGCAACTGTTTACCTATGTGACAAGCGAAAGCAATGGGATATAGAAGAGGTAATTTCCAAGTGGAGAGATAAAGAAATTGGCACTTGTATGCTAAAATGCCGGGTCCACAGGATAGGTAACATCAAACAGAAATAATTATGTATCCATAACGCAATAACTAAAACACAATAACACAGTGGAGGCAGCTACCATCACAGCCACCCCCAAGTGCAGATATCAGTCTCTTCTGAAAACAAACTTGCAAAAAGGGCAGCTGGTTAAATTCTAAAAATTGAACTGAGAAAATTACACCTTTGCTGAAACAGTTTTCCCAAATATGGACAAGTAACCTGTCCGTGGTAATTATCTGCTGGATTTCACTCAGAGTTATATAATATTGGATGTTGTTTGGGAACACAGGGTATTTCAGAGTTTAGGAAACATAGGTATTTGGAAACAAAGGGGCAACTTCATGTAATACTGTGTGTGTATGGGCACCTGTGTAGTTATGTGTACTCTTGTGGCGTATTATAGTATTTCTTGTCATTGATCACAAAATTACGGGAATATTCCTTCCTGATTTGCATGACTTTTCTCACATTGTACGAAACTGAAAATATATACTGCTAAGAACCAATGGTCCAAGTTACCGTCTGGATTTTGGAATACCTGCGCATTTAACATCAGGATTCGTAACAAAATTAGAGGGTTGTCTGGTATTTTGAAATAACATAATTCCTTGGGTGTGGTGTAGGCAAATTTGTAATACTTAAACATAACGAAAGTGAGGAACCAAGTTAGAACATAGAACATAGAACATTACAGCGCAGTACGGGCCCTTCGGCCTTCGATGTTGCACCGACCTGTGAAACCATCTGAAGCCTATCTGACCTACACTATTAGCTGGTGTGTGATTTGAAATAAGGTGGCTGCAACATGACTTGCAATAGCTAAGGCTTGTTTGGGAGTAGATAATATAACCTTGAAAAGTCTGAAAAGTGTACCTAATGCTAAATTTATGTAATTGCTGATTTAGAGTATAATTTGGAGTCTCTGCAGGGAATAAGAAAGTGTTGGTAATTGAATAGCGAAGCATTTACATGTACAAGAGTTGTCAGGTAGACCAAGGTCTTTGAAAACTGTTATGGGAGCGGTGTTTTCAGAACCCCAAAATGTACCATGGAGTTCAACCAACCTCTCCCTTTACTGTTTCTTTTGAAGCACATGGCTTGTTCTCCAGGTGTGGTATTACAATTATGGACACGTGAGTTTTTAAGCACAAAACAATGTTTATTCCATGAATTCAACTTAACCTTTTAAATAAACATTGGATCACTTAACACCCCTTACGGCTGTTTAGCACAGGGCTAAATCACTGGCTTTGCAAGCAGGCCAGCGGTGCCGGAATGTGGCGACTAGCGCCTTTTCATAGTAACTTCATTTGAAGCCTACTTGTGACAATAAGCGATTTTCATTTCATTTTTAATTTCATAACCCCGAAAATAATACAACACTAAATAATCCCTCAAAATGTTCCTTCAAACCTCCAAAAGACTTCACCTTTAACAACAGACATGAGGTTACATTCAATATACTTATAGTCTTTGGATTTTCAGACATTAGCAGACCAGTTCTGTGGTTTCTTCTTGCAGCTTTTTGCAAAACACACAAACACTCCCAGCTTTCTCCTCAAACCTGAAACCAAAAGCAGAAGTGAGCTCAGCTCAGCTCCTCCCCACCCTCTGACATCACTTCAGTAATATGAGCTGTTTCATTTCTTAAAGGTACATTGCTTAAACATCCATTTCTGAAAGGTATTCTCACATGATAAAATGAGGAAATTGAATTAGCTAAAATGCAACTACAAATGAAGGAAAATGATAAAGAGAAATAAATAGAAATGAAGAAATCTGAATTAGAGGCAAAGTAAAAAATAGAACTGAAGAAATTTGAAATGCAGGTAAAGCAAAAGGAAAGGAAAAGAGAAAAGAGACAGCTTTTCGAAGGGAATTGGAAATGGAGAAGTTAGCAGTGGTAGAAAGGGAAAAGGGAGTCAACTTAAAATGCTGGAAGTTAAAGCAGAGACACCAGCGCAGATTGAGGGAGGATGTAGTTCTAGACATGAACCTAGTGGGGAGATGTTTGGATTTGTACAGGCCCTTCCAAAATTTGATGAAAAGGACCTGGAGGCATTTCAAAATTTGAAAGCAAGATAAATAAAATGGTCGCAAACTATTTGGATGCTGCTCTTAGAGAAAACACGTTGGCAGGGCAAATTAAGTCGATTCATCCTTGTCTGGGGCGTATGATAGAGTGAAGAAAGCTATATTGAGTGCTTAAGAGGCTAACAGACAAAAGATTCAGAGTGAAGAAAGCTATAGTGCTTAAGAGGCTAACAGACAAAAGATTCAGAATGAAAGAAAATAGTCTGGATAGATATATTGAATTTGAAAGGATTAAACAGCAATTTTTTTTTTTTTTTATAAATTTAGATTACCCAATTATTTTTTCCAATTAAGGGTCAATTTAGCGTGGCCAATCCACCTACTCTGCACATTTTTGGGTTGTGGGGGCGAAACCCACGCAGACACGGGGAGAATGTGCAAACTCCACACGGACAGTGACCCAGAGCCGGGATCGAACTTGGGACCTCAGCGCCGTGAGGCGGTTGTGCTAACCACTAGGCCACCGTGCTGCCCTTTAAACAGCAATTTTGATAGGTGGGTGAGAGTATTAAAAATAGAAGGGACTATGAATTTGGAAGAATTCAAAGATTCATTCCCTGCAGTGGAATGAGGCATGTGGAGGAGCAAAGAGTTGATTTTGCTCCAGGAATATTTTTTTGAGGTTCTCCAAATATTCCATTAGAGTGCTTTCTCCCCATGTAATGCCTTTATTCTTGTTTGCATCAGTGCAGCCATATCCTGCAGCTGATCCGGTCTTACACCCAAAAAGATCCAAGCGGTTTGGGCCAACTCTTTATGTTTTCCACCTTTTTCAATGTGTGGCACACAACATAAATCTTTGTACAGAAGTTCTTTCCTTTCCCTGGACCACCCATTTGGACTCCTTTGGGATCTTGGAGTCAAAACAGCAAGGCAGTGGAGCTTGCTGATGATTATAGATTGGTTCAGCCTTTTTTTTCAACACATTTTTAAGTCTGAGAAAGAGAAAATAGGAATGTCCAAGAAAAGACAGTCAAGCAAGAGTGTTTTAAGCAAGTTTTAAAAAGTTTAAGCAAGGTGGTTAAAAATTCCAAGAAGACTTTACCTCAAAGTATAAAAGACCTAGCTGAGGGAATGAGGGATATGGGGAAAGTTAGATGATTTATTGTAATAAACTGGGCCATACAAAAGCATTATAATAGTAATAATAATAATAATCTTTGTTAATGTCACAAATAGGCTTATGTTAACGCTGCAATGTTATGCTGGGAGTTAAATGGGAATCCGGTTGGAGTTAACTCTCAAGAAAGGAAATACCAAATCAGAGAATGGAGAAGAGGAGAAGGTGGTAGGGTTTGTACACAAAGAAGAGAAAATAATCGCGGTGAAAATATGTGAACAACTTGTACAGGGGTAAAGTGAACAGCAGGTGGCTGATGTGTTTAAGGATTTCGAATGTGAATGGAAATATATTTCATGTGTACAAAATTGAATTGGGAAAGATATTAAAACTTTGAGATACAGGAGCAAGTCAATCCCTAATGTTGCAGGGTAAAGATATTTGTTGTTCAGAAGGGATATTGAAGGAAGAGGTTCTGGTTGGCAGTATTCATAGAGAGGCTAAACAAATTCCTCTCTTGAAAGTAAACTTAGAGAGTAGCTTGAAGATGGGAGAAGTGGTTGTAAATGTGGTAGAAACAATTCATTCTTGGGAATGATATAGCTGGATTACAGAAACTAGTAATGTCAACTGTGGTTGAACAGCCAGCAGAAAATCAAGCTACAGAAGAATTCCAAATGGACCATTCTGGCATGTTTCCTGATTGTGTGGTAACGAGATCACAGAGGCACATAAGATGAGACGTGAGAAGGAGGAATTAGGAGCACGCAATGAGAAAAGTGAGATAAGGTCATCTGATATTATATTTAGTAAGCTGAGTGAAGATGGAAAAGGCAAAGTCATCTCCTGGGAAGTAACCTCTGCTGCCGACTGAACATACGGGACAGAGTGTCCACATTACCTTGTCTGGAACTAGCGCAGTGTGCAATGTTGAAATTTAAATGTGTGCAAGAGTCAGACACCATTTTGTGATGCAGTCATTCCTGTCTTTGTTCCAAAACATCATCCTCACCTCTTTCCAGATGGCTTCCTGTCGTGCGTCAGGGATGTGGTCGGGTCATAGTCACACCTTCTGTCCTGGTTCCGTGAGCATCTTGTGTTCCAGGATGGGAGTTTTACCTCGAACGCTTGACAACACAGCTCAAACTCCCGTATATCTTGCCTTTGGGAGGGTGTGAGATTTCCTCTCTGCTCTTCCTAAGCACTGTCCTCATCAACAGGCTCTGGGTTTAGTGAAACCACTAACACCTCTTGGTCATGCCATCTCTTCAAATGATTGACATGGTAGATTTGCTCTTTCTTTCTCTGGCCTGGTTGCCTTTCTTTCTAAATGACCGGACTCAGCTTCTCAATGATTTTGCAGGGTCCCTTCCAGGTTGTCAGAAATTTACATTCAGTGGTCGATACCAATTATCAGGACACGTTATCCTGGTTGGAAATCTCTGATGGTGTGCTCAGATTGTATCCCTCGCTTGGTTGAATTGAGCCCTTCCACTCATCTCAAGTCCAGGCAGTTCCACTGTTGAGAGACTGTCTTCATGCTCATCATCAGGAGGGTCCCCTTTCGCATCCCCCAGACAGGACACAGCATCTGATGCAGTACACTAGGGCTGCTCCAATAGTACCTGGGACATAAGGGAAATCTCACCCAATCAATACGTGATATGGCATGTACTTCATAACACTAACCTTGGCCTGGCAATCGCCTTGGGGTGTTTGAAAGTGGAGGTATGTCCATGTACACAATTGATTGCCAATGTATCTGCTCCTTCCTCCAGTGACCTGCCTTTGGGTACCACACTTGGGTCTACCAGAGTTACCATGCTCCCCAAGTCCAAGGTGTCCTCTACGATTCTCTCTTCCACATACAGTTGACGGGTTCTTGGGGGTACAGGGTTGCTGATGCCTTAGGCTGTAAAGCAATCCAGGACACAAGAAAAAGAAAGCGAAACAGGTTTATTTTAACTCAAAAGGTTAAAAGCAATTACTGTGGCTGTACAACACAAATGCCCCAGCCCAGGACTATCAGAACTCCTGATCTGGGACTGGGAGACCTTTGGCTAAGATCAAGCACGGAACAAGCCCAAGGTGAGGTGCAATGTATTTTTTATCACCTTGGATATTGTATGTTTCTCTTGTAGAGATCATGAATTGAATTCAATTTGAATTGCCTTTTGGAGGAAGCAATGAGATGGATTAAGGGCTTGCCTGTCCACTCTGTGGATTGGCTTTGTACCTTTAAAAATGCAAAAAATATATCTGGAAAAAAAAAGGCTCACTAACGAGTCCCAGCTGGGCGGGACTCTGCCCGCTACCAGGGGAACTCGTATTTTACGAGCCCCACAAGATCGATCAGTGATGCCCTGTGGTCCTTATGAGGGTTATCACAGCCTGCAATACAGTTACAGTCCATATCCTTGGGATCTTCCTTTGTCCTAGGGTCATCCTGACAGGGACATTGTCCAACCAGGTGTCCCAGTTCCCTACAAGCGTAGCATCATTTCCTCTCCATCGTTGGGAAATGGTGCACTTCGGTTAGTGCCCTACTTCCCACAGTAGGTTTCTCCATTTGTCCTGCCTTCATCAGTAACGCTGTTGCCTCCCTAGTGGTAGAGTCCTGAGGACGTGATCCAGGACGACTGTTTCCACCACTTGTCCAGGGCTCAGCTCCTCTGGTTGTAGCCAACTCTGGGCCAAGTGTATGGAATCAAATATCTGGGAATGGGGTGCTCTGGCCTCTTAATATACCCAGGCATGGGAGCACTGAGCTCACTGAGAAGTCATTACTCCTAGCCATGCTAGGATCTCTTTCTTCAGTGCCTCGTAATCCTTAGCCATTTTCTCCTCTAGGACATAATAAGACTTCTGGGCTTTGCCAGCCAAATATGGGGCAATAATTCCAGCCCACTGTTCTCGTGGTCAGACGTTCCTGTTCTCTGCTCAGATAACCTCAGGAAAACCTCCACATCATCTTCCTCAGTCACCTTTTGCAGCACTTAGCCTATGGAGTTCAACCACTAGTTGCTGCTGACTCTTCATTTGCTCTTCCAGCAACTAATGTCTAGTCTCTGATTGAGTCTGGGTGTTTTGTGCAGCGCCCCAATGGACCAGTGCAAGTTTTTGTATTTGAGCTTCCATTATGGAACTGAGTTCTCCATGGTTACCCACAACCTCTTGCATATTCTCCTCCAAATGTGACATTGCAAGGGGCTGGGGATAGTGATAGGCAGAATAGAGTTCACTCAATTCAAAAGCTCACACAGCTGTCCAAATACCAAAAACTGAATCTATTTCAAGGTCTTCAGATACTCAACAAAACAGGAAAGAAAGGATATAAACATTGCGCTGCTCTTTGAACCTAATCTCACACCAGGCTGTCCTATCGTATCAGGCAATGGGACCCTGTTGTGAGGACCTCTCTGGCTACATCGAGGGCATCTTGAAACCCATCGTACAAGGAACCCCCAGCTTCTGTCGCGATACGATGGACCGTACTTATGCGTGTGGAACTTGGCTATCAGTTTCTGCTCGATGATTCTACATTGTCGCACATCCTGAAGGCCGACTTGATGAACGTTTACCCGAAGGTCAGAGGCTGAATCCCCTTGACTGCTGAAGTGTTCCCCGACCATAAGGGAACATTCCTGCCTGGCGATTGTCGCGCGATGTCCGTACATCCATTGTCAAATTAAATGGTTGTAGTAACAACCGCCATCTAAATAACTTGTGTTCCAATTTTGAAATCACTCCAGAAATGTTTGGAGATTATGGTCTTGAAATATGATTGTTTCTGCTGAATTACTGGCCACAAAATCTCAAAATATTGTATTGCCAATACCAAACTTAAAGTCACTTTTTCAATTGTACAATATGTCTGTTGTTGAAGATTTAAAATACTCCACAAGTGTTCTAATTTCAAGTTCATCTTCCTGTAACAACACAGTCCCCGCACCAATGTCACTAGCATCCAGAGCTGATTTAAACTATTTGTCATAATTTGGTGAGGCCAACACTGAAGCTGTTGTCAACGCAGCGTTTAAATGTTGGAATGCAGTTCAGCAGTCCTCTTTCCAGTTAAATTTCTTGTTCTTCTTCAAGAGTTCTGTTAGTGCTAAAGTTTGGCACAAACTTAGGATAAAATCCACTCATTCCAGAAATCTTCAAATCTCTTTTCTTGTTGAAGGTCCTGGAAAATCCCAATGGCCTGGCATCTCGTGGAACAATCTGACCATATCTCACAATATGTCCTAAATGTTAAATAAATTCAATTTTTCCAAATCCATGACTAGATTAACTTTTTTTAAATGTTCAAACAGTTTTTTTAGGTGTTGCAGATGTTCTTTCCAACTTCGACTAAACACCACTAAGCCATCAATGTACACTGCACAGTGACTCAGTCCTTCAATAACTTTATTTGCTAGTCTCTGAAATGTTGCAGGTGCATTCTTCATCCTGAATGACATAACTTTAAATTGATAAGGTCCATTTGGCACCACGAATGTTGTGATTTGCTTTGGCCTCTCGGACAAAAGTACTTGCCAGTATCTGTTTAGGAAGTTTATTTTTGTAATGAATTTAGATTGTCCAACTCTTTCAATGCAATCCGCCAACTGTGGTATTGGAAACAAATCCCTTTTGGTGATGACATTCGCTTTCCTGCAATCCACACAAATTCTTTATGTTCCATCTGACTTCGGCACCATTATGATAGATGAACTCCAAGCATTAGAGCCCAATTTAATAATGTCATTTTGGAACATATATTCAATTTCCTTCTGTATTTGTGATAACTTTGCTGGATTTAATCTATATGGATGCTGCTTTATTGGAACTGTTTCCCCCACATCGACATCATACATCGGTATTTCCATTCTACCTAAACAAATACTTCTATAAGATTGAAGTAACTCTTCCACTTCATTTGGTTCTTATTTGGAAGGTAACTTAACGAGTTGTTTAAATTTCCAAGTACCTTCTCATTACCCAAAGGAATTAGAGGAAAGTCGCTCAAAGAATTTAACCCCGGCTCTTGTCCCTGCTTCATTTCAGTGGTCCTCTAACGCCATGACCAAGTCAAAAAGAATAAATCTTGTAGAATCATTTGGTTCTTTATTCTACTCCTTTTTCACATTTTCTCCCAAATTTACACCCACCAACAATAAACAATAATCAGTAACAAATATGTCAATCCCCATCTCAATAACAATGATCCCAGCCTCCCACCAAACCCCAAACATTAGCCCACATGTTCACATAAACAAATTACAAAAAGGAATCGGGAATCACCCATAGTCACCATTGACACCCATCACCCCCCTCCCCCCCAGCCCTCCCACACCCCCCCCCAACTAATGTTCGCTATTATCCAGTTTTTGAAAGTGCATAATAAATAATGCCCATGAATTGTAGAACCCCTCCGTCCTTCCCCTCAGTTCAAAATAGCGGGGTCCAATTGCCCCGCCCCCCCCCCCCCCCCCCAGGACCCCGGGGGCCCGCCCGCGCCACCAATCCCGCCGACGCAGAGGTGGTTTAAAATATGTCGGCGGGAGAGGCCTGACAGCGGCGGGACTTCAGCCTATCGCGGGCTGGAGAATCGCCGCGGGGGGCATGCCGATCGGCGGGGCACGATTCCCGCTCCCGCCGATTCCCGAGTGGCGGCGAATTCCGGCCACGGCGGGGGCTGGATTTACGCCGCTCCCGGGCGATTCCCCAACCCTGCGGGGGGTCGGAGAATTACGCCCCTTGTTTGTAAATACTTTGGGGTATAATTTACGTGAATACATGTTTTTAAATCTTTGTAATGCCATATAAGATAGAACTGATAAGAAATGTTTGAGAAATGAAATCTTCTTTCAAATTATGACATTTCATTTGAAAAAAGAGGGAAAGTGTTAAGAATTGGGGAAAATTAAGTTTAAAAAATGAAAATGGGATAAAAGAAAATGTTACGTGGAATTGATCAGGGCAACTTATCAACCTTATCTGCACATCTTTGGACTGTAGCTAAGTGTACTGCTGTACTGTATTGTTATCCTTTAAGGGCAGCATGGTGGCACAAGTGATTATCACTGTGGCTTCACAGCACCAGGGTCCCAGGTTCGATTCCCTGCTGGGTCACTGTCTATGCGGAGTCTGCACGTTCTCCCCGTGTCTGCATGGGTTTCCTCCGGGTGCTCCGGTTTTCTCCCACAGTCTAAAGACGTACAGGTTAGGTGAATTGGACATGATAAATTGCACTTAGTGACCAAAAAGGTTAGGAGGGGTTATTGGGTTACGGGGATAGGGTGGAAGTGAGGGCTTAAGTGGGTCGGTGCAGACTTGATGGGCTGAATGGCCTCATTCGGCACTGTATGTTCTAACTGTCTGAAGAAGGTTTTGATATGTGCATTAGCAAGAAAAGCAAATGTTTGCCAATGTGACGAGGGGAAAGCAATGGGAAATAGAAGAGGTAACGTCAAAGTAGAGAGATAAGGGAATTGTCATTTATATGCTAAAATGGCAATTACACAAGGTGGGTAACATCAAACGGCAAGAATGATATATCCATACCGCAATAATTGGAGAAAGGGACACAGTAGAGGCAAGTTACACGCAGCTGCAGAAACAGTCTCCCCTGGAAACAAGTTATTGCTAAATCAGAAACTCGAACATGTGGTTCTTAGCGTTCAGGAAACATAGGTAGTTGGGAACAAGGAGGTAACTTCATGTAATACTGTGTGTGCATGGCCATCGGTGTAGCTAAGTGTACTGTTGTACTGTATTATTGTGCTTCTTGTCGTGTTTTTTTCTTTTAAGTTAATAAATATTCTTTATTAATTGATCACAAAATAACTGAACTATTCCTCCCTGATTCATATATCTTTTCTCACAGTACACCAAATTGAAAATATACACCACTAAAACCAATGTTCCACACTACTCTCCTGGTTTTAGGCTATCCCCCTTTGTGTTTTGGGACCCTCGCGTTTAACAATCAGCTAGCCTGGAGAATACACTGAAGCCTAAGTTTAGCCCCAGGTTGTGCAAAGATGAACTCTGATCTCCTCAGGTAGAATGACGTGCAATAATTAACTAATTGTAAACGCTACCCTCATTCTATTTACATTTAGATAAGTTGAGCGATGTACCATGTTCAATATGTATCTGTGATGAATTAAGGTTATGATAGAAAGTCGAATATTTCCTGATGATGCAGTTCTTTAAGGTGGTAAATGTATTTATTTTTACAAAAGAAGAAAGTCTAACCATATTGTGTTGACATTCAATGGTATTAGCATTGCTGGGTCGCACACCATCAATATCCTGAGGGTCATCAATGGCCTGAAACTTAACTGGAAAAGCCAATTAAATGCCAGAGCATGTCAGAGGCTGGGTATTCCGTAGGGGCAACTCACCGTATGTGTTCCCCAGAGCCTATTCATCACCTTCAAGTCAGTAGTGTGATGGAACACTCTCATCTATCCTAGATGACTGCAGCTGCTATAGCAATCAAAGTTTGACATCATACAGGAGAAAGCAGCCTGATTGATTGGCATCCATCCATTACCTCAATTATTTACTCCCTCCGCCACTAATTCTGCAGTGTGTACGATCTACAGGGTGCAGTGCAGCAATTTGCAAAGGCTCCAGCACCATCTGCAAATTCCCCTCCAAGTCACATGCCATCCTGACTTGTGAGAGATGTCCGGTAACTTCCCTCCCCCACGGCATATTCGTGACAGGAACCTCAGTGGCATGGCTGCCCACAGGGGTAACTAATCGAGGTAATTAATAGGACTACCTCCCATACTCGCGGGCAATTTCTAGCATTGGGAGGGCCCACCACCAGGTGGGAGACTGCAAGGTAAACCTTGATTGTATCCAAGCTAGTTACTGGGTAGGGATCATAGAATCCCTACAATGCAGAAGGAGAGGCCATTCGACCCATCAAGTCTGCACTGACCTTCCGTAAGAGCACCTCACCAAACCCAGTAGCTCCACCTAACAATGGGACACTAGGGAGCAATTGATCATGGCCAATTCACCTTATTTGCACATCTTTGGACTGTGGGAGTAAAATGAGCACCCGGAGGAAACCCACACAGTCACAGGGATAACGTACAAACCATGCACACAGTCACCCAAGGTTGGAATTGAACCCAGGTCTCTCGCACTCTGAGGCAGCAGTGCTAAACACTGTGCCACTCCTTCAGGGCTCACCACAGGGGCTGGTTTAGCACACTGGGCTAAATCGCTGGCTTTTAAAGCAGGCCAAGCAAGCCATCAGCACGGTTCAATTCCCGTCCAGCCTCCACGAACAGGCGCCGGAATGTGGCGACTAGGGGCTTTTCACAGTAACTTCACTGAAGCCTACTTGTGACAATAAGCGATTTTCATTTTCATTTTACCTTCATGGCTGACCCCGTGGCTAAGGCAATGCCGCTGGAATATGTCAAACTGCCCCCAAACCCCAGCCTGCTCAACAAAGCTTATCTTGTTTTGACTTTGACGTTCCCTCTCCTTCGTTCTGCAGCCACAGCAGTGGCTCCTTCTCACAGTGGTTTGGCAGTGTTAGGAAGTGGGTCACCATCCTCAATTGGTCAGTGGTCCCAGCAGCAGCTTCTGACTTGGCCGCCATTAATAAAACATCACCTGCTAGCGTGTGATCGGGTTCCACGTTTGTTACAGGCAACGGGACTTCTCAACTTGTGAGAAAATTCATCTCTTTGGCCCAGAGTTTCGCCATTATGAGGTAGCACCTGTCATGGTGAAAATAGCGGAACTGCCTGAACACGCCATTTTCACTGGGCAGGAATGGGGCTGTGGCGTATTTCATGTAAGCGGGTTCTGCAGAGGCAGCTGGCCATTTAAATCAGCCATTGCATTGATTCTGGTCTGATTTTGAGAACCTAGTTGGCTGGGATCCTGAAGTGTAAAAAGTAGACCTGATAAGAGTATGGCATATTTCTTTGGAGAAGCTGGAGACCCTTTTGGAGAGGCGCAGATAACTCTGTGGAATATGCCATAACATTTTCTTCCCTTCCCCAGAAATGGCACTAAACAAACTCCCAACAGTTTTCCCTTTAACCCAAGCAGTAAGAAGGTGGGGCTATTGTCCTCTCAGGGAAATTATCTTTGCCCTGGCAATCGTGCATCCAGGCACCAGGAAGAATTTTGGGATGGATAAGTGTTCATAGAGCTTCGTGCAAAGGAACATAGAAGATGGGCATGACCATAAAAGCCAATCGCTGTGAGCTGCCGAACGCCAGAGGGAGGGGAGGAGAGGCAGGACAACCAGGTACTACCCTGTGGAAACCAGTGTCAAAGGCAACTGAGGGTGAGTCGTTCGGTATTAACAGGCATAGGTGTCATGATGCTGCAGCAACTTGAGTCACAATCTACCAAACTCCCCCACCATGCCCTGTCAGTGGCTGTGAAGGAACTGTCACTCTGAACTTCTATGCCGAGGATTTTTCGAGGAATCATTTGGGGAAATGTTTGGTATATCCCAGTCAGCAAAACACAGCTGCATTAAAGCTCTACCAAGGTCCTGTTTTCTCCTGTGGGGCTCATCTTAATTTCCTTGATGTTTTGGCACCTCAGAAGCAGCGAGCCACAGCCTTTGCCCAGTTAACAGGGTGTTACTAATTGGGCCCATGTTGCCAGAAAGGTCTCATTTCAACATGCAGACACTTTTGTCAACCAGACATTCTTTACTCAGTCAATATACAGATGTTTGTGACCACAACAAGGTCTTCCTTCAAGTGTGCAAGCTTCCCTGGCAGCTGCGATGACCTCTTCATCCTAAGGAGTCCCTAACTCCCTCAGGTTTTTCAACCATTAATGCAGATCCCTGATTTTCTTCTAGGGGCTTGCCTCTTAAGTACTTGGCTAATGATCCCCTTAAGAGCACACAGAGGCCGGGCACAGCTACAACAGCAACCATGGCATCACCAGCAGGACCATCGTGTAGGCCATTAACATTTTAAAGATTCACTTCAAGTACCTCGATTGCTCAGGTGGGGCTCTGCATATGCCTCAGCAAGGTTATCATGAATAGTTATGGTGTGCTGCATGCTGCACAACATTGGGGAGGGGCATACAAATCGATGATGATGAGGCCAGGGGCAGAGCTCCAGGCTCTGAGGAAGAGGAAGATGAGGGGGAAAAAGGAACTCCTGTCCATTCGCAAGATTACAAAACGGATGAAGAGGCCGCCTATGTCAGAACAGGGGAGGCATGGCCTTGTAGCTATGTTCTTGAGGGGATCATCACCAGATGGATCCTTGTGCAAAATAGGTTCTCATAAGGTCCTCCGACATCACTGTTGCCATTACAGCTAAAGAACATTGCAGAATAACTTCACAATTGTTCAAAGGACTGTCCATTGCCCCCATAAAGGAGAGAATAAGCATCAATAAGCTTGACTCAGTCATATTTGTAGACTGAAATCCAAATTATCATTACCGTGTCCCTCATCATATTGCATATATACATGGTAATAAGTCATTCACAATCTGGCCCCCTCACCTAAACACCAATGACTGTAAATGAGGGGCCCATGCTGACAATTGCCCATAATCAAATCATGCCCACATTACTGCGAGTGACACAATGAGTGCGATTCAGTGAACATAAAACAAAGTCCGCTGTCGGGTGCGTTTAGCAGGGTGTTTCTCAGTGGATGCAGTGCCAAGAAACGCCCCGCTATACAATGGCACTTTGATGTTTCTTTTAGCCTCAGTGAGTTTCTCCCCACCAAGGCCTCACTTAGAGTGATTTCTTGCTGGTGGGCAAATCTTGTTCAGAGTTTTCGTTTATATTGTGTCTCCACGGTTTTCTACCAAAATGAGTCACTTCGCATTTCTCCACATTGAACATCTGCCACCTGTCCACCCACTCTATTTGTTTGTCTATGTCCCTTTTGAAGTTCTACATTATCCAGTTCACAATGCTTCCAAGTTTTGTATCATTCTCAAGCTTTGAAATTGTCCCCTGCACACCAAGATCTAGATCATCAATACATATCAGGAAGAGCAAGGTCCTGACAGTGGACCCTGGGGCACCCCACTACAAACCTTCCTCCAGCCCAAAAAACATCCATTAACTACTACTCTCTGTGTAATGTCACTCAGCCAAATTCATGCCCTTGTTGCTAACATCCCTATTATTCCATGAACTATAGCTTTGCTCACTAGTCTGTTGTGTGGCACTGTATCAAATGTCTTTTGTAAGTACACCACATCAACAGCATTTCCCTCATCAACCCTCCCTGTTACCTTGTCAAAAACTTCAGCAAGTTAGCTAAACACAATTTTCTCGTAAGAAATTCACACAGGTTTTCCTTAATTAACCTGCATTTGACAATGTTGCTATTAATTCTGTCCCATGTTGGCAGCTGTTACGACAGATAAAAGGAATCGATAAGAACAATGCACTACAGCTAAGATTCCATTCTGACTTTATTTTTCATTTTCCTCCCAAAGTTTTTGGAATGAGAGAGGAGGGTAATTTTACAAATGGTTTTAAATTTTAGATCAAAATTAGAAACATATTTTCTTTTGTCCAATGCACATAGCTAAATTCTGTTAGTTGTTATGAATAATCAATTTTACTTGGTATTCATTTTGTTAAACTTACTTTACGCTTTACTGGAATTGCTCCAATAAACTTCCATACCAGTGGATCTAACTTGCTGCCAAAACAGCTGGAGTGACAGATTGCAGTTGCCCCAAGAGCAGCCACCGCACCACAAGTGAGCTGTAGGTGGACAGGAACTTGTAGTCATGCTCTGCTTAACCCACCCACATTGCAGTCTTGTCAGGTTTCTATTATTAGCATTCTTATTAGTGATGAATTTGAACATAGAACATAGAACAGTACAGCACAGAACAGGCCCTTCGGCCCTCAATGTTGTGCCGAGCCATGATCACCCTACTCAAACCCACGTATCCACCCTATACCTGTAACCCAACAAACCCCCCCCCAACCTTACTTTTATTAGGACACTACGGGCAATTTAGCATGGCCAATCCACCTAACCCGCACATCTTTGGACTGTGGGAGGAAACCGGAGCACCCGGAGGAAACCCACGCACACAGGGGGAGGACGTGCAGACTCCACACAGACAGTGACCCAGCCGGGAATCGAACCTGGGACCCTGGAGCTGTGAAGCATTTATGCTAACCACCATGCTACCCTGCTGCCATTGAACATCATGCCACTTAAATTTGCTTTACAAACACTTGGATGAAAATGGGTGAGGCGCAATTCTTCCTGGTGAATCTGCCCCTCTGGATTGTTGAGTGCTTTACGCTCTACGTGGCAGCTCTCCATACTTCATGACCTGTATAGGAAGCAATCTGCAGGGCGGCACGTAGCAGAATGGTTAGCACTTGGACTGCGGTGCTGAGGACCCGGGTTCGAATCCCGGCCCTGGGTCACTGTCCGTGTGGAGTTTGCACATTCTCCCCGTGTCTGCGTCAGTTTCACCCCCACAACCCAAAGATGGGTCCCAGGTTCGATTCGATTCTGTGTGCAAGTTAGGTGGATTGGCCACGCTAAATTGCCCCTTGACAAAAAAAAAGAATTGGATACTCCAAATTTAAGAAAAAAAGGAAGCAATCTGCAAATACAATTCAGTTTTAAGCCTTGTAAGCATAAGATCATGAGATCGTAAGAAATAGGAGTAGCATTAGGCTATATGGCCTATTGAGCCTGCTTCGCCATTGGATACGATGATGGCTGACTGTGACTTTTTCTGCCTGTCTCTCCATCTCCCCCCTCCACACACACATACACACACATATATATATACACACACACACACACACACTCACACCAAATATTGCTGCTTCCTCTCCTGGGATGAAAGAATTTTTTTATTTTTTTATTTTTTTTTTATTTTTATTTTTTATAAATTTAGAGTACCCAATTACTTTTTCCAATTAAGGGGCAATTTAGCATGGCCAATTCACCTAACCTGCACATCTTTGGGTTATGGGGGCGAAACCCATGCAGACACGGGGAGAACGTGCAAACTCCACACAGACAGTGACCCAGGGCTGGGATTCGAACCCGGGTCCTCAGTGCCGTAGGCAGCAATGCTAACCACTGTGCCACCGTGCTGCCCTGGGATGAAAGAATTGAGAGAGACTCCTTCATCAAACTAGAGAGAGAGAGGGGGACAGTGCATGGCTGGCATGGACACCGTTCCCCCATTACCTTGTGGATCTTTTGAGAACCATGTTGGGTATACTGAGCGGATGTGTTTTAGCTGAAAGAAAACCCCTTGAAAACATCGCCCATGTAAAAGTGGACCCCTTAACTTTTTGTCTGAAAAATTTCCACTCTTACATGAGTGTATGCAATAATTTGTTTTTACTTCCCTTTTCATAACCTTTAAATTTTCCTAGATTTGGAACATAGCCGCATGATTTGCGTTGATTTCCCCCCTCCCCAACCAAATTGGAATTTGACCATGTTTTGTACATTGGGGGGCATGTTTCCTGCTGACAGCTGCAGTGCTTCCATCTTGCTGCATATATAAACAAAGCTTTTATGTAAAGCCCTTTACATTGCTTTTTGGGCAATGCACTTAACGCAGGTTGCACACTGTGCTCTTAAATAGACTATCAGCCAGAAGATTCACAATTTAACTGAAAACCTCCTGCAGTTCTACTTCTATATCAACATTAGAAAGCTACGGTTTTGTAAATGTTCGAATGCAGGGAGCCTGTGCATCTTTAGCTGGACAGACTATAATACAGGTTTGCACTCGCAAAAGAAACTCTGCTGTACTGATGTGGGCAGCTGGCAAGCAGAAACCGGCTGCTTTTCTTTACAGGAAATGAAAATAAGTGAGAGAGGGGCTTGACCTGGGTCACGCTTGCACTGGATCTGCAAGATGGTTTCTCAGCAATGTTAACAAAGCAGTTCATCTGCCCTCCATTTCAGTCAAAATTCCATTAAAGTGCAAAGCTCATCCACATCTGAAAAAATATTTGGTAGCATGTTGCAGGCTAGTTTCCGCAAATAGAACTTTAAAGAATTATGATGTCTTTGGTGGCATACAATTGAAGAAAAATTAATGTGGTATTATCTTGTTACCTATGTATGGTAATGCAATGGCTAGCACTGTTGCTTCACAATGCCAGGGACCCGGGTTCAATTCCTGGCTTGAGTCACTGTCTGTGGGGAGTCTGCAAGTTCTCCCCATGTCTGCGTGGATTTCCTCCGGGTGCTCCGATTTCCTCCCAAAGTCCCGAAAGACGTCCAAGGTGAATTGGACATTCTGAACTCTTCCTCAGTGTACCCGAACAGGTGCCGGAGTTTGGCGACTAGGGGATTTTCTCAGTAACTTCATTGGAGTGTTAATGTGAGCCTACTTGTGACACTGATAAAGATTATTAACTCTGAGGTCTGTCGTCTCTCGGAGTTGCCGACCTCAGCTCGCAATTAGAAGGTAAGTCTGGCTTCTGTAATACAGGCTTGCAAGAACTGAAGTATTCCAGCCATGGCCAGGTCAGAGGATGTTGCTCACAGCGCTCCTTCTGCACTGATTGGCAGGAGATTGACAGCTTCTTGGAAGTGCACCTGTCTTGCACTCTACTCGCCTTCAGCTACATTTCCTCCTGTTACCCTTCACCACAACAGGGGAGCAATTTATGCAGCATGACCGTGCACCTCTGATGAGGAACAAGAGGAAAACACTCGTAGCAGCACCAGCTGCTTCCTCTTCTGGACAAATGTGAGGTAATGCATTTTGTAAGGTCAAATACAAGTGAGAATTATACAGTAAAAGGCAGAACCCATAGTAGTACTGATAGGCAGAGAGATCTCGGCGTACAGGTCCACAGATCACTGAAAGTGGCAATGCAAATGCATAAGGGAGACAAGAATGTATACAGCATGCTTCCTATGCATGCTTATTCAGTATAAAAATTGTCAAGTCGTACTGCAGCTGTACAGAACCTTAGGCCCCATTTGGAATACTGCATACAATGCTGGTCACCACACTACCAGAAGGATGTGGATGCTTTGGAGAAAGTTACAGAAGAGGTTTGCCAAGCCTGGTCTGGAGGGTATTAGCTATGTGAAGAGGTTGGATAAACTCAGATTGTTTTCGCTGGAACAAAGGAGATTGAGAGAGGATCTGATAGAGGTTTACAAAATTTTGAGTGGCATGGACAGAGTGGATAGTCAGCTGTTTTTTCCCAGGGTAGTAAAGTAATTTACTGGGGGACATAGGTTTAAGGTGCGAGGGGGAACGTTTAAAGATGTGCGGGGCAAGGTTTTTACACAGAGGGTGGTGAGTGCCTGGAATACGCTGTCGGGAGAGGTGATGGATGCAGATACGATAGCAATATTTAATGTCTTGATGAATACATGAGTAGAATGGGAGTACAGGGATACGGACCCGGGAAGTGCAGAAGATTTTAATTTAGGCGGGCATCATGATCGGCGCAGGCTTAGAGGCCTGTGCTGTACTATTTTTCTTTGGCAGCATGCAGCTAACCACAAATATTCAGTTCCCAGGAGGTAGAGTTCCAAACAGATGCCGCGACTTTGCACTCGTGTTCACTGTGAGCACAAAGGGCGACATGGGCACAAAATATTGCAAGACTTGGAAAACAGAAAATTTGCCAGGGGAAATGCCTGGACACTATTCTATGCCAGGGGCAGTGTCATGGGGCAGTGCTGGGGGTGGCGGCTGTTATTTAAGTGGTGTTTTTGTGTTTCGTGCTCAGGTGATAGTCCATGACATCATTGTTTGCTTCGCGGGTTTTGCCTCCGTATAGATCAAGCAGTTGGCTCTTCAATAATCCTGCGCTCAGGGCAGCATGGTGGCCTAGTGGTTAGCACAACCGCCTCACGGCGCTGAGGTCCCAGGTTCGATCCCGGCTCTGGGTCACTGTCCGTGTGGAGTTTGCACATTCTCCCCGTGTCTGCGTGGGTTTCGCCCCCACAACCCAAAAATGTGCAGAGTAGGTGGATTGGCCATACTAATTTGCCCCTTAATTGGAAAAAATAATTGGGTATCTAAATTTATAAAAAAAAATAAATAGAAAAAAATCCTGCGCTGTTATTTGCATTAACCACCTCGCGCTTCTACTTCACGTTCTTTTGATCTTAGAGTGCAAAGCATTCCAGGATAAACAGAATTAAATTATTTTCAAGCAAGAAAAGAAAATTAAAGCTTTTGACATTGAGGCAGAATCAACAGCAGGTCAGCTGATTGCACCTGGCATTGGACCGGTAAGGTCATGGGGCAAAATAATTTTTAAAAAAAGAGTTCACACCTAAAATTAAAACCGGCACCCGAGGAATTCAGGCTGCAGAGCTCGACTCATGCACAGTTAGATTAAAACTCAGAGATCATGTGAGACAGAGAGATTTCTTGCCTCGCATTAAATCCAAGACAAGTTGCTACAATTGGTTTATATTACAATATAAACTAGACCACTTATATTAAGGGAAGCTCCTGACGGCAGGTTGCGAGCAGATCCTGGTATCCTGTAAAAAGGCGAGACCGTTTGGTGCCATTAGCTCATTCGAGGAAGAATCTGAAAATTAGAAGTCCTGTGCAGAAAGATTTCATTATTATATCTGAGCTAACAAGATTTCTGAGGATATTGTAGTGCCTGCTTTTCTTAGCACCATGGGTAGTAAAACTTTTAATCTACTCCGAAGTCTGGTCCAGCCCGAGAAACCCAGTAACAAAACATTTTGAGAATTAACTAAGATGCTGGAGGACCATTATTCACCCAAACCTTCAATAATAGTGGAGCGTTTTAGGTTTCACAGAAGAAAGCAACTGGAAGAAGAGAAAATAGCACCGTTTGTTGTGATTTTAAAGCGCATCGTGGAGTATTGTGAATTTGGTGACTCTCTCGATGATACAATCAGGCACATCTGGTTTGTGGGCTAAGAAGTAGGCCATACAGCGAAGATTGCTAATTGAATGAAATTGAAGTCTTAAAACAGCCTTAGAGATAGTTGTGTTGATGGGGCTTTCTGCGCAGGAGACTTCTCAGCTTGGAGCAGGCGTGAAGATCCATATAATGGCCACCACCCAGAGACCAGTGTACCCAGCAACAGGCGTGACATCGCTGTGCATAAATGGGCCATTCATGGGCTGATCGCTGGAGCAAGGATAGTCAATGCAAAAATTGTGGCAAAATTGGCCACAGAGCACGAGCTAGCCAGAGTAAACCACTTGTTCCAAAAAAGAATGTCCAGAGAAAGAAACAAAACACACCTAAAGGGAAAAACAAAACAAATTCCACCAAAAGAATGTACAGTGTTGACGAGGAAAATAATAAGAACAACGAAGACACAGCACATCAATCTGACGAGGAATAGAAGTTAAATGCACTTTCAGTTCAAGGTGAATCACATCAGTTCTGGATAGTTCTGAAATTAAATGGACAGCCTCTAAAAATGGAAGTCAATCTGCGGAGCAAAAATTGAATCACCTACCATTAATGCCAGCAGATGTCACCCTGTTGACGTACACTGAAGAAATGGTGCCTCTAAGAGGATACACCATAGTTAATGTAGAGTTAAGTGGGCAAACTGTGGAGCTGCCGCTCCATGTTGTCTGAGGACGTTTTGCAGCTTTTTTTGGTCACTCTTATCTCGAGGAGATATTGTTGAACTGCAGTGCTGTGAACAGGTTGGCTGATTTTAAAACAGATCTGCAGAGCATCTTCGAGAAATACAGTAGTTTATTGAAGACACATTGGGGTCCGTGAAAGGAGTACAGGCGGTATTTAAGATCAAACAAAACAGCCAGCTTAAGAGTTTCAAGACTAGCCATACGCCCAAAGGCAGAATTTGAACGAATGAGACTTATGGATACAGGTGGCATAGAACATGTCACCATTAGTGATTGGGCAACCCTCATTATGCCAGTAATGAAGCAGGATTAAACTATATGCATTTGAGGAGATTTTAAAACAATCATCAATCCAGGTTTATGCGTGGATCAATACCCGCTGCCATTGATTGAGGCTTTGTTTGCTGGCTTAGCAGGAGGACAGAAGTTCAGCAAGATTGACCTAATGCAGGCCTACCTGAAAATAAATTTTACAGCTGTATCTCAATACCTTCTCACCATTATAACACATAAGGGCCTATTATGTTATGAGAGGCTACCTTTTGGTATAACATTGGGACCCCCTTTATTTCAATGGTCCATGGACCAAATCTTAAACAGTCTGCAGGGGGCACAATGTTACCCTGATGACCACTGGTGTCAATGAACAGAAACAATTATGTAACCGAGAAGCCACATCGAAATGTCTTCAGACGCATGGTCTTCGTGTCAGGAAAGATAACTGTGACTTCTTTCACTCCTAGCGTTAATTATCCATTAAGGGAAATTTATTTCGAATCTAGCAACCATTACATAATTAGTCGTGCATAAAACAAGCATGGCAATGGACACCTGAGTGCGAAAAAGCATATCAGTCAGTTAAAGAAGCACTGAAGAAGTCAGAAGCGTTGGTACATTTCAACCCAAAGTTACCGCTACAACACGCCTGTGTTGCCTCACCGTACGGAATTGGAGCAGTGGTACCACCGATACTAACTTCAAGGAAAGAAAGCCCAATAGCCTTTGCGTCACGGACCTTAACAAGTGCTGAATCAAATATCGGTCAGTTGGAAGGAGGCACTACGGATTATTTTTGGTGTGCGAAAATTTCTCCAATACCCATATTGTCGTCACTTCATATTACCCTCAGGCTGTTAACTATTTTTGGACCACTTAAGGGGAGGCAATGGCGCAGTGGTATTATCGCTGGACTAATGATCCAGAGACCCAGAGTCATGTCTGGGGACCTGGGTTCAAATCCCACCACGGCAGATGGTGAAATTTGAATTCAACAAAAAGAAATCTGGAATTAAAAGTCTAATCATGATCATGAAACCATTGTTGATTGTCGTTAAAAACCCATCTGTGGTTGATTCTCGAATGCCCTCCGGGATGAGCAATAAATGCTGGTACAGCCAGCGACGCACACATCCCACTAACGAATAAAAAGGTGTGTAGTTTGAATGAAGGAATTCGCGAGAAGCTACTTCTGGTGGCCAGGAATGGACACACAGATCGAGGAAAAAACAGGACTATGGTAGTCGTGTGTGTGGGTGGAAAATGTATTGCTGTTGCCCCCATTGCATCAATGGGAGTGGTCTAAAATGCCTGGGCTGCATCTACCACTGACTTTGCTGGTCCATATGAGGGGCACACGTTCATGATTGTCATAGATCCACACTCCAATGGCCTGCGGCGGTCTTAATGAAGTCAACAACTGTGGAACAAACCATCGAAAAGCTCAATGAAATTTTTGCCAGATTTGGGAAACCAAAACAGATTGTGAGTGATAACGGTCCTTAATTAACAAGTTCAGGAGTTTGAGGATTATCTAAAGATGAGTGGTATCCAGCAAATAAATTCAGCATCTTACCACCCAAACACAAAAAGTTTGTCCAGTCCTTGAACCATGCACTGGAATCGCCTAAGGACCAAGGTTCATTAAATCGCTGTCTAACAGTTCTTGGTGACGTATCGCAACACCACACACGTGACTACTCAGAGTTTCCAGCTTTACTACTACCAAAGAGAAAGCCGAGAACTACATTTGATCTACCCTTACTGTAGGAGACGTTCGCAATAGTAGAATACAATCAGCAGTCGCAAATCTTAAGAAGAGAAGGTAATTCAAAAAGATGCTTGTTTCATCAAGGAGATCAAGTTTTGGCAGGCAGCTATACCACCAGCGAGAAATAGGTTCCTGCAACTTTATTAGCTCAAAGGGGCCCTGTCTCCTATACAGTACAAACTGAAGATGAGCTAGTATGGTGACGATATGCAGATCAGTTGTTCAATACACACGTCAATGTGCCAGTATTGTGTATGCCAGAATGACCTCAGGAACAATCACCGTCCATGCTACCAGATCGTGTGACTGCGACTTCTGGTCAATCGGCCAAGATTGCCAATGGACTCCTTGCTGCTTGTTATAGCCCCCATGAGGATCATGAATAACAATCTTCCAATGGGGCTTATTGAATACAAGCTCCCCAGGTAGAGGTCAGAGACCCACCACCTGGAGCTCGTAAACTGGAGGATAAAAGCAGGTCCCAGTCAGGGCCTGGTCAGATATACCCTCCAAGTAGGGGCCACACTGGGAATGAGGTACAAGAATAACTTGTATATTAGTGAATAAATCCAGTTATGTTTATGACAGTTTCCTTTGGAGTTACTACACTGTTACTAGTCTTCCTTCTGAAAAAGGTGAGCATAGTAAGAAGTCTTACAACACCAGGTTAAAGTCCAACAGGTTTGTTTCAAACACTAGCTTTCGGACCTAGGAAGGAGATGTGCTCTGAAAGCTAGTGTTTGAAACAAACATGTTGGACTTTAACCTGGTGTTGTAAGACTTCTTACTGTGCTCACCCGGCATCTCCACATTCTGAAAAAGGGACAGTAACACTTTCCAGGATAGAGACATCCTGTGAAGACCCGGAGAGTTCATCATAGGTCAAGAACAACCAAATACCCAAAGTGCGCAGGCAACCAATGTGGAATACACACCCACCATATTATCTTTCCTTTGAACTGTATTATTACTATAATGATTCATTTCCTCCCCTTGTATATATCCTTTCATGACTGTGTAAAAGTACTATGGATAATTATTGTTATGGGACCTTAGAAGTAAAGGTGGGGAGGGATGTTTTATATGTGGGGTTGTTGTGTGGCCACTCCACTCACGTGATAGTTCGTGACATCATCAGTTGCTTCACCATCGTGCCTCAGTCTAGATCAAGCCTTTGTACAGTTAACAGCCCTTCAATAAACCCACATTGTTATCAGCATTCAACGCCATATGCTTCTACTTCACATGGTTTTGTCCTGACAGTACAGAACATAACAGGGGCCTTCTAGAAAGCTTCAATGTGGGGGGTGGGGGGGGAAGAGTGTTTCCCCTTGTGCGTGTTTTGGAGGGGAGTGGGGGGGGGGGGGGGGTGTCCGCTTGTGCGTGTGGGGGAAGTTCCTATGTTTTCTATTGGAGATCGGGGCACCCTTTGAAAAGGGTGGCCCAAATCTGGGATTCCTGGCTGCTGGATTTTTCCAGCCCAGCCCCATCAAGGTGTGGACCACACCTGCAGATTTGTTCTGAGCAGAGTGCTGGATTACCTGGCGAGACAAACTGGCTGTGCAGCCTGCGAGCTGCAGGCCGATTTTCTCATCTCAACCAGCACTCTGAACAGAGAATGGAAAATTCCACCCGCAGGGTCTGCATGTAGAAGCTAAGTCTCTTGACATCTGTGAACAATTGAGCAGGATGCTCAGGCTTTCCTGGCAGGCGGTTGCTGATATCTGCATCTTCCTGAAAGAAGCCGACCTTCCAAGTGTACAAGGTAGACATGCGCTGTCCATATTTCCCATATCGGGGCAGCACGGTAGCATGGTGGTTAGCACAGTTGCTTCACAGCTCCAGGGTCCCAGGTTCGATTCCAGGCTTGGGTCACTGTGTGGAGTCTGCACATTCTCCCTGTGTGTGCGTGGGTTTCCTCCGGGTGCTCTGGTTTCCTCCAACAGTCCAAAGATGTGCGGGTTAGGTGGATTGGCCATTCTAAATTCCCCGTAGTGTCCAAAATGGTTAGGTGGGGTTACTGGGTTACCAGGATAATGGGGATAGGGTGGAGGCATGGGGCTTAAGTAGGGTGCTCTTTCCAAGGGCCGGTGCAGACTCAATGGGCTGAATGGCCTCCTTCTGCATTGTAAATTCTATGGTTCTCATATTTGTCAAGATAGCTGTCACTGGACAACTACCCAAGTGCTCCCATGGGATCTGCCTCTCTCCAAAGTTCTATGCTCTCTTCTGCTGCAAAGAGAGAAAGCAGAGAGTTGAGTGTTAGAAATGGCATGACTAGAGAAGAGGGATGTACAACATTGTGAAGTACAACTCTGGGGCATGGGTGCAAGCTGACAGTGGGATAAGGGTGAGTGTTGGCAATCCAGATGAGAATGTACCTGGACAGGAAGCAATGAGTGCAGCTGCAAGGTCTATTGAGTTGAGGAATGCTGTGCAGGATATTGCTGGGAAGATCCGACTGTGGGACTCGGCAACCTGAAAATGTTATGCTGCTTTCCTGTCCAGGTGCCCTGGATCCTCTTAGTGCACTGTCTTCAGGTTGAAACAACCACCCCTTTGCTACTGACATCCTCAGCCTCTTCTTGTACACCTGTTGGTTAGTGAGACTGGCTGAGAGATCGTCCCGTAGATGGCCTAGCAAGACCCCCAGGTAAGAATCAAAGACCCAGGGAGGAGCTCTCCAAGGTTTCCTCTTCTTTCCTCTGGTTGCTGCAGTGCCAGCCGGGCCTTTCTGACCCATGCCAGGGCCCCTTTAATTAGAATTTGTCACACTGCCTGCCCTTCCTGAATGCTTGGGAAATGCAGAGAAACAGGAAGCAAATGCTTTGGCTTGGTTAAATAATCATGGGAAAGCCTGCTTGAGAAACAGTTTGAGTTCCTGGCTCACGACAGGTCCTGCTGCCCCACCAGGGGCTAAGACCTGAAAATTCCGTATATAAACGTCGCCGCAGTCCCAGAGGCCCATAGCCTGCTCTCCCCTTTGAGAGAGATTTAACCTGAGGGTCATCACACCCCAGACGATGGGTAAAGTTAAGAAAGCAGGACATTCATAGATATATTCAGCGGGTACGGGAGTTGAACCCGCGTGCTGTTGGCTTCATTCCATATCATGAACTAGCTGTTCAGTCAACTGAGCTAACTGAACCACCTCTGCTAAAATAACAAATGTCACAGATCTCGGCGTAGAATTCAACCTTTGAAGCCTTGAAAAATCCCTCCAAAGGTAGGTGTCGATTTACATGCCGAGTATGAATGTGAACTCCTGGACTTCCGGTGGCGCCCTCGAGGAGACAGGTCGCAGGTCGGATCGCTCCCGCCCGCGATGGGCAGACGGACCTTTTTTAACGGACTTTTTTGGGACCTGGCAGCCTGAATCGGTGGAGGAGACGATAGGGAAGAGGCTTCCTTTCCGGGGTATGGGCAGCTGGACTAGAAGTGGTCGAGTGGAGCGGCAAGGATCGAAGCGGGAGCAGCGGGGACCCCAGACCGGGCGGCCAAGCATGGCGGACGGCGGGGACCGGGGAGCGGAGGCTCACTAGCCAAGGGAGGAGCAGATGGAGTTCTTCAAGAACTGCTTCGCCGAGCTGAGGAGGGACACGCTGGACCCGATGAGAGCGGTGATGGACCGAATGGTCGAGACACAGGCGGTCCAAGGGAAGGCGCTCAGGGAGGTCGAGGCGAAGCGCTCCAGCCAGGCGGGCACGGTAACGGAGCTGGAGCACGAGGTGGAGGAGCTGAACGCCCGACAGAGGCGGATGCAGGAGCAGCTTGAAGAACTGGGGAACAGAGCCAGGAGGCAGAATTTAAGGATCATTGGCCTCCCCGAGGGCTGCGAGGGGTCGGATGTGGGTGCATACGTGACGGGTATGCTTGAGGCGCAGATGGGACCGGAGACTCTTCCCTCAACCCCTGGAGTTGGATGGGGCACATAGAGCCCCCGCAAGGAAGCCCAGGACGGGCGACCGACCGAGGGTCTTGGTGGTCCGCTTTCACCGGCTTGCTGACAGGGAATCTGTGCTGCAATCGGCCAAGGCGGAGAGGAGCAGCAGATGTGGGAACTGCGAGGTGCGCATTTACCAGGACTTGGGAACAGAGCTGGCCAAATGGCGTGCAGGATTCATCAAGGTAAAGACAGCCCTCGACAAAAAGGAGGTGAGGTTTGGAATGATGTATCCTGCAAAGCTTTGGGTTACGTTTGAGGAACTCCACTACTACTTTGAGACACCAGAACAGGTTTGGACTTTTATTAAAGATAAGAAACTGGACTTGAACTAATGGGCACTTAGTTCTTTTAGTGCTGTACAGTGGCGGCGGTCTGTTAACCTAATTTGCTCTGATTAGGTGTGGACTTTTATGAAAAGAAGAAGCTGGACTTGAACTAAAGGACTCTGGGCTCTCAGAGCTTTTGTGTGGCGGTGGTTTGTTAAATTATCGTGTACTGTAATGTTTTATCCAAGATTGTTTTCAGCCTGGACAGAGAGTGGGGGCTGGAGGGCGCACTGTTTAAGGTGTTTTGGGGGGATTGCAACAAGGGAGGGGGGGGAAGAGAGGGGCCCTGCAAAGGGGGCCCTGCACTTGGTACCTTGTGGCGGGAGATCGGGGCCTCTGATAGGGGGATGGGCTAGGGGCTGGTTACGGGACTTGAAAGGGCACGGTGGGATACAATTAGGTTAATGGGCCCTTGGTGTGTGGGGGGGGGGGGGGGGGGGGGGGGGGGGGGGCCCGAGCGCTCGGACGGGAGACAGGCAGGCGCCAAGGGCAGGGGTCAGCGTAGGTCAGGGGGCACCAGGGAGAGTCGGAGGTTGGGCGGGGCGGGCTAGGGCCAAGTGCAGGGCTGACCTGGCAGGTCAGGCCTCGGGGGGGCAGGGGAGGCTGGGGGGGCGGGGGGGGGGGAAGGGGGCTGGTTTAGCTCACCAGGCCAAATCGCTGGCTTTTAAAGCAGACCAAGCAGGCCAGCAGCACGGCTCGATTCCTGTACGAGCCTCCACAAACAGGCGCCGGAATGTGGCGACTAGGGGCTTTTCACAGTAACTTCATTGAAGCCTACTCGTGACAATAAGCGATTTTCATTTCAATGTATTCATAAGGTACTGGTGAGTAAAACAGCCATTTGTGGGGTGAGAAATTGACGCTGACGCGAGCCTCACATGTCGTGTCGTATTCATTGAGTATGTGCCAAAACATGATTCCCAAGGCTGAAAAATGGGGCTGCCTTCGATGCCGTGTCCACTTGTACACTGCAATTTACAGGAGATAACTGCCATCTTTAAGCCAGAAGGCAGTTCTTAATTAAAATCAGAAAATACTGGACAATCTTAGCAGGTCAGACAGGAGAGAGAAGGGAGCTAATGTTTTGAGTCTGGATGAGTCTTTGTCAAAGCTAACGAGTACTGGAAATAGGATCAGATTTATACTGTTGTGGCGGAGGCATGGAGCAGTGGGGCTGGATAGAGGGTCTGCGATAAGTGAAGATTGACAAAGATGTCGTGGACAGAAAGACAAAGGGAATGTGAATCTCTAAATGAGCCACTATCAGCACCCCCTTCTGAGTGATTACCTCCACCATTTACATTACCTTTGCCTTCCTGTCCATGACATCTTTTCCAACATCCACCTAATGCTGCCCTCTATCCAGCCCCACTGTTCCATATAACACACACACACATACACACACCAAATGTTAGGTTCATAATTTTACTGGACTGGTCTTGTTGCTTTCTGAAACAGTCTTGATTCCTCTATTTGACCAACAAAACTTCTAGGAAGCATGAGGACCAAATTTGTGTTAAAATATAAGAAAGATGTCATCAGCAAAACATGAAAAAAATGAACAAAAACAAAAGAACGATCAGAAAAAAAAATGCAATAAAATGGCATAATCTATGGGCATCTGAATAGTGACCTATGGGTAAGTGTGATCCCTGGGTCCGAGGAATCCAAAGCTCAAGGCAACTCCTTCCTGTTTATCCTTGCGTTACTCATTGATTTGGCCTCTTTGAACTGTGCAAGCCTTGGTGTCTGAAAAAGGCTTGGCACTGTTGTTTCATTGGGAGATGAAGCTTTGAATCTCAACACCAAGACTTGTTAATATCCACAGTTTAAGATTTATGAAAATTGATAGGATAAGGGGTGCGGGGTGGGGGTGGGGGAATTCTCATCTGTCACCGGTAGTGGAGTTCCGATGTGGCGGTGGCATCGAGGTTCGTGCCTCGTGCAAGCGGGAGGCTGCAAATGGGCCATAATGAACCACTTGCATCCTATTAACGGGCTGGGCATGCTATTCTCCATGCCTCCATAATGCTCTGGCCCTCTTGGCTGGGATTGATGTGGAAGTAGATTGTTGCAAGTATTTGCCAGCCTGGCCCTGACACAGTGGACCTCATTGTGGGCCAAGGGTGTAAGTATTTAAGGTAGTTGCTCCCAAATTCCATTGGAGGGCCCCCGTTCCTCCCCACAAAGCAAATCCTGCACAACCCCCCCCCCCCCCCCCCCCCCCCCCCCAACCACCATATCAGTGGTGATACCCCCTCCTTTTCAGCAGTGGGTGAGGCAGGGGGGTTGTGAAAGGATTTGCATTGCAGTACGGTGTGGAGCCTGCCATTGGACCTCGCAATCAGGTTACCCACTCAAAATGGCCGTACTGGAATCCCTTGCGATCCCCGTCATGCATAAATTTGCATGGCAAGGGAGAGCGAATGGCTTTTGGGTGCCACAGCTCGCACCAGGGCGAACCACAAGCAATTCAGCTCCGGAGGGAGAACATCGTCTCCCAAACGGAAAATCCAGTCCAGTACATTTACATTCAGAGGTTCAATTGTGCACAACTCTGGCCTACAAAGGCACAAAGGGCAGACCTTTGAAAATTGAGAAATAAAATGGCAATGAAAAATAAAAGCAAATGAATTGGTATTGTCTAAAAAGACCCCGGGTCATGATATTGTCTCTCCACTAGTCATCACTGCTGCTTTTAAAATAAGAAGCAAATGCAGAGAGGCCGATTTTCACTCCCTTTGAAAAACGTAATGAATATAGCCTAAGGGGGTTAAAGTAATGAGGAAGAAGAAGCAATGCATAGTGAGGCACATGTTGCAAGTCATGTCATGGCACTATTGTTGGTGGTTGACAGGCAATCCCAGGATGTCTTTGGGCCTAGCAGAGTTAATTTCTATCAAGAGCTTTTGGAATCTTCTTGCAAAATATATATTATGCACTACAGTATCCTGTGCAAGAATCAATTGTCCATCTGGGCAGTAGATTGTAAATAGTTAGGAGTCCAATATCAACTTAGTGTCTACTGTAACAGAGCAGGGCTACGCAATGAACTTCACCATTGACATAAGACAATATACCTTTACTTGAATTTCATTGACAATCTTACCATCTGCGCAAAAGTGCTGGCAGAGATTGGAGTCTGGAAGTCGTGTCCCTGAACCTGGCCTCTGGCATTTTTCCATGATGTGGAGATGCTGCCGTTGGACTGGGGTGGGCATAGTAAGAAGTCATACAACACCAGACTAAAGTCCAACAGGTTTCTTTAGAGTCATTAGCTTCTGGAGCCCAGCTCCTTCATCAGGTCAGTTTACCATGGGAATGACGTGTGTTCTAAATTGCAGTTACCAGGGCCGGGATTCTCCCCTACCCGGCGGGACGGGGGGTCCCGGCGTGTTGGAGTGGCGTGAACCACTCCGGCGTTGGGCTGCTCCAAAGGTGTGGAGGTCTCCGCACCTTTAGGGGCCAAACCTTCACATTGAGGGGTTAGGCCCGCGCCGGAGTGGTTGGTGCTCCGCCGGCTGGCGTGGACGGCCTTTGGCGCCATGCCAGCCGGGGCCGAAAGGACTTTGCCGGCCGGCGTAAGTCCGCGCATGCGCCAGAACGTCAACGGCTGCTGACATCATCCCGGCGCATGCGCAGGGGAGGGGGTCACTTCTGCCTCCGCCATGGTGAAGACCATGGCGAAGGCGGAAGGAAGAGTGCCCCCACGGCACATGCCCGCCCGTCGATCGGTGGGCCCCGATCGCGGGCCAGACCACCATGGGGGGCACCCCCGGGGCCAGATCGCCCCGTGGCCCCCCCCAGGACCCCGGAGCCCGCCCGCGTCGCCAGCCCCGCTGGTCAGGTAGGTGTTTTGATTCCCGCCGGTGGGAGAGGCTTTACAGCGGCGGGACTTCGGCCCATCGCGGGCCGGAGAATCGCCGGGGGGGCTCCGACCGGCGCGGCGCGATTCCTGCCCCCGCCGAATCTCTGGTGGCAGAGAATTCGGGACATGGCGGGGGCGGGATTGACGCCGGCCCCCGGCGGGAGGGTCGGAGAATCCTGCCCCTGGTTCCTGGAGGCAGCTGCCCACTTGTGTGATTTTCGGTGAAATAGGTATCTGAAACCTGAAATGTGTAGATTAGGCCTGGTTTAGAGCAGGTTTGAATCTTGTGAATTTATTTAGATATTTAGGGCATCCCTTTGGATATAGTCTTGGGGCACCTTTGGGAAAGGTCAGGTGCACTTTGGCATTGGTAAAAGTTGAGATTAATGCGTATAAAAAGTGCATAAATTAATTTGAGCTGTCAAAACTTATTGGAACTATTGTGACTCACTAAATTGCTCTTGTAGATAGCTGACAAGAATTTGACCAGCCAAATGGTTTCCTTGTGTGCACTTCCTATTCTATATTTATATGGCCATGTGACATTTATGCGTTTCTCGATGGTGCAATAAGATACCACTTTGTCCTGCCACCTTCAAAGATTTATGTATGTGAACCCCCCAGTCTGTCTGTTATTTCACCCAATTTAAAATGATACAATTTAGTTCATGTTGCTTCCTTATTTTTGTGACCAAAATACAAAACGTAATGTGTTGAACAGAAAATTGGAGCTATTCTCTAGTATAAATGATGGTTTGCTGTGGAAATGCCAAAAAGTTAAATTACATTAACTGTATCATGCTATAGCCTTTCATTAACCAAATGATAACATTGCACATGGTCCGTCATTGCTGGGTATTAATGGGAGATTGCTATCTTTTTATTCTCTTCATTGAATAACAAAGTTGGTGGTTTTCGTTACTTCAAAATTCTGGGACAATTCTGGGGGCAGAAGGTGATATGTATTGTGCTTTTATTTTGGATAACTCAACACCTATGCTCCCATTTCTCTTGCACTGGTTATTAAATCCATAGAGGATGTTCCAGAGTGTCTGAAGTAAAATCGGCCATGTGTGTAGATCATGGCTGGATTTTCAATCACTTGTGGGGGACGTGCTTTGAAAATAGTGCTCTTGGATGGTGTGTTAGTCTTCTGAGACCTCCATGACCCTCTGTAATTTTCAAAAGGTGAACGGGGAGTATAGGGGAAAGTTGGTAAACTGCTCACCTTCAATTAATTGACTGTTGAACTTGTTGAAGAGCTTGTTAATGGGTTGGAGAGGGACAGAATTACATTTTCAAAGATACAGATCTGGAAGAGTGAACGGTCTAGGGAGGCAGTGGTGAAGTGGTATTGTCACTGGACTAATAATCCAGCGACCCAGGGAAACTCTCTGGGGACCTGGATTTGAATCCCACCGGGGCAGATGTGGAATTTTAATTCAATAAATATCTGGAACTAAAAGTCTATTGATGACCATGAAACCATTGTCGATTGGGGCGGCACGGTGGCTCAGTGGTTAGCACTGCTGCCTATGGTGCTGAGGACCCATGTTCAATCCTGGCCCCGGGTCACTGTCCGTGTGGAGTTTGCACATTCTCCCCGTGTCTGCGTGGGTCTCACCCCCACAACTCAAAGATGTGCAGGGTAGGTGAATTGAACATGCTAAATTGCCCCTTAATTGGAAAAAAATAATTGGGCACTCTAAATTTATGAAAAAAAAAAGGAAACCATTGTTGATTGTCGTAAAACCGAATGTACTTTTTGAAGGAAATCTGTCATCCTTACCTGGCCTGGCCTACATGTGACTCCAGACGCACAGCAATGTAGCTGACGCTTAAATGCTCTCGGGGATGGACAATAAATGCGTCCCGCATCCCATGAATGAATAAAAAATGTTGCTGACCTTCTTTGCTATCCTGCCTGCCCCATTGCACAAGGCAACAGCAACCGTAATCATGGCTACGTTTGAGAGGCAGTTCCCTCCCCCAAGTAGGCCGGCACCAGTAATAGGCTGTCAGATTCACCTCCGGCACAATTAGGGCCTTTGCTTATCAAAATGCTATTGTATAAGTCTCACATTGTGGTGCGGAGTCTGGGAAATGATCCAATTATCAGGTTCCCCATCCTGGGTTGAAAATCCAGCCCAACAGATCCAAATATCGTGAATTCAAACCCCATTCCATAGATTTGAATACATAATCCAAACTGACACTTCAGTGTAGGGATTGGCAATTAGTGCTGGCCGGGTGGAGTGAGTCAGGTGATTTGTGATCGGTCCGGCGCAGAGTTCAGTTTGGGGTTCTCATGGGATTCACCCAGGCGCGACGTGGTGGCTGAATCGTGACCCCTGTTCTGTTTCGGTGATTTTGCTTTGTAGAAATTGGCTGCTGTATTTGCCTACATTACAATGGAGGCTACACTTCAAAAAGTTCTCCATCAGTTCTGAATTACTTTTTGACATTCTGAGGATGTGAAAGACACTCTATTAATGTAACTTCCTTTTGTTTCTGATTTATGACATGAATTTTGTTTCATAAATAATGATTAAAATTTCAGGGTTTCTTAGTGAAGTTCGTATTTATTTACTAATATATGAGTAGATTAATTCAACATCATGGATAAGGCCATCCTTTAATTGGTATCACTTACATTGTCGAAGAGAAAACACAGGTTGGAGGTTCTGCAGTCCTGTCCTCCACTGGGCAAGTATTCTCCTTCTCAGAGCTCCGGCAGTCACTCCTAAATGCTGGCACTAGGGTGGGCTAGCACTGTTGCTTCACAGCGCCAGGGTCCCAGGTTTGATTCCTGGCTTGGGTCATTACCTGTGAGAAGTCTGCACATTCATTCTGTGTCTGCATTGGGTTTCCTCTGGGTGCTCCGGTTTCCTCCCACAAGTCCCGAAAGATGTGCTGCTCGGTAATTTGGACATTCTGAATTCCCCCTCTTTGTACCCGAACAGGCAACGGAGTGTGGCGACTCGGGGCTTTTCATAGTAACTTCATTGAAGTGTTAATGTAAGCCTACTTGTGACAATAAAGATTATTATTATCAACTTATTTATGTTGTATTAATTATCCTATATATGGAAAATTGTGCAAACTAATTTAATCCTTATGGTTTAAGTATAGATTCTGAACGAGAGAGGCTGACAATGAAATCTAATGACTGCAACTCAGAAACTATTGGTAACATCAGCAAGCTACAGGTAATGACAATATATTTTATCCTCTATCTATCAGTGATTTGTCTTTGAAAATGTTCAACATAAAAGTTGAAGCTTTAAAATGCTGTTCGTGGAGGGCTGGCAAGAGCAAATCCAGCCATGACTGTGGCGAATAAAATACTTTCTATCTGCATCTAATTATCTGCTGTGCTTCATTTAGGATGATTGATATTGACACTAAATGCTAAAAGTCAAAAGTAGTGTTCTTTAACAAAGCACCTCCTGCAATGAAGATGAAAATCTACTAGTCTGAACAGGGGGAATTAAAATTGAATCGGAATTGCAAGCGTTTTTAGGGGAAGGAAAATCAAGCAGGTAATTTTAAAGCAAATTTAGCAAGACTGCCCTTTCAGCACAGAGATTAACTGGGTAGGAGAATGTGTTTGTGATGGATTACAACACAAGTTCTGATGCTCCAACTTTGCACTCTCTTCTAGCAAGGTTAAGCGCCAGGAACACAGGCTTGGTGAATTTTATCTTTAATTTTGTGTTTAGGTTTGGTTCCCAGTAAACTATACATCTTTCAAGACAAATCTGATTGAAACGCTGCTGAGCAGTAGGAACTGAAGCACATCCAGTACCGTAGATGCCAGTGGATGGTGATTTGATAGTTATTGTGTTTAGCATACACAGCAGGTTCTGACCTGCCAAGGTTAGCCTTGAAAGTTGTGGAATGTGTACAAGTTTCAGTCGCCAAAATGTGTGACGATGTTTTTCACTGAAAGCAGTGGCCTTGCATGTAAGGACATGTTTGATGTAATACAATAATTGAGTCAGACAGCTGCAGTGACAGGACAGTTGCATATTAAACAGAAGGCTCTCTGTCTTCACCACCTGCACTCTTGGTGTAGTGTCTCCCCTTGCAATTTATTTTAGATATCTTTCTTTAGTAAAACATCAACGCATCTTCCGGCTGTATTTTCTTTGGATGTGCATACTGTTCCATGCTTCCTCCTTGTGTTTACCTTTATTTTTGAATGTATAGTGAGAAGAAGTGGTCAAGAGGGAATGAATAGTAATGTGGACATTCTCCCTCTGTGTACCCGAACAGACGCCAGAATGTGGCGACTAGGGACCTTTCATAGTAACTTCATTGCAGTGTTAATGTAAGCCTACTTGCGACAATAAAGATTGTTATTAATAAGAAGTTGAGCAAGGCAAAGAGTGTGGAATAATTGCAATGTAAACCAAGTATAAAACGGATACTGAATTGGGAATTGGGTTAGAAAATGAACCAAGTCACAAAGAGAGCTGGAAGAATTAAAGACAGAAATATAGTGGAAATACAGGAAAGATTACATGATTGAAACTAATTGGACTGCATGACAAGGTGCCGAGACATTGGCTGTTAATTCTTATTTCTTGATAATCTTATTGCACTTTAAAACTAAAAAAATACCGTTTCAGTACCAATGTGCTCCCTTCATTGACTGCCAACACATTGCCATTCCCTTCAATTTCATAATTACATTTGATAACCCTCCTCTGTGTCCCAATTTTCTACCAGGTCCTACCAAGTTGGTTTAGCAGTGAGATCCAATTTTTAAAAATCCTTGAGAAAGCAAGCACATACATTTATTTTTTCCACTCTCAGAGGCACTTTGATCCAATGAATTATAATTCAAGTGTGGTCAGTGTGTGGGAAACACAGCAATCAGCATCACGCAGACAGCTTCCTCAAACAGCAATAAAATAATTGGCAATTCATTTTGTTTTTTAAATGTTGCCGGTGTCTTTTGAAGGGTGGTGATGTTTGTTGGCCAAAACACCTGAAAAATTCTCCAGCCCATTTTTGAAATCATCCTATGGGATCTTTTTTAGTTTGCATGGAAAGATAGACAGAGCCTTTGTTTAATGTTTCACCTGAAGATGGAGGTATGCGCAAAGACAATAGTGAGAGGCCAAAGCTACGTTCAGCATGAGGCGTCATTTTGTATGTAAGGTTTTGAATTGTGTTGGCTGGTCAGGTGGCCTGATGCAGCTTGTTGGTCAAGGCTTGGGCGTTTCCAGCTGGTTTTACCATTGATCTTGCCGAGGAGGTGGGTAGTGGGTTGGACGTGTGGGCAGGGGTTTGGGGGGGGGGAGAGCCCAGACTGATAGTGAGTGGCCTGCAGTAGTTTTAAAAAATATATATTTTTATTCAGGTTTTGTCATTTTATAGCAAAAATAAGAAGTACAAAAGATACAATACAAAAAATATAAACAACAACAGTAAACTAGAAAAAAGGAAACAGTAATCTAGTAAACCAGCCTCCCCCCACCCTCTTCCCATTGCTCCCTAGACCCCTTCTAACAGCGGCACGGTAGCACAGTGCTTAGCACTGTTGCTTCACCCGGCTTGGGTCACTCACTGAGCGGAGTCTACACGTACTCCCCGTGTCTGCATGGGTTTCCTCCAGGTGCTCCTGTTTCCTCCCACAAGTCCAAAGATGCACAGGTTAGCTGGATTGGCCATGCTAAAATTGCGTTAGTGTCCAAAAGGGTTATGTGAGATTACTGGGTTACGGGGATAGGATTGAGGTGTGGGTTTAAATAGGGTGCTCTTGCCAAGGGCTGATGCAGACTCGATGGGCCGAAGGGCCTTCTTCTGCACTGTAAATTCTATGATTCTAACATTGCCCAAATACAATATGAATGGTTGTCACCTCTGGTAGAACCCTTGAATTGACCCTCCCTCATGGTATATTTGACCGTCACAGGTGCAAAAACTTCATTAAGCCACCTAGCCATGCCGAGGCACTAGTTGGCATCACCAGCCTACAACCCAACTGTGAGCAACTGGCAAGGTGAGGCAAGGGCACCTGCCCACACACCTGTCCACAGCTCCAGCAAGTCTGAAACCCCAAGTATAGTTGCTAAAGGACAGGGCTTCAACTCAATGTTCAGGATCGCTGACATGGTGCTGACAACTGAGACCCAAGAACCAGCAAGCTTGGGACAGGACCAGAACATGTGAGTGTGATTAGCTGGCCCCCTTGAACAACGCACGCACCTGCCCCCAACTCCCGCAAAGGAACGACCCATTCTGGCTTTAGTGAGGTGCGCCCTAAACACTAACCTTGAGCTGGACCAGGCTCAGCCTCACACATGATGAAGTCGTGTTCACCCTGCAAAGGCCCTCACTTCACACCTCCTTCTCCAATATAGGCCCCAGCTCCTCCTCCCATTTGGCCTTCACCCCTTCCACCAAGATCAGATCCTCTCCCAAAATCCATCCATATATGCTGGAGGTACGACCTCGAACATGAAAGGATTCTTTCCAGCAAGGGTGATGGCGGCGCCACCGGGAATGTTGGAAACGTCCGTTGAAATAGATTTTGTAGGTGGAGGTACCAAAACGAGTCTGAGCCCAAAACCCAGATTTCTCTTTCAATTCCTCCAGGCTGGCAAACCGCCCCTGCAGGAATAAATCACTTACTCTCTCCATGCCCTTCCCCTTCCGCCCGCCAAATGCAGTATCCAACTTTGCCGGCTTGAATGTGTGGTTAACACAAATGGGGGCCTGCCTTGGCACTGACCCCACTTGGAATGCTCACGGAGGTGTCCCCATATCTTTAAAGTGGAGACAACCCACTGGGTTTGACGAGTACTTTGCCGGAGCAAATGGCAGAGATGCCGTAACCAGTGGCCCCAAGCTGGACCTTCTACACAACCCAGACTTCATCCGCACTTGGGTAAAACTTGGGTCGCCGCACCACCCCAACACCTTCACCACATTGGCAGCCCAGTAATAAAATATCACATTTGGTAGCGGAGGGCCACTGCCTGTCGATCCCTCTACAAGACATCCCTCCGAATCCTCGCAGTTTTTCCTACCCATATGAAACCTGATATAAGATGCTCAGCTCAACCCCAGAAAAATGACTTGGATAGAAATACCTGAAGACATTGAGGGCGCGACCCAAAGGCCACGCTGCGCCAGAAAAGCAGCTAGCTGTGGCAGAGCGTGGCTGTTGAAAGCCAGGAGGCCCCGCTCCCGGAATCTGCACGGCTCGCCACGCCTCGCGAGATTCAATGAGATCTCGCAAGATGTTACGATGTGAAGGGCGGGATCTGTTTTTGGTAAATCTGCAATAAGTCTCACTCTAATGTCAAGATTCCTGAGATACCTGAGGCTTTGGGATTCATCCTCTCGGATGAACGCCGTTCTGCACTGGTCCCCACAAACAGAGACCAGACAGAATGGCACTCGTGGGAGTCTCCCAAGGGATAGGACGTCCCCAGCTGAATGCACTTTTGGCAGGGTGGTGCCCTGGCACTGCTGGTGCAATTTGGGCACCCTGGCAGTGCTACCTGGGTGCCAGACTGACATTGCCAAGGTGCTCAGGTGGCACTGCCAGCTGACGGGCAATGCCAGGGTGGCACATTGGTACTGCCAAGGTGCCAAACTGGCATTTTTTGTGAATGTATGATCAGGCCGGCAAGCCCTCCCATAGTGCATTCGGGTTGATCGTCCCGTTCGCTTGCCACAATGGGGAGTTCTGGCGAGCGGAACGCCCCGCTGTACAAAACGGGGCTATGTGCGGCCTTGACCACGCGTCCCCCGTTCAGGTCCCTTATACAACGCGAGTCGTGATGAATAGCCATATGTTTCTCGACACTGCGAGCGCCGGGAAACACAAGGCTTAACACGTTCACTAGGGGACTCTGTTCCCCTTTGAGAGAATCACGCTCTGAAATAAGAACAAGAATCTCGGCAAGATGTTCACCTTGATGGATTGAACCCAGCCCGCCAAGGACAATGGGAGGCTGTCCCACCATTGCAGGTCAGCCTTGACCCTACTCACTAGGCTGGTATAATTCAAGTTACGAAACCATGCCCAATCCTGAGCTACCTGACTCCCAAATACCGAAAGCTAGTCCCAGCCAGGAAGAAGGGTGGCTGTTCCAGACTGGGAAGGTGGCTCCCCTCCCTGAAGTGTTGAGCAAAAAAATACTCACTCTTCCCTAAGTTTAACTTGTAATCCAAAGAAGGAGCCAAAGTTCTTCAGGATACTCATTGTCACTCATAACCGGCCCTGGATCCTTCACGTATAGAAGAAGGTCATCCACGTACAAGGACACCCTGTGTTCCACCCCACCCCTAACTTTGCTCTCCATTTGTTTGAGGCCCTCAGAGCAATAGCCCGTGGTTCAATCGCCAACGTGAACAAGAGGGGAGACATAGGACACCCATGCCTCGTCCCCCTATGCAGCTGAAGGGACCCAGAACTCATGGTGTTGATACAAATGCTGGCAGAAGGAGACTCGTACAACAAATCCACCCAAGGCACAAACCCAGGGCCTAACCTAAATCTCTCAAACATGGCAAAGAGGTACCTCCACTCGACTCTATCAAATGCTTTTTCTGCGTCTAGCAACACAATTATCTCAGATTCCGGCCCAGATTCAAAAACCACATTGAGCAGTCGCCTCATGTTGGACGACAATTTTCAGCCCTTTACAATCCCATCTGATCCTCCCCAACTACCTCCGGGAGACAGGGTTCCAATCTCAATGCTAAGATCTTGGCCAAAAGCTTTGCATCAACATTGAGCAATGAAATTGGCCGTTATGACCCGCATTCTATAGGATCCTTATTCTTTTTCAGGAGAAGAGAGATGGATAACTACCCAAGCATTTCAGGGAGAGAACTCCATGCCAGAGAATCATTAACCGTCCACATCAATAACAGAACCAGCTGATTCGCAAACTTCTTGTAGAATTCTACTGGCAACTCATCCGGCCCTGGTGCCTTTCCTGCCTGCATCTTTCCTGCTGTTCGGACCTCCTCCAAACCCTTCCCACAATTCCAGCTCGTCCTCTGGTGGCTCTGACCTATAAAGTCTCTCACAGGAGGCTCAAAATGCAACTTGTCTTGGGTGGCGACCAGCCTACCTCCGAATCCCTAACCCAGGCATTGTCAAACTCGGAGGGAAGGGCGGGAGTCGGGAGGGTCGCGGAGCCGTCCGTCGCGGCGCTCCGATTGCGCAAATCTGTGCGCAGCAGCCGGCTGTTAATAACACCAGCTGCAAGCGGCTTTCAATCAAAATGGTCACGAACATGTAAACAAAATGCGGCCACACTGCGCATGCGTGCCAGATCATCTGCGTGCATGTGCAAAACTACGCGTATGTGCGCCGATGATCGGGCACGCATGCGCAGTGAGGCCGCTTTTTTTAAAAACGGTCGCAGCTTTTTGTTTTACGTTTTATTCACTTTATTTTTAAAATTTATTCTATTCATTTTGTTTTTATTTTATTTTGTTTTTATTTTATTTTTACAAGTTCGGAGGGGTTTTATTTGATAAAATTTCACAGGAAAAAAATGCAGATGGAGACTCCATACTTTGCGACACCAGAAGGCTTCACCTTCATCCAACAGGTTCCATTGGAGGAGCGTGTACGAGGGCCAAAGGGTCCTAAAACCATTTCCTCCATTTTTGTCAGCAGCAAACAAGGTAAGAGAAAATGGTGGGTCACACAGGTCAGCCGGCGTAGGCCGCGAAGGTCGGATGGTGTGGGTCACGAAGGTCGGCCGGCGTGGGTCGCGAAGGCCGGCTGAGTTGGGACCCGAAGATTGGCCGGTTGGTAAAAATGAGTCCCCGGAAAAAAAGTTTGAAAAACACTGCCCTGACCTGAATGATCTTCCTAGCAGCCTCCTGCCACCTTAGCTGGTGAGCTAAATGATAGCTGGCCTCTTCCCCAAACTCATACCCCCCGCCCCCCTCAATGCCTCAGCTGGTGCACGGCCCTATCCGTAGACAGCTGCTGAAACTGCATTTGCAGCTTTTTCCTGCATGCTAGTAGTTCCTGAGTTGGGTCACTCGCATGCCTACAGCCCACTTCCAGGGTCTCCTCAACTAACCTCTTGCGCTCCTTCCTAGCCTCCCGGTCCATGTGTGCTGTGTATGATATGATCTCCTCTGGAATCGCCACCTTCACATCCTCCCATAGAGTAGAGGGCGAGACCGTCCCAATCTCATTAAACTCCACATATTCCCTGATGGCTTTCCAAACCCTTCCGCAGAACCCAATGTCTGACAAAAGCCTTACATCCAACCTCCATCCCGCGCCTGCTCCAACACGAGATCTACCAAATGCAGAGCATAGTCAGAAATGACCACCGCCGAATATTCTGCCTTTTCCCCCCGGGGAGAAGAGTCCTACCCATGACAGAGTTATTATCCTCGAGTACACCTTGTGTACCGGGGAAACAAATGAGAAACCCTTACCCCCAGGGTGCATAAACTGTCACAGGTCTGCACCTCCTGTCTCCTCCTTGAAAGCACCTTCACCATCCCCAAAAGGACCAGTGACTTTAGCTTGGAGCGATCGAGCTTCAGATCTAATACACAGTTTAAATCCCCCCAGAATCAGTTGGTGAGCGTCTAAATCCAGTATTGCGGCCATCACCCGCCTTATAAACATTACATCATTGTAATTTGGGACGAACATGTTCACTAAGACCACCAACTTTCCCCAAAGTGTGTCTGCAATCATCACGTACCGAACCCCCTGAGCAACCAGAACCTTCCCTGCCTGGAAGCGGACCTTTTTATTGATTAAATGTGCAACCCCCAGGTCCTTTTATCAAAGCCTGAGTGTAAAAACCTGGCTCACCCAAACTTTCCGCAGCCAGGTGTGGTCCCGCACCTGCAAGTGAGTCTCCTGTAAAAACACCACATCGCCCCCAAACCCTTTAAATGAGAGAAAACTCTCACTCTTTTCACAGGCGCCCCGGGCTCTGAACGTTCCAGAAGACTAGCCTTGTCGGAGGTCTTTCACACCCGCCCCACCTCCCCCCCCCCCCCCCCCCCCCCCCCCCCCCACTTTGAGTCAGCCATTACCACCGTGATGAATCAGCCCTTCATTACAAATTCCTATGTCCCAGACCCACCTAAGGTGGCCACTGCCCCCACCTCAAGGATGAGACAAAGAAAGTCCCCTGGTCACCGTTGGCTCTTTTCAAGGAACTATGTTCCTCTTATTGATTGATGCCCATTTGAATTGGCTACAGGTACATGGGATAGCGGGAACAACGTCCTGTGCAAGCACAGAGAAGATGCATTTGTCTTTTAGCACACATGACCTCCCCGAGGTGCTTGTCACTGACAATGGCACTCATTTCACGAGTGAGGAGTTTGCGGGTTTCATGAAGATGGATGTTATACAGCATATTTGCACCGCCCCATACCACCCAGCTTCCAATGGGCTGGCGGAACACGCAGTGCAGACTTTAAAGCACGGCCTCATTAAACAGTCTTTTGGGTCCATGGATACTAGATTGGCTCGTTTTTTGTTTTGTTATAGGACCACTCTGCATGCGGTGACTGGGGAAGCTCCCGTGGAACTCCTAATGGCCCACAGACTTTGTACTCACCACAGCATGGTTTTTCTGGACATTGGCACAAAAGTTCACCCAAATCAGGAATGACAGGAGTATTGCCTTTCTTGGCATCGGTCAGTCCGGCAGTTTGCGTCCAGAGACCTGCTGTGGGATTCTCCGTCTGCTTCGCCGGCAGCACACCCACACTCTCAGGTTTCCCGACAGTGTAGGGGTGGCCGCAACGGAAAACCCCATTGGCCGGCTTCGGGAACGGAGAATCCTGCTGCCGGCGGGGGCGTACCGCGCTGGAAAAAAATGGGTTGGCCTCTGGTGTTTGTTTGAAATTTTGCCGGCAGCACTCAGTGGGTCTCTGGCGTTATCCTTTGACAAATGGGGCCAATCTCTTACCAGGTGCAAGCCCTGGGTCGTGTTCAATGTAAGCATTTAGACCACATTAGGTCCAGGAGGCCATCTCTTCCGCAGATTTCTCGTCCCAGGAAATTGCTTCTCCAGCCGCAGCAGCCACCGGATCCAGATACAGTGGATGCTCATCCTCGAGATTGCCTTCTGGCACCGCGCTCATGGCCTGTTCGCATCGCTACAGCACCCACGAAAATAGGGATACCGAGATGATGGGTTTCTCGATTCAGCAATGGACATCAAAGTGTCTCTGAGGGAAAGCCTGATGTCAAAAGAGTCTGATGCCCTCCTTTGCCAGGGTGTTCGACAGATGCCTCGGACTTTTGGGGGGGGGAGGGGGTGGCGGAAATGGATGTCATCGCCTGCCCGGATCCTGTTGGCTGGGGACAATTGGTTACCCCATGTTTCTTGGGGAATGCGAGCTCCTCCAATGGAGATGGGGTGGGGGGGAGCAATCATTCGCAGTGCAGATGTATAAGTAGAGCTGGCCAGTGTGGTACCGGCTAGAGAGGGAACCAACAGTGAACTACTTGGTACATATTGTTGTAAATAAAGTTACTTTCTGTTTGACTCTACAAACTTCTGCTGGATTCTTCATGGCCCTCGCAAAACATGGAAAGAAAGATGAGGCAAAAAAATAAAGTTAATTGCATCTTGATAAAGAAGTAATAATAAAATAATTTTAAATCTTTACCGGAGTTCTTTGGATACCAACAAGGTATCCAAACGGTACTAGACTTTGAGATTAGACATTTGTATCTGTGGTGAGCACTTTCCTATCCCAGATTATTGATGCATCAATTTTTTATGTCAAACCAGATGGATGTAAATGATCCCATGGCACTCATCTAAGAGCAGGAGGTTCTCCTGGTAGACATACCTCCCTTGGACGACACTAACAAAAACAAGTCATTGGGTGCTTCACTTATTTGTTTTCGGTGGGATCTTGTTTGCATCAATTGGTTATAATTTGCAAACATTACATGAGCAGCTCTATTTAAAAAGATAATCCATTCAAAGTGTTTGTGACATGATAAATACTGATAATGCTGTCGATTGATATTAAAAAATAGGTGTGAAATCTGTTGATGTAGCATCTGGTTAGGTTCGCTGGGGATGGACAGGTTGCTACCTGCATGGCCCAATGCAGCGAGAACTACACAAACCAACTGATCCCTCAAAGTTTGCCAGTTTCTTTAGTGTTGAGCATGGGCACTGACTGAAGCCTAAATCGGGGCTTTCAAACAACGTCAGCTGGCTCCGTGTCACAAAATTTTAGCAGTTTTTATTTGAATTAATAAGTTTGTTAAAACAAATGCAATGTAGTGAGAAACAAGAGGTATAAGTTGTTTCCTTTGAAATTATATTCTTCAGTGTACTGTTTTCTTTTTTCGTCTTTAACCTCGTATCTGCTGGTGAAGGTGTGGTTTCATCTCAGCCACCCGTGAAAGGAATAAAAGCCTATTCTGATTGATGAAGAATTTGGCTGGAAAGTAGAGCGCCTTTATGAAATTTGGCAATGACATTTTAAATAAAGTTAACTCTTAACGATATTCTGAGTGTATTAAAACTTGAAAGCTTGCATCAAATGGAAGCTGCTGTGATTTAAGGGGGGTTAGTGGCCTAGAGGTATTGTCGCTTGGCTAGTAATCCAGAGACTCGGGGTGAATGCTCTGGAGGCTGGGGGCCGAATCCCACCATGACCGACGGTGAAACTTGAATTCAATAATTCAGTGACGTCCACATCCAATAAATTAAAACACACAAAGAGGCGCTGTCAGGCACCTCACTGCAACAAGCAAGCCAAAGAGCTCACTTCATTTCTGGGTGGTCTATTGGTACCAGGTGACTAGCTCTAGCTGACAGTACGGGTTGGAGTCAGGCTCACAGCATGAGCTGATGCAGAGTTATCCTGACATGAGAAATTGAGTTTAATTAAGTTGGAGTTGGGAATTAGGCAACTTTTCTAGGGTGTTCAACACTCGGCCCAATGCAACAGGTGGATGATGAGAATGATGTTCAGACACTTACGACCTGTTGCTGATTTAGCGGCTTGATTTTTGGCGGCAGAGACATAGAATCATAGAATTTATAGTGCAGAAGGAGGCCATTCGGCCTATCGAATCTGCACCGGCCCTTAAGCCCATGCATCCACCCTATCCCCATAACCCAGTAACACCACCTAAATATTTGGAAACTAAGGGCAATTTAGCATGGCCAGTCCTCCTAACCTGCACATCTTTGGACAGTGGTAGGAAACCAGAGCATTAAGATTTAAAAGTTAGCATCTGATTACATCATTCATATCCCAACTAAATCAACCCAGTGATATAATGAGCATTTTCCACTTACCCCAATCCTTGAATGCCACACTCAAAAACTGAGTTAAAGTGAGTCTTGCAAGTTGCACAGTTGGACACTTTATCATTATTTATCGTTTTGCTACTTTAGCAAAAGTAGAAAAGTAGTAGAGGTGAACACTGACTCAGTTCAGACTCAATACAAGTGGATTGGAAAAATGAAAAGTATGTAGAAAATAGTACATTTGCATAATTCTTCTGCTAAATGTATGGGATGCATGGGCTATTAATTCATCCTCTGCATAAAGAAGAAAGTGTGCGAATATATGGAATTTCCAAATTTAGGATGTGGTTATTGTTTTTGATTAGAATCTCTTTCACTATTACACCATCAAAATATCAAATTTCCTGAGTGTGCTACATGAATGACAGATTTTCAAACTATGCAAAGGTTTCACTTTTCAGTAGGCGAAAATATGTGCCCTCAGGTTGCAAGTATCAAGGTTCAGCAGTGAACTTGTTTAAATGTATTCACTGTGTTAAGTATTGAATGATGTATAGCCTCTGCTGTGAGTACAATATGGACTTAGTTAAGTAACCAAATATATTTAATGGTTTGATAACCTTTCAGGAAAAGCTGTTTAAATCCTATCTTCCAGTTTCTAAACATTACTGAAGTTTTTGGAGGGGAAATGTATTTGTAAAGTTTATAATTCATCAATGAAATTATCTGTTGATGTCAGGTAGTGAAGGAGAGGCCTGGAGCCTAATCTTAACACACTTTTGTTTAAGCTTTCATTCCAGAGGTACACAATACGAACGTGCCAATCACAACCATCAGTCTGTGTTACGAACACCGCTGATGTTAAATGCGAGACCATCCCAAAACCCAGAATGGTAGCTTGGAACACTGGTTCTTAGTGGTGTATTTTTTCAATTTGGCGTACTGTGAGAAAAGATATGTCAGCCAGAGAGGAATAGTCCAGTCATTTTGTGATCAATTAACAAAGAATGTTTATTAACGTTAAAAGAAAAACACACGAGAAGGACTATCATACGCTACCGCAGTACACGTAACTACACTGATGGTTATGCACACACGGTATTACATGAAGTTTTTGTGCCCAACGACCTATGTTTTCTGAACTCAGCGACACCCATGGTTCTCAAACTACATCCAATATTATTCAACTCTATGAGCTAAACTCAGCAGATACTCACCATGCACATGTTATTTGTCCACATTTGATAAAATCATCTTCAGTTCCAGGGAAAGTGTAATCTTCTCGGTTCGAGTTTTTGATTTTAACCGGCTTCCCTTTAAGCAATAACTTGTTTCTAGGGTAGATTGTTTCTGCAGCTGGGTTTAGCTATGATGGTAGCTGCCTCTACTGTGTCCCTTTCTCCGGTTATTGTGCTCTGGATATATCATTATTTCCGTTTGATGTTACCCACCCTGTGGACCTGGCAGTTTAGCATATAAGTGCCAATTCCCTTATCTCTTCACTTTAAAGTTACCTCTTCTATACCCTATTGTTTTTCCCCTTGTCACATAGGTAAACACTGGCTTTTCTCACTCGTATGCAAATTCACATAGCAAAATTGTCTTCAGACAGCTGCCATTATCAATTTCCCATTTTATTTTATTTTATCCCCATTTAGTTTTTAATCTTAATTTTCCCCAATTCTTAACACCTTTCCTCTTTCAAATGAAAGTCATAATTTGGAAAACAGTTTCATTTCTTATCACTTCTACTCTATTTAACATTACAAAGATTTAAAAACATGTATTAACATAAAGTATACCCCAGAGTGTTTACAAACAAGGTTCCCAATAGTCTCACTTATGACAATGCATCACAATTTCACATGAATGAGTTTTAAATTACATGGTTATAGTCACAACCTCCATCGAAACAACCTGATGTTCCAATTTTGAAATCTCTCCAGAAATGTCCGGGAATTATGATCTGTGTATATGATTGTTTCTGCTGAATTGCTGGCAACATAAATCTCAAAATGTTGTATTACCAATACCAAACGTAAAGTCTCTATTTCAATTGTAGAATACTTCTGTTGAGGAGGATTTAATTTTCTTCCTTGAGAAATACCCCCCAGACTTCCCAATTCCAAGTTCATCTTCCTATAACAACACAGCCCCCACTCGCATCCAGAGTTGGTTTAAACTGTCATAATTTGGTGTGGCAAAGACTGACACTGTTGTCAACACAGCGTTTACATGTTTGAATGTGTAGCCATCTCAGATGGCCACCTGCAAAGGACCAGGGGAATTATGGCCAACCCAGGACTCAGACACACTCAGAGCTTGTGTGTGTATTTGCAACCCAGATAACTAGACGCGATCGAAACCGCCGCTCGTTTGCATTCTAATGGCCCATTTCCCCAGAACAAAAGGACTGTACTCAGGTAACCAATACAGATGCAGACTAACTGGCGCCACTCCCTTTGCTAAGAAAGCCCAAACAGCCAAGGTCAATGACCACTCAGGACACGCCCAGCCATCAAGGCACCCACCCCTTTATTGGCCAAAATCGAAGGCAGTGATCGAAGCCTGTTGAATTATTGGGTCCAAAGTTAAGGACCGCCCCAAAGAGCGCAAAATCCCAGAGGGATAAAAAGAGACACAGCCATGTGTTTGGTCTCTCTTGGCCCCGGCCTATGCCTAAAACCAAGTGTAGCACTATGACCAGAAGACAAGTTCAAGACCAACGATCGCTACCAGACAGATGAGCCCAGCAGAAACAAAGCCACTTCTTCTACCCAGCCATGCAAGATCTGAACAAAGGCCTTGTCCATCTGCAAAGAGCCGGTTGCCCTGAAGTTAAGTCTCAGTTATTGTAGCTGTTAGATGTAGTTTAACTTGTAGTGTTTTGTGTCGCATTTCGAAGTAATCCTTGTGTGTAAATAAACCATCTTTGAACTTGAACTGACAAACTGGTTGTTTGGTCTTTGATCGATATCCGGTAAAGCTGTGTGGTGGTATCATTTGAGACCTGGCAACTCTGAAAAGCAATATTATCATTAATAACTGCCATATCTAGTTAATTGGGCAACATTATTGGTGCCGATTGGTGGGGTAGTATTCCACTCATTAAAAAGAGCAACATTATTGGTGACTCCGGTGCCGATTGGCAACATTATTGGCGACTCCGGTGCCGATTGGCAACATTATTTTTTTTTTTTTTTTTTTTTTTTTATATAAATTTAGATTAGCCAATTATTTTTTCCAATTAAGGGGCAATTTAGCGTGGCCAATCCGCCTACTCTGCACATTTTTGGGTTGTGGGGGCGAAACCCACGCAGACACGGGGAGAACGTGCAAACTCCACACGGACAGTGACCCAGAGCCGGGATCGAACCTGGGACCTCAGCGCCGTGAGGCGGTTGTGCTAACCACTAGGCCACCGTGCTGCCCGATTGGCAACATTATTGGCGATACTGGTGGGATAGTATTCCACTCATTAAATAGAGCAACAAATGCAGTTCAGCAGTCCTCCGTCCAGTTAAATTTCTTGTTCTTCTTCCAGAGTTCTGTTAGTAATGCTACCACACTGCTAATGTTTGGCATAAACTTGCGATAAAATCCACACATTCTCAGAAATCTTAAAGTCTCTTTTTTTGGTGAACGTTCTGAAAAATCCCAATGGCCTGCATTTTCCCAACTGGCCGCGTCCCACGATATGTTCTAAATATTAAATTAGAGCTTGAGAAAATTAGATTTTTGCCAAATTCATGACTACATTAGCTTTTTTTAAATGTTCAGTGTTTTAGGTGCTGCAGATGTACTTTCCAACTTCGACTAAACAAAACAAAAGCTGTCAGTGTACCCCGGACTGTGACTAAGTCCCTCAATAACTTTATTTGGAATCATACAATCCCTACAGTGCAGAAGGAGGCCATTCGGCCCAACAAGTCTGCACCAACCCTCTGAAAGAGCACCCCACCTAACCTGCATATCTTTGGACACTGAGTGGAATTTTAGTGTGGCCAATCCACCTAGCTAGTCTCTGAAATGTTGAGGGTGCATTCTTCATCCTGAATGACATAACTTTAAATTGATAAAGTCCATTTGGCATCACGAATGTTGAGATTTACTTTGCCCTCTTGGACAAAGGTACTTGCCAGTATCTGTTTAGGAAGTCTATTTTTGTAATGAATTTAGATTGTCCAACTCTTTCAGTGCAATCCACCAACTGTGGTATTGGAAACAAATCCCTCTTGGTGTTGACATTGACTTTCCTGTAATCCACACAAATTTGTTGCGTTCCATCTGACTTCGGCACCATTACGATAGGTGAACTCCAATCATTAGAGCTCAATTTAATAATGCCATTTTGGAGCCGATATTGAATTTCCTTCTGTATTTGTGATACCTTTGTTGAATTTAACCTATATTGATGTAGTTTTATTGGAACTGTTTCCACCCCATCCACATCATGCATTGCTTTTCTCCGTTCTACCTGATTTCTTCCCACAAATAGATTTAAAAGGCTGAAGTAACTCTTCCAATTCGTCTTGGCTCTTATTTGGAAGATACCTGACCATCTGTTGCAATTTCCCAGTACCTCCTCATTACCCAAATGAATGAGAGGAAAGTCACTCCCAGAATTTAACTCTTCTCTCCTCCCTGTTTTGTTACTACTAAGACCTCATGCTTATCCTCATCTCCTCTATCCCAGTACCTCTTAAGAATGTTAATACATACTCTGTGAGATATACGTTGATCTGGTGTTCTTACCAGATTATTCACCACTCAGTATTCCTTCAATCTGATGGGGTCCACTGAATCAAGCTTTCAATGGTTCGCCCGACGCAGGCAATAACATGAGCACTTTCTCCCCGCTACAAAGTCTACTACGAGTCTGGGCTCTCCTATCAGCCTATGCCTTTATTTCCTGCTGTGCTATCTTTTAAATGCCTCTTTGTCACCTCACAAGCTCCATTCAGTCATCCACTGAAATTCAACACGATGTGTCTCTGATTTCTTACTTAATAAATCTTCATGGATTAATTTCAGTGGTCCTCTAACTTCATGTCCATAAACCAATTCAAAAGGACTAGATTTGGTGGAATCATTTGGTTTACCCCTAATGGCAAATAATAAAAACAGATTCCTTTGGGGGGGGGGGGGGGGGGGGGGGGGGGTCACGTGATGTGAGACTGGGAGTGGCTGCGTTTTCATGAACTCTGGTGGAACTCACCTTTTAATCCTTTTTTATATCTTGATGCACAACCCAAAATTTTTTGTTCCTAGTCTGTATATCCTGTGCTATGTTCCTGGAAGATTGTGATGGGGAGCCAAGTTAAGTTTAAAAAATCCTTGTTTTCTAGTGAGTTGGCCTATGCTTCGCCAATGCTGTTTGTGCCGAGCTGATGGCTGGTATCGTGAATGATGTTGTAGACAATAGTTTCGACTTCTTGCCACAGGTTTTTGGTGCTCACATTGCTGAACTGCGAGATATCCTGAAGAAAATGGATGAAGCGGAGAAGAAAATCCTGTCAGTCGATAGGGCAGTCTCCTTGGTGCGGGCGTACCTTCAGTCCATGGAATTCCTGTTGCATGACATGTTGAATATCTTGGTCAATTCGGGGAGATGGGGCCGGACAAGGAGTGTTTATGAATTCAGTCTTCTAAGGGGAGCTGGGAATGAACTCGCAGCCAAATTTGAGAGCTGTCTGCCATACTTTTGCCGTCCCAATTTGAAGGCTGAGAATTTCAAGTTTGATGGGCCTGGAGTCAGTTGGAGACCCCGACCACTGGTCTTGTGTTGTCTTAGATTTCTCACCACAGGGCAGCACGGTGGCCTAGTGGTTAGCACAACCGCCTCACGGCGCTGAGGTCCCAGGTTCGATCCCGGCTCTGGGTCACTGTCTGTGTGGAGTTTGCACATTCTCCCCGTGTCTGCGTGGGTTTTGCCCCCACAACCCAAAAATGTGCAGAGTAGGTGGATTGGCCCCGCTAAAATTGCCCCTTAATTGGAAAAAATAATTGGGTAATCTAAATTTAAAAAAAAACAGATTTCTCACCACCTGGGTTTCAGGATGATGGCATGGCGGAGGTGCAGGGGCTTTGATGGAACTCTGGAGGGATCCTGAATGCTGCTTGATGATCCCTCATGTTATTATTATTATTATCCTGCATCCTGCAGTTCATCAATAATCCTCAACTTTATCCGCTTGTGATTAAGCCGCAGATTTTATGTTATTGTCTTTTATCCTGACAAGGGTGTGTGATATATGAGCACAGAGGTGGCTATTGCTTGTTATTCTGTTACATGGCAAAAATCTTACTGAGTCAGTATTGTGACATGAGGGTTGTGCAGTATTTGCCTAGTTTTGTTTTTTAATGTGCTGTAATCCTTGCGTTTACAAAGAGTGTACATTTTAGGTACCCTTTATAGAGAAGATGTGTGGTATCACAGGAGGGTGACGGGTAGATAGTCTGGTGTGGAGGATGTTGGTATGGTCACGTAAGTTCTCATTGTGGATGAGGAAAGCCCCCCAATTAGATCTCTCAGTGTCGTCTTTTTCTTTTGTAATTTTGTTATTTTGGGATAATGGAATCCATGCTCATCTCCTATGAAGGTGCAGACAGATCATGTATCCTAGAGAGGACTAGGTTCCTTATGATTCTTCTTTGTGTTTGGTCTCTCTGGCATTGTTGGAGTAAGGGGAAATAAGTAATTGCGCATGCCCGCGTGCAGTCGGTTAATCCCAGATTGACTTCGATGGGTTGATTCCTTGGGTTGATCTTCAATATTTACTTGGCTGCGTGATTAGTGGCAGTGGTCGATTGATTGAGTAGGTAGGGCAGTAGTAACCGTGTTTACCTGGGTTGGGTGTAGGGTATGAAGGGTGCCAGAGTAGGCTACCGTTTCCCAGGTTGTCCCCTTTTGGGGCCTCCTAGTCTGCTCTTTTTCTTGTGATAGGGTTCCAGTGGGGAGGTAGTAACCTGTGGGCTGCAGGACCTGAGTGCTGTTGATTAATGTTGTTGGAATCTTTCTTTGATTGGACGGTAGGCTGTTTGGGGGAGTTAGGCGCCCTCTTCCAAGTGGTCTTATATAGAGACTTTCCGATTGCCCTCCTTCTTGAGGCTTGGGCTGCCCTGAGGAGGCAGTGTCCTATTTTTTGTGATGCCACGCTGTTCTATTGGGGAAAAGTACGGTATTAGACCTTGACTGGTGTTCTATGGCTAGCCCCCGGTGTTCCTCTCTCTATGGGGTTTCCTTCCCCTACATGGGTAGGAAAGGTGCTGATACAGGCTTCGATTTGCAATATTGTACCTCATGAGGCTTCCCTTTTCATGTAGGTGGTGGGGGGGGGGGGGGGGGGGGTTCTACCTCTCCTGAGACGCCCAGTTGGTAGATGTCTTGACAATTCTTCCTCTCATTGTTGGTAGGTTTCCTCGATGGAGAATGGTGCAAATCCTCCAGTATCGAGGGAGCGGAGCGGTGCCTCTGATGTGGCTGGAGAGGAGTGAGGTCTGATGTATGGCGGGTCTTAGCATAGTGTGGATATCCTTGGTTTCTTGACTCCAATATATGAGAGTGTACAATGCCAAGCTATGTCTTGTATTGAGGATGGTATCCTGTTGTTCCCCTTTGCTTGAGATGTTCTTTCTTGGCCTGGATGTCTTGGGAGGTTTTGAATGTGCAGCCTTTTCCTTTTTTGCTTTACGGTGGGGATGTGGGGCCAAGGGTCATGTGCTCATTTCTATATCCTGGTACCCTGAGATCCTCTGCTCTTGATAGTACCTTTTTATCTTGTCATTGTCAGTGTGATGGGAGATGCCGACTGCAATTATTATAATCTGAACCAATTGTATGAATATTAGCTGGATTTTGGGCATTTGTTACATTTTGTGGTTTTATGTAAAATATCCATTTAGAATTAATGGGCGGGATTCTTCGGAACTGGCGGGTAGGGCAACTCCGACGCGAAGGGGTGGCGTGAACAACTCCGGCGTCGGGCCGCCCCGGAGGTGTGGAATCCTCTGCACCTTCAGGGGTTAGGCCGGCGCCGGAGTGGTTTGTGCCGAGCTGGCCGGCGCGGAAGGGGCTTGGCGCCATGCCAACCGGCGCCGAAGGGCCTCCGCCGGTCAGCGTGAGTTGGCGGATGCGTGGCAGCGGCAGCATGTGCTGGCGCAATCCCAGCGCATACGTGGGGGGGGGTCATCTCTGTGCCGACCTACGCAGACCGTTACACCGGCCGGCACGGAGGAATAGAGTGCCCCCACGGCACTGGTCCACCCAGGATCGGTGGGCTCCGATCCCAGGCCACCGTGGGGGCACCCCCCAGGGCCAGACCCCCCCCCCCCCCCCCCCCCCCCCCCCCCCCGGAGGGAGCCCGTGGAGCCAGGTCCTGCCGGTAAGTACCTGTCGTAACATACGCTGGCGGGACCGGCCTAAAACGGGTGGCCACTCGGCCCATCACGGGCTGGAGAATCGGCAGCCGGCAAGAACATGATTCACGCCGCCCCCTGCCGATTCTCCGACCCGGCGGGGGGGGGGGGGTCGGAGAATGCCGCCCCACATCTTGGCAATTTTTTTTTGTATTTCCTTCTTGTTTTATTGAGGTTAAAGAATTGTTAACCAGCTCCTGAAAAGGTATGGACAAGTCTTATATCCGAGAAAATGTCATAATGTGTTATTGATGCCTCTGGTATGATTGGAGTTGGGGGAGATATGTTTTTACTGCTTGCCTGAACATGGTGCGAAAGTCTTATCCTATATTTTCGTTGGCTGTACGAGCATTCAATGCATGTGAAGGCGTGCACCATTTTACTTTGTTTTCATGGCTTTGTCCACTTCTCTCGCATTCTCTAGTTTATCCGTTGGTGCATAGGGAGGCACCAGGTTTAATGACTAAGCTGAACCTACAGTGTTGTTGTTTTCCTGTATTTTTCGTTATTCATGGTGACTGAGGCACTTCTGTGCTGTACCAATCCTGAGGATTTGCTGTGTTATTTGTAAAAATGAAAAAACTCTACTAAAAATAAATTTAAAAAGGAATCCCTTTGTCCCAATCATGAGGGTAATCTTGAGTATACTTACCATTGTTTTCAAAGTTTTGTAACTCTGGACGTTATGCCAAAGGTTTACATTAGTTTATTTCCAGGCTATTCATGGCCTCTCTAAATAATCCCAACATGAAATTTGACCCTTGATCTGATTGTATCTCTTTCAGTAAGCCATATCTAGTAAAGAATTTGGTTAATTCCTCTACCACTCTCTTGGCTATAATGTTTCTTAATGATATGGCTTCAGAAAACCTAGTGGATATATCCATAATAGTTATCAAGCATTGAATTCCACTTAAGGTTTTCAAAAGTGGCCCAACACAGTCAGCTCGAACTCTTATAAAAGGTTCTTCAAAAGCTGGACTCGGGATCAATGGTGGTGGTTTTATTGCAGCTTTTGGTTGCCCTATTACTTGATATGTGTGAATTGTTCAACAAAATTTTACATCTTTGTGTAGTCCCGACCAGTAAAACATTTCTGTATTTTGCTTGAGTTTTCTTTATTCCTAGGATAAAAAGAACTTTCCCTTCACATACAAAATCCTTAAACACATCAGCCACCTACTGTTCAATCTGCTCTGTACACCTTGTGCACACATTTTCACCCCTATTGTTTATTATTCCTCATGTACAAACCCTCCCAGCTTCTCTTGTTCTGCAGTCTCTGATTTAGTATTTCCTTTCTTAAGACTTATAATTTGCAACTGGATTGCCATTTAACTCCCAACATAATTATTTTGTATGACCCAGTTTATTATAATTAAAACATCTAACTTTCCCCATGTCCTTCATTCTCTCAGCTCTGCTTTTTTTAAACTTTGAGGTGAAGTATCTGTGGAATTTTCAACCACTTCCTCTCTTGCTTCTCTGACTTTTCTCACACATTCCCATTTTCTCTCTTTCTCAAATTTAAAAGTGTGACGATAAAAAGGCTTTTACCTATGAACCGATTCATAGTCACCAGCCAGCTCCATGGTCTGCCTCGTTGTTTCAACTCAAAACTATCCGAAAGGAATCTAAATGGGTGATCCAGAGAAAGGAAAGAAAATCTTTGTACAGAAATATGTTGTGTGCCAGACATTGAAAGACCCGCTGGGGTCTTTTTTGGGCGTAAGACCAGATGAGCTGCAGGATATGCCTACACTGATGCAAACAAGAAGAAAGGCATCACATGCGGAGAAAGCACTCAAATGGAATATTTGGAGAACAAAAATAATATATTCATGGAACAAAATTAACTCTTTGGTCCTCCATATGAGTTCTAATCACTGCAGGTAATGAATCTTTGAATTCTTCCAACAGAATTACTTATCTAAGAGCCCCATAGGTTCCTTCTATTTTTAATACACTCACCCACCTATCAAAATTAACCCTTTCAAATTCAGTTTAAGTCTGGCAGACTGTTTTCTTACATTCCGAATGTTCTGTCTGTCAGCCTCCGGCATTAACTCATAAGCACTCAATATAGCTTTCTTCGCTGTATCATACTCCCCAGACAGACCTTTCAGAATTTAGTGCAGAAGGAGGCCATTCGACCCATTGAGTCTGCACCGGCCCTTGGATAAAGCACCCTACTTAAGCCCACGCCTCCAACCTATCCCCGTAACCTCATCTAACCTTTTGGACACTAAGGGGAAATTTAGCACAGCCAATGTATCTAAGAGTCACGTCACAGTCACCTTATTTTAACCTGGGGGAAAACTCTCCGATGGATGGATTCATTCATGACACAAAGGAACTTGGTTGTGGTGGTTCGGAAGTCAATGATCTCACCTCCACGACATCACAGCAAGAGTTCCTCAGGGTAATGTTCCAGGCCCAATCATCTTCAGCTGCTTCGTCAATGACCTCCCTTCTATCATAAGGTCAGAAGTGGGGATGTTCGCAGAATCCTGCACAATGTTCAGCCCCATTTGCAACTCCTCAGATAGTGGAGCAGTCCCTGTCCAAATGCAGCAAAAACTGGACAATATCCAGGCTTATCCAGTGGCAAGGTACATTCACATCACACAAGTGCCAGGCAGTGACCATCCCTACAAGGGAGGATCTAGCCGTCTCCCCTTGACAGTCAATGACATTACCATTGCTGAGCCCCCCACAATCAAATCCTGGGGGTTACCATTGATCAGAAATTGAACTGGACTAGCTGTATTAACTAGCCAATTAACAAGCCATATTAACCAGTCATACTAGCCAGTGGGCAGCACGGTAGCACAAGTGGCTAGAACTGTGGCATCACAGCGCCAGGGTCCCAGGTTTGATTCCCTGCTGGGTCACTGTCTGTGCAGAGTATGCATGTTCTCCCCATGTCTGCGTGGGTTTTCTCCGGGTGCTCCGGTTTCCTCCCACAGTCCAAAGACGTGCAGGTTAGGTGGATTGCCCATGCTAAATTGCCCTTAGTGTCAAAAAAGGACATGAGGGGTTATTGGGTTACGGGGATAGGGTTGAAGTGAGGGCTTAAGTGGGTCGGTGCAGACTCGATGGGCCAAATGGCCTCTTTCTGCACTGTATGTTCTATGTTCTGTGTTCTAATACTTTGGCTACCAGGGCAGGTCAGAGACTAGGAATCCTTTGGTGAATAACTCGCCTCTTGACCCTCCAAAGCCTGTCCACCACCTACAAGGCACAAGTCAGGAGTGTAATGGAATTCTCTCCACTTACCTGGATGAGTGCAGCTCTAACAACACTAGAAGCTCGACACCATCCAGGACAAAGTAGCTCGCTTGATTGCTACACCATGCACAAACATTCACTCCCTCCACCACTGTCGAACAGTGGCACCATCTACAAGATGCAGTACAGGAACTCACCAAAGTTCCTTAGGCAGCACCTTCGAAACCCATGACCACTAACATCTAGAAAGACAAGAGTAGCAGTTCCTGGGAACTCCATCACCTGGAGATTTCCCTCCAAGTCACTCACCATGCTGATTTGGAAATATATCGCCTTTCTTCCACTGTGGCTGGGTCAAAATCTTGCAACTAGGGATGGGCAAAAAATGCTGGTTTAACCAGCGATTCCCATTTCCTCACTTGGTTTCACACTTGCCTCACTCTCGTTACATTTGAAAGTCACAGCTTCTTAGTGCCGGTGGTTCCTTCCAGAGCCCCACTGAGCCCTTTGCGGTATCTCCAAATTGCCGACACACAAATGCATACGGAGTTCTCAGAAGTTCAGCTGTTTGTCCATTTCCGCAGGGATGCTGAAGACCAGGGGCATGATCTTCCCAAAAGGGAACAAAGTCCCCTAGCGAGCGCATTTAGCCGCGAGTTTTCCGACACTCGCAGTGCCGAGAAACACCTGGCTATTTAATGCTACTCATGTTAAATAAGGGCCTTAACGGGAATGCGTGGACCACACATAGCCCCGTTTTTTACAATGGGGAGCTCCACTCACCGGAACTGCCCATTGCAGTGAGTATCCCGATCTCTGAGGCCCACAAATAAAATTCCCGACCTCCCCCTGAATGCAAAATGAGACGGCCCCCCCCTCCCCGCACCCTCTAACACACAGGGTGGGCAACCTCGTCTCAATCGCGTGCGCACAAAGAATGTCAGCGTGGCACCTTGTCACCTGGGTACCCTGGGAGTGCCACCTGGGCACGTTAGCAGTGCCAGGATGACACCAAGATGGCACTGCCATGGTTCCAGGCTGGCACTGCCAAGGTGGCCAGGTGGGACTGCCAGTGTGTCAGGTTGGCACTGCCAAGGTACCAAGCTTGCAATTTTTGCGTGTGCCGATCGGGCCGAGGGTGCGCTGCGTGGGTGTTCGTGTGGGGGAGGGGATCGCTTCAGGGACCTTGGAGATCGGGACGCCTTTTCGAAATGGTGTCCTGATCACTCGCTACACTGGGGAGTTCTGGTGAATGGAGCTGCCCAGTGTACAAAACAGGGCTGTATGCAGCCTCGCCCGCGTGTTCCCCACTGAGGCCCCTTATACAACGCAAGCCGATTTGCATAGCAATGTGTTGTTCGGCGCAGCGAACGTCAGGAAACACGAGTCTAAATGCGCTTGCTATGGGTCTTTGTTCCCAATTAGTTGATTGCGACCAATGCATTTTGGACAAAAAGAATGGAATGGAAGTACACACTCAATGGAAATACACTGCAGAGTATGGCTAAACATAGGTAATAATAGCGTGGAATGCCCTGCCTGCAACAGTAGTGGACTGGCCAACACTAAACGCAAATGGTCATTGGATAGGCATATGCACGATAAGGGAATAGTGTAGATGGACTTTAGAGGGGTTTCACAGGTCGGCCCAACATCGAGGGCCGAAGGGCCAGTACTGCGCTGTAATGTTCTATGTTCTATAGGGTTCAAATGCATTCTTCCTTGGAAGTGCAAATGCAGGTAAATAAAACCAGAAAAAGGACACTAGAATGTCAAGTTTTATAAATAAGGGCATAATACACACGACCAAAGAGATTTAGCAATGATTATACCAGAGCTATACTGGATGGAAAATGGAGACAGATTAAAATCACAGGGCGTGTCTGATGGACCTTGAACAGGAAAATACCAGAAATTGGAAACTTCAGCTGTGAGGTAGGACTGGCAATGCTGGAACTGATGCAATGTAGCAGAGAAAGCACTCAATTAAAATTCTGAAAAATCTGGTTGAGAGTGAATATTGAACGAATATTTCCAAAAATATGCAGGTTAGATGGATTGGCCGTGCTAAATTGTCCTTTCGTTCAAAGGTTAGGTGGGGTTACTGGGTTACGGAGATAGGGTGGAGGTGCGGGCTTAAGTAGATTGCTCTTTCAAGGGCCGGTGTAGACTCGATTCTCGATTCACCTCCTCCTTCTGCACTGTAAATTCTATGATTTTCTATGATTCTCTGATTTGGTTGCAGAATCTGTGATGAAGGACTAAGAATTTGAATCTACCATTAAGAGAGGGAGGAGAGAGGTTAGGAAACATTTCTTTTCATCAAAGTATTGGTGTGTGGAATGTTTTACCACAGAGGACAGTGGAGTGAAGAACATTGCATCCTTTAAAGTACAATTATGTGAACATTCTGATGTTGCTGGGAGTGTTGGAGGAGAAGTAGCAGAGCGGGGATTATTAGTCTTAGATTACTGTAGCACAGAACCCCACAGACATGATGGGCCTCATGTTTTTTTTTCTGTGGAGGATACTAACATAGTTTAATGGTTCACCCTTTTACAATTTGTCATTTGCAATGTTACTTTGTTTAATAAATTAAAACATCTTTCAGTCATATATCCATACTATAAATATTCAGATTTTGAAAATGTGATTTGGACAACTAATAAAATGTGCAGTTAGTTTCAACATTCACTGTCGTCCTGCAGGAGAATGGTGCCAGGCGCGCTTCATGTTGCATGTGTGTATTTATGGATGCCATATTGTAGCTCAAACATGTTGAGTTCCTGATCCCACTTTGTTGCCCATGGCCCCTTCTAAAAGTCTCTAAGTGTGTAAAAATCACACTAGACTCAAGTTTGAATACTTTGGCAGATTATTATTGAGTGATAGCCTCATAGCAAAAGATTAATGTTCTTGGAGGTATTAAATGATCTGTCAGAGACATGCGCTGAATGATTTACAGCTGAAGTCCGGAGGAGATTTGTACTGGGCAGTACCGATACCAATACCAAGCTCGTGAATTATTTTACTTTGCAGCCCCCGTCAAAACCAATAGAGCAGAAAGTGCCTTTTTGCTGTCATTCTTTATAAGAGTTGTTTTCTCAAGACTGTTTTTATAAGAACCACCTGACTCACAAACCTACAATGTACTTCTTATTCAAAATTCTATAACTGAAATGGACTTTAATAAGCACAGTTAAAGGGAGAGCCAGACATTGAAACAAGGGGTTGGATTATCTGATTTGGAGACTATGTCCCCATGCCGATATGGGAGGAAAACTGGCACAAAACGGCCAATGCTTTGCTGGGGGCTAGCCGGAAGGCAGCGTAGAGAATTGCCTGGATAATTGCCAGGTCCGTCGCCATGCATGCGCATGGTGGCGGACTGCAGTGGCCGCGCTGTGCTTCACGGCGGATGCCGCTCGCGGACCTGGCCCGCAAAATAGTCCCCCCTTCAGCCAGCTCGCGCCCCAGACTACCCCACCACACTGTCCCCAGCCCCGAATATGTCCACCCCTGCCCGCGGATCGACCCTCCCCCGACTGAGTCCGCAGCCGCCATGCCGAGTTCCCGACGGTCGAGACCACACGTGTCCTGCACCGTCTGGAACTCGGCTGGTCGTGGCCGGAGCATTTGGGAGGCCGTGGTACCTTGGCCCGCTTTGGAGGGGGTGGAGGAACGCGGAAGTGGCGCCGACCCCAAATCTGTCGGGAATTTGGATTCTCTGGCCGGTCGGCGAACGCAATTTTGGTTAATCCCATGCTCCCATTTGAAGAAAAGTCTTTCAGATTGGAATCTTTTTCACAAAACTACTCTACTTGTGAAGTCAAAGCTTCTAACTTATTGTTTTGGTCTTCAATGTTATCTCTCAACACTGAAGGAGTACCTTATTGTCAGAAGTGTTGTTCTTCAGGCAGCACGGTGGTGCAGTGGTTAGCACTGAGGACCCAGGTTCGCTCCCGGCCCTGGGTCACTGTCCGTGTGGAGTTTGCATATTCTTCCCCTGTCTGCGTAGATCTTACCCCCCACAATCCAAAAAGATTTTCAGGGTAGGTGAATTGGCTACGCTAAAGTGCCCCTTAATTGGAAAAAAAAAATTGGGTAATCTAAATTCATTTTTAAAACAAGTGTTGTTATTCAAAGAGGACATTAAACTGAGATTTCATCTGCCTATTTGTACAAACATTAAAATGTATTGTGAATCTTTTCATGGGCAAGAGTTAAGTTGTCCCAGTGTCCTTGCTCAATCAATTCTTCCAAATGTAGATTAACTGGTCATTTACATTCATCTCATTGCTATTTGTGGGACATTGCAGGCATCAAATAAGCACTTTTATATTTATGCTTTTTTAGTTTGACCATGGGAGTCTTTGCATTTACCTTCTTTACCTTGGTACCATAGTAGTGCACACACAAATATTTCTACTGATGCATAATTGTGTTGTTTGGTTAAGAGATAGCTAGGTTCATGATTAATAAGGGGATCAGGGGTTATGGGGAAAAAGCGGTAGAATGGGGATGAGAAAATATCAGCCATGATTGAATGGCAGAGCAGACTCGATGGGCCGAGTGCCCTAATTCTGCTCCTATGTCTTATGGTCTTATGGTTAAGGGTGCTTGGTTTCAGTTATATAAAATGCCTAAAGATCATGGGTGTGATTCTCCGACCTCCCAGCCATATGTTTCTTGGTAAGAAGTCTTACAACACCAGGTTAAAGTCCAACAGGTTTGTTTCAAACACGAGCTTTCGGAGCACAGCTCCTTCCTCAGGGAGTTCCTCACCTGAGGAAGGAGCTGCGCTCCGAAAGCTCGTGTTTGAAACAAACCTGTTGGACTTTAACCTGGTGTTGTAAGACTTCTTACTGTGCTCACCCCAGTCCAATGCCGGCATCTCCACATCATATGTTTCTTGGCAGCAGGAGACGGTGCACCGTTCGCTGGTGGTGGGATCCTCTTCTTCCACCGCTATCAATAGGAACTCCCATTGAAGTCACCCCATGCTGCCGGGAAACCCGTGGGCAGGGGTGGGCTACCATCGGGACCAGAGAATCCCCCACCAGCAAACAGCCGGAGAATTCCAGCCTACAAGTTGGCTTGCATAACTCCAATCACCACACAACACTCTGAATAAGGTCAAGTATCATTTTGAATTGCCAGATATCTGAAATTATACGGTTTCAGCCGCACCGGTTAAAGTCATACGTTACATCTTGCGCAACTACGATTATGAGCTTTTGAAACCCCCTTTGTCACCTTTGGCACTGATGACCAAACCATTGTTGACCACTTCACTCTCCAGAAATTCACAGTGAGAGCACTGCCCACTGTCTTGCTTGCACACAAACCTGTTTCATTAATGGCACTGAATGGTCTCCAATGGGTTTCTTCACTCAGTCAGCATTAGCGTGCCTCAGAGGTCCATCTTGGTCTTATCTCTTCACCAGTTATGTGACACCTCTTGGTGATATCACCAAGGGAAATGGGTAAATATCTGAAGAGAAAACAATTTGTAGGACAACGGTGGAAGGAAGGTGGCGGGGGGGGGGGGGGGGGGGGGGGGGGCGTAGAAATGGGGGACTGGGATTAGCTGTTCCTACAGACAGCCAGCAAAAGCATGTTGAACCAAAGAACCTCTTTCTGTGTTTATTGGAAAAATAGGGCCATATGTATACTGGAGGTTCCTGGCCTTACCTCCTGCCTCTTCCGTCATACCACAGCTGTCGTCATACTCTCCAACAACCTGTCTGACATCAAGAACAGGGTGAGCCAGATCTTCCCCAGTTTGTTGTCAGCAGAACTAAAGCCAATCTCTGCAGGCTGGCCTGGAAAGCCTTCCTCATCTGTGTCTCTTTAAAATTCCTCTCAAATACTTAAACGATGGGAAACCAGGAATACTTTTAATCCTCGCACAGACGTGATGCTTCTCTGTTTCCTTTGCGCTGGTTTTCCGTTAGTTATTTTTCAACAGAAACCTTTGCTCAGTATGTACTGTGTGATGTTAACATAAAGTAGGTAGGACCTGATACTTTGTGAGAAGAATGGATCTTTGTAAATGACTAGTGCATCAGAACCCATGAATTAATCAGACAAGGGGGTCAGACAGGTGACATGAAATAAACAGATGTTTGAGCTGTAAATGAGGATTAAGAAACATGAATGTCTGATTATGCTTCACTGTTGTGAGTGGGAAGAATGGCTTGGACACTGAGTAATCAGATGTGCATGAAATTATACGGTTTCAGCTGCACCGGTTAAAGTCATAGGTTACATCTTGCGCAACTATGATTATGAGCTTTTGAAACCCCCTTTGTCACCTTTGGCACTGATGACCAAACCATTGTTGACCACTTCACTCTCCAGCAATTCAGAGTAGAAAACTGATTGCAATTATCCCAACAAGAGTACATAATGCACTGAAGGATTTGTGTGTTTGGCTATTTGCCACCAAAGAAAGCAGAGCTCAACGTCCATCGCTGGACAATAATCCAGGTGATCAAGTGTAGTGAGTAGATTTTCAGAGGTCACTTTGCATTAGACGAGGCATATAGCCACTTTAACGTTTGAGTTGAAGGTTCTGTGAAATGAACATGCGGACAAGCAATTTATTTTCTCCACTATCCTCCACCCCAAATCTAAAACAAAATGAAACATGATTTATTATCTTCTTTGAATATCCTTACAATTTTTGTTGACGTTCATAAAAACAGAAAGGTGACACCTTAATTTAATGACCTATTTGAAGAACAATACTTTTGACAAAAGCAACCCTTTTTAGTATGATTTATGGATAGAAGATAAAATCTGTCTCGGCATGTTTCAATTTCATAGCAAAATTATAGATTTGTAACAGCACAGCAGGTAGCCATCTGGTTCATTGTGTTTGTGCAGGCTGTCTGTAAGAACAACTCAGCTAATCCCACTCCCCCACATTTTCTACGTCCTGCAATTTTGTTCTCTTTAGATATTTATACATTTCGCTTTCGAAAGCCATGATTGAATCTCCCTTCACCATCTCGGGCAGTATATTCCAGATCCTAACCTCTCGCTCTGTTCAAAACTTCTTTCGAGTTGCTGCCTCTGGTTCTTTTGCCAATTAGTTTAAATAGGCACCCCCGGTTCTCAACACAGTGGGAACAGTTTCATCTTTCCTACTCTGTCCCGATCCCTTGTGGTTTTGCTCACCTCTATCAAATCACCTCTCAACCTTCTTTTCTCTAGAGCGAGTATCCCAGCATCACCTGTCTGTCCGCATAATTGACACCCCTCATCCCTGGAACCATTCTCAGAAATCACTTCTGTCTCCTCTCCAATGCCTTTGCATCTTTCGAGAGTGTGATGCTCAGAAGTGGACAGAATACTTTAATTGAGGATGAACCAGTATTGTATAAAGATTCAGTATAACTCCCTTGCTTTTCTCTTGCATGACATTATGAAGCCCGCAATTCCATATCCTTTATGAAGCACTTTCTCAACATGCCCTAACACCTTCCAATGATTTGTGCACATATACCCCCAGGGGCTCTCTGTTCCTGCACTTACTTTTGAATTGTTTCCTTTATTTTATGTTTTCTTTCCTCATTCTTCCTTCAAAAATGTAGCACTCCACACTTCTCACCATTAAATTCCATATGCCACACAGTCCACCCATTCTACTCGTCATTCTATGTCATCTTCCCACCACTATCCTCTTCTCAGCTCATAATACTTACAGGTTAAGTACCATCTGCACATCCAAGTCTAGGTCATATTATATAGGTCAAGAAATATAGTGGTCCTAATTCTGGCTCCTCAGGCACTCTATTGTATACCTTATTCCAGTTCAAAAAGCAGTGGTTTGCCAGTACTTTATTTCCCTTCACTCATCAACTTTGTAACCATGCTGGCAGACTGCCTTGAATTCCATGGGCTTCAATTTTGTTGATAAGCCTGTTATGTGGCACTTTACCATATGTCTTTTGGAAGTTTATGTACACCACATCAACCACATAACCATCATCAACCCTCTCTCTTACTTCAGTGGATAAACTCAATCAATTATTTAAACACGATTTTCCCTTAACGGCACCATGCTCAGCTTCCTTAATTAACCCTTACTTATCAAATTTTATGCCAGATTATTGTTTCTAAAAACGTTCTCACCACTGAGAGTAAATTGACTGGCCTGTAGTTGCTGCATTTTTTGAACAAGGGTACAGCACTTGCAATCCTTTAGTCCTCTGGAACCACTCCTGTTTTTGTGAAGGATTGGAAGATTATGGCCAGTGCTTCAGCTTGCTTCCCTCATTATTCCTGGACACATCTGATCCAGTTCTGGTGACTTATCAACTTTAAATACAGGTGGTTTTTCGAGTAATTTCTCCCATCCAGTGTCTGAACTACCAGAGTAGAGTTGTAGATCCTGTGGGAGATTGGACATGTGGTCAGTGAGGGGTAAGATCAACACGTGGCATGTACAACTCGCATGTGATCAGTCCTCTGGGTGGGGCAGATGGTTACCCACCTCTGCGGTGCAGGCCAATGTCAATGTCGGTAACTGATCTGTCCCTGGCTACCCGCTCAACCTCCAGGGCCCGTTCTTCATAGGGGTGTGGACTCTGATGTCTGCCACCCTGTTGCCCATCTGGGCCCTCTCCTGTCAGTTATGGGCCAGCTTCTCTTGTAGGGATACAGATAGGGCATCATGAGCCATCCGCACCGGGGGTGGGGCATGGGTGAGGTGGCGCGGCATGGGGCAGGACGGGTGCAGTGCCAGGGGCATTGGTGTTGGGGAGGCATTGGGGGGTGGGGGAGAGACAGGCAGGATCGGTGCCGGGGGCCGATGCTAAGTCACTCTTGCGGCCCGGTAACTTTTATTGTGTGCCGGTCCACCGGGTCAAGCTCCCCGCGCTGACGGCCACTGCCACGTCCTCCGAGGCATCACTGGCTGCCCTGTGGTTGACCCACCGAACCCCTCAGGGGAACAGGGTATCCCGCGTCCAGCAGGTGGGCCAGGTCGGCATCTCCGAATCTCGGAGCTAGTCTCCTTGGTGGCATGGCTGCAAGCTGTGTGGGATTAGCTTTGTGTGATCGGTTTAAGTGCTGCTCCCCTTCGATAACGGGAAGCTGGCGAGTGCAGTCCTGGCGAATCAGCCGGTAGGACAGCCATTTGCGGCGTGAAGTTCGTGGGGCCTCGTTAAGTGGACCAATTAACGTTTAATACCAGTGACGGCCTTGCGGTCAACCTTTGGGAAGCTCGCGGCATTTCCCGCTTGCTACCACACTGAGAAACCTTTCCGTTAAATCGCGTCCATAATGTAGGATTTAAGTTGCCCAAGATAAGTCTACTCTGGTTCAGATAGGGAAATCAAGGTATGATGAGGTTTAACTTTGTTAGTTGGCAGCAAGAACCAGAGGCTAGTTCCCAGCTGGAACCCTCCCTCCCTGCTGCCAGGTTCCTCATCCACTGAGTGCCTTTGAACGGGTGATACACCGCCTCCATCCCCAATGCCTCCCAGAAACCCAGGATTGCTTCTCAGGCTTCCCGCATAACAAGTACCCCACCCATCGCTGGCTGAATACCAGTAGTGGCAGGATAAGGACATTAAGTGGGTATTAATTGCCCACTCAAAGGCCTTAATTGTGGTGGGATGGGAAGGCCATCCATGTGCCTACCCGCCACAGACATCATTGGAGAAGCAGTGGGAGGGCGGCGGGATCTCCACCTGCCACCCATCTGTCTAATTAATTGCCGTCTCCACCAGCAAATCCGCCATGGGGGAGGACATTAAATTTCACCCATTGATTCTATGCCCTCATCATGGCTAAACAGGCAGTTCTATGTAAAACAGCTATGAGATGCATAATGGTTAAATATCCTTGGCAGAGGTTGGTACTGCCAAGGTGCCTGGGTGTGCCAGGGTACAACCCTGCCCAGAGCCTGACCACGTGGGGGCCTCGAATTGCCTGGGCGACCCCCTCACCTCCCCCTTCCCCTCCCCCCTCCCCTCCCCCCTCCCCCCTCCATGTGCCGTTATGCCTTGCCCACGTTTGTGGAAACCTGTGCTAAATGGCACCACGATGAGGACTCCCAGGCCTGGGTGTTTGATCCCAGGTCTTGGGAGACTCCAACGTAGACATATTTAAGGGAGGCTAAATGCTTACTTAAATATGCAAATCGCGATGCGTCTTTAGAACTCATGAGATGGTCCCGAGCGTCGTAAATCTTGCGAGAGTCCTCATGTGAGATTTAACGGTCTCGTTGCATCACCGAGTCAGACGTGCTGAGGCTGCTCGATCTCGCCCAGCGTATAAGATCAGAGTGTATATTGTCTTCTTGAGAGATTGTAGGTAGGCGAGAAAAGAACGTGCGGTGCAATTGGTGGGACCTTGGTCACTCGTGTAAGCTCATTGAACCTCTCTTGGCACCGCATCCAGGTCCTTGGGATTACAGCAGCGCCGTTCAACTGCATCTTTTTAGTTTGTCTATGGACTTCCTGGTTCCCTATAGATGAGCAACCTCTCGCTTCCTGGTCATCTGCTGCACCCAGGCCTCTAGCTGCTTTAGAGAACTTTGAAACACGCTCTCTGCAGTGTTGTTCCAATGCTTTCCAAATGTAAGTCAATTATGCAATGAATTCCAGCACCTGCTCCAGCCAAAATGCACTTCACCTTTATCTCTATATCCCCAAGGGTCACAGTCTGAGGATACGAGGTAGACCATTTAGGACTGAGATGAGGAGAAATTTCTTCACCCAGAGAGTGGAGCCCATGGAATTCGCTACCACAGAAAGTAGTTGAGATCACAACATTGCTTTTATGAAGGAGTTGGATGTAGCCCTTGGGGTAAAAGCACTGCTGCCTCACAGCGCCAGGACCAAGTTCGATTCCAGCCTTGGGTAACAGTCTATGTGGAGTTTGCACGTTGTCCCTGTGTCTGCCTGGGTTTTCTCCGGGTGCTCTGGTTTCCTCCCATAGTCCAAAGATGTGCAGCTTAGGTGGATCGGCCATGGTCAATGCGTGGGGTTATGGGGACAGGGCAGGGGAGTGGGCCCAGGTAGATGCTCTTTCGGAGGTTCGGTGCAGACTCGATTGGCCAAATGGCTTTCTTCGGCACTGTAGGGATTTTATTGATTCTCAACTGATTGTTTAGGGCTGGCTGTACACTACGATTATGTAAATGAGGAGGCAACATGAAGTTTGCATGTTGCCTGATTTGGAATGATCAGGCATGAGTTCATCACTCATTGTGCTCCCTATGCTCGCTTTCAGGCCATATCCAGTTTCCCCTCGACAAGCTTTGCAGCAGGTGGAATGCTATGTAAGGTCGTAACTATAGATGTTAACTGGTGATTTTAATTGATTTGTTGTTTGCACAGCTGCTGTCTTACATAATTATCAACCTTATAGGGTGCACCTTAATGAGGTGCAAATTCGTGCAGTAGTAGATGATCTTTGCAAATGGTTAATATTTCACAATATCTTTTGTGAAGGAAAAAATATCTTTCCTCCTTATACTTTTTAAAGATTAAAATTAGAGAATGGATCACAGCGCAGAGGAGGCCATTTATGGGGTGTAGGTGGTCTTGTGTCATTGCCAATATACTAGTAACCCTGTGACCGAGGGTAATGCTCTGGGGACTGGGGTTTGAGTCCCACCATGGAAACAGTGAAAGCTGAATTGAATAAATGCCTGGAAATAAAAGCTTCATAGAATTTACAGTACAGAAGGAGGCCATTCAGCCCTTCGAGGCTGCACCAGCCCTTTTAAAGAGTACTGTAATTGAGCCCGTGCTTCCTCCCTATCTCCATAACCCAGTAACCTTTTGGATCCTAAGGGACAATTTAGCCTGGCTAATCCACTTAACCTGCACATCTTTGGACTGTGGGAGGAAATCCGAGCACCCGGAGGAAACCCACACAGACATGGGGAGAACATACAAACTCCACACAGACAGTCACCCAAAGCCGGAATTAAACCTGGGACTCTGGAACTGTGAGAACATAGAACATACAGTGCAGAAGGAGGCCATTCGGCCCATCGAGTCTGCACCGACCCACTTAAGCCCTCACTTCCACCCTACCCCCGTAATCCAATAACCCACTGACCCCTCCTAACTTTTTTGGTCACTAAGGGCAATTTATCATGGCCAATCCACCTAACCTGCACGTCTTTGGACTGTGGGAGGAAACCGGAGCACCCGGAGGAAACCCACGCAGACACCGGGAGACTATGCAAACTCCGCACAGTCACCCAAAGCCGCAATTAAACCTGGGACTCTGGAGCTCTGGAGCGAAGAATTGAACCTGGGACCCTGGCGCTGTGAGGCAGCAGTGCTAACCATTGTGCCACTGTGCAGCTGGGCGTGAATGAGACATGAGGCTCATTTAAATATCATGAGGATGCTTTAACCTGGCACCTCGGAGTCAACGGTAGCGCCTGCGAGGCCTCAACTGGGCGCCATGTAGCAGTGGTTTCCAAGTCGTGATGGAACCTTGAAGGTCCCGCAGACCATTGGGTCCCCCTGGGTGGTTAGGGACAGGGCAGGGTGGTACTCTGGCAATCCCCAGCAACACTGGCAGTGCCAATTCCAGGTTGTTGGGGGGGGGGGGGGGGGGGGGGGTGAAATGGGGACGCAAAAAAGGGGTTTGGGGGAGCCTGAAAAGAAACCCCATAGTAGGGTGTCCTCATTTTGTGGGGGGAGTGGGGAGGTAATGCCCATACCTGCGAGGGATGTCAGTACCTGTGGATGAGAGGTGTATGGGACCCTTAAACTCACTAAGATATCGGGGCATCCTTCTAAATTGGTGCTCTGATCTCTGAGAATCCAGTCCCGCCGGCATGACCAGCTCCTCACTGCTGAAAACCTTTCTCAGTGTGGGTTGGACCAGGGAGATACACCCCAAGGCCCAAAAAAATAACCAAGCTGGATCTCACTCAAAAAGCCACGGGAAACACCCTGCCACACTCGCCCAAAGTGACACTTGGGGCACAATTCTCCCCCCAAATTTCTACGTTCATTTGTGACTGATCTTCCAGGGAGTTTCGAGCCAGCGTGTTCCCCACTGCTATTCAACGACACATAGTCACTTTTTTGGGCTTTGGGGAGTTTCTCACTGATTTAGCCCACAGTTAGGGGGTGATTCACCGGCCTCGTTATGCTCTCGCTCAAGCAAAACGAGGTGGGTGAATAGCGGGTGAGGCAGAAAATGAGAACCGTGCCAGGCGGCAAACAGTTTGCGAGCCACCCTGCCCGATCCCATAGGTGAAATCGGAATCTCGCCGTAGCGTGGCAAGAAACCAATTATCACCACTTAAGCCCTATTTCCATATAATTAACAAGAGCCACCCCATATCCAACGGCCTCCTGTCATTTATCGGCCTTCCCAGCAAGTGGTCACACTGGTGTTGATTAGTATTCCTTTTGAAAAACGTGAACCTGGCGGAAGGGCTTCTGTGGGCAGCCGAGGAGATGAGTAGCCATCCTTGCTCACAGGCAATGAATCCGGGAGCGCTGAACTTGCCACCCCAGCGTTCAGTGAGGGGTGGGGGACCGTCGGCTGATGTTGGGGGATCCTCTGCAGGGGTTGGCCGCCGTGGGAGATTGGGGGCAGGTGCTGGGAGGGCAACTGGGGAGGGGGGGCAACCCCCGGATTGTGTGTACCCATTCAGTGGCAACTGCTGTCCCTGCCCGTCTGCCCCACTGGCCATCTCTAACCCCCAGAGACTGCAGTGGCCTCTGGCTGTGCGGCTGAAGGCTGTTGCTAATGGGGAATTGGCAATCGTGGTTAAGTGAGCACCCGTGGGTGGGCGGGCCATGTAGCATGTGGGAGTCACATGCATCCCAATCAGCTGTGATAGCGGAGTTGGACACTTTAGGAACTTTCAAGCGGTTATTGGATAGGCACATGGAGCACACCAGAATGACAGGGAGTGGGGTAGCTTGATCTTGGTTTCGGACAAGGCTCGGCACAACATCGAGGGCCGAAGGGCCTGTTCTGTGCTGTACTATTCTATGTTCTATGTGATGCCTGGACACTGCACCTGAACACTGCGGGATGGAACACCACACATGCAGCAGCCAATGTCTGAGCACCAAAGGGATGGGACACAGCTCCGGGGAAGGCCAGAATGTGGGTGGGTGCCACGGGAAGGGGGAGATGCCTGGAGAGATAGGCCAAGGGTTTGGAGGTCGACCCGTATTGCAGAAGAAAGTGACTGAGGCGTCATACTGGTTGTGCACAAGGGTGTTTAATGTGTAATACAAATCCCCACTCTCCCGATAGTGCCATCCCCCAACCCCCACACCCCCATTGCTCCCCCCTCACCCCCAATGCCTTCTGTGATCCTCGATGTGCTTCATCTTCTTAGCTCTACCACTTTGTCGCGGTTTCTCCCCAGGATACACATCTGAGGTGGAGGCAGCCAGCTGCTTACCTCATCCCGTGGCCTTCGATGCCCCTGGTGGGCGTCCTCTGGGGGCACTGAAGCTGGAGGGCCCCAGCCTCATCATGGGAGTGGAACTTGGTCGAGCCAATGGCCACCATCCCCACTCCATGAGACGAGTCTGGGTTGGCACTCAGCGCCCCCTCCTTCCAGTTGATGTCCATAGGACCCTGGTGTTCACCTTGGAATGGAGGAGCAGCTGGGGATCGAGCCCTGGCTGCTCCTGCATCATTTGGCTTTGCCAGCCCGGGCAGTTCCACATGGCCCGCACTATCGCATCGACACCCTAAGCAATGTCCTCAGTGACTGGGCCATGCTCTGCAGCGCCTTGACAATGCCCACCTGGGACAAGCTCCACAGTGCCTCGACCATTCCCATCTGAGAGCGTGACATGTCCCGCAGAACCTCATAAAGGTCCGCTGGAAGACCTGTGAGGCAGACGTTTCCCAGCGAGGCAGACATTCTGCCGAGACCCTCAGTCATGGCCATCACCGACCGAGCGACGCCTTGGACAACTTCACTAATGGTGCCGACGTCGTGCACCAGGCTTTCCACTGTGGTCACCACCCTGGCAGTGTTGGCCTCAGTTTTATGCATTGCTGGCGAGATCTCCTGCAGCGTAGCCTCTGGGACTCCTTCAAGTGGCTATGGATCTGCTGAAGTTTCGCTGGCATCTCCCTCTGAATGTTCCAGCTGCTCCCTATTGTCTCCATCAGCTCCGGGTAACTCTATTCCACCAACTCAGCATCAGGCTGTGACCCAGCTGAGTCCTGGGATCCAGCAGCCCTCCAAGTGCTGTCTCACCTGGGGGTTCCTGCCTCCACCCAATGTACATCAGCAGTAGTGTGTACTCACCCCGAACCCCGAAGCCTGTCCACTAATGTTTCCCACTGGGTTGTATGCATCTGCGCTGGTGGAGGGTGGGGATGACAGTTGCGTCGCGACTATTACGGTGGCATCCACAGAGATTTCCTCCGAGGTTGTCTTCTGGGAGTCTGGAGAGGGGCCACCTGAGGTAGGCCGGTGCCGTCAACTGGAGGACCTGCGGGAGAATGGACATGTGGTCAGTGGAGAGATGGGTCAGTCAGTAAGGCAATAACAACTCACGTTTGACAGGTCCTCTAGGTAGAGCCTGGTGGTTCCTCACCTCTGCGGAGTACGCCAGCCCCCGCATGGGACCCCGTTCTGTCCTCAGCCACACCGGTCACCTCCAGGGCCTGCTCCTCAAAGGTGGTGAGGTTTCTTAGGTCTGGCACCCCTCCGCCAGCCTGGGCCCTCTCCCAGCGATCACGGGAGAGCTTTTCTAGAGGAGACACAGAGAGGGCATTGTTAGCTACATGCGTGGTTCACTGTGGTGGGATGGAGTGTGTGAAGGGAGGGTTGGGCGTTTGAAGGGGGAAGGGGTGGAGGGATGTTTGGGGAATGCATGGAGAGTTGGGGGGGTGGATGCTCCTGTGCGGGCGGACAGGTCTCAGGAGGGAGGGAGTGGGGGGGGGCGTTGGTATCTACTCACTCGTGTCTGTCCAGTGTAACTTTTTTGGCGCTGGAGGCCCGTCCTCCTGGTCACACTCCTTGTGCTCACAGCCGCCGCCACCTCATCCCGGGCAGCAGTGGCTGCCCTATGGCTAACCCTCCGGAACCTCAGGTGAACAGGACACCCCTCCCAGCCTCCACTGCATCTAGGAACATCTCTAGGTCAGCGTCCCTGAATCTTGGGGCTGGTCTCCTGGGCACCATTATTGTGATCTTGCTGGGGTTGGCTGAGCAAGTGCAACTTAAGTGTTGCTCGACCTTGTTGGCGGGGGGCTCGCAAGCACGGTGCCGGTGAATTGGCTGGCGATCCTTCATCTGTGGCAAGAAATCATTAATTCGTTAATTCGACCAATTAACGTTGAATAGCGTTGTCAGCCTCACTGAGCCGAGCGTCGGGAAGCTCGAGGCAGTTCCAGCTCGCTACAACACTTAGAAACCTTTCTGGAGAATCGCACCCAGAGATTTTGTGCATTGCGAGACATTATTACTTTGTTCAATCGCAAAGCTCTGCTCCCATGTGCCCAGTGTCCCTATTTATATACATTCAAATACCCATCATCTGTTTTCTATAACCGTATCAGTGCAGTTGTTAAGACGTTGACACTCTGGAAGAGAATAATGCTGGTGAGGCTGATCTTTATTGTACACCCTTAGCAGGCCTGAGAAAGTGGGGATGAACTGCCTTCTTGTACACTGAAGTCCACGTGGTTAATGAGCAGAGTAGCTTGGTAGACCACTTGAAAGGACAGTTTTTAAAAAAAATTTAGATTACCCAATTATTTTTTCCAATTAAGGGGCAATTTAGCGTGGCCAATCCACCTACTCTGCACATTTTTGGGTTGTGGGGGCGAAACCCACGCAGACAATGTGCAAACTCCACACACACAGTGACCCAGAGCCGGGATCGAACCTGGGACCTCAGCGACGTGAGGCGGTTGTGCTAACCACTAGGCCACCGTGCTGCCCTCTTGAAAGGACAGTTAAGAGTCAACCAAATTGGTTGACTCCAAGATGACCGGTTTCTTTCCCTAAATTACCTTGTTGAACCAGTTGGGTTTTACAACAATTCAGTGGCTTCAAAGTCCCTTCTACTGAATTATTAATTTTCTTGTGGTTTGTCTCCGGACTGCCTTCATCATCTTAATGTCTCTTTTTGTCTTGGTAACCAGGTTTGTATGCAGTGCCCAGAATGTGGTCTGATCGACCCGATGTTGGTAACCATTTGCATTCTATTGTTTTAACTTTGCAGTTCAGGATTGATTTGCTGCTTTGCATTGATTGGAGGGTTTGAGTGGCACCTACCTACTAAGATGTCTAAATTTTATATTTCGCTGCTTGAGTACATGTGTGTTTACTTTTTCTTTGATGTCCAGTACTGTACGTTTGTCTGCATTCACTTCAATCTGATGTGACTCTGTCCATTTACATATTTTATCCAGAACATACTGTAATTTCAGAGCTGTCTTCCCATCAGTTTGCATTGGGTTTTCCCACAGCCCAGCACATCAGGATTGTTGCATGTGCTAGCATGCTCTGTACCTGCAGCTGAAATTGCAGGCAGCACACTAATCTCTTAATTAGCAAATTCCAATTAGCTCCTATTTGATGTGGACTGGATGATGATGTAGGTTGGTTTAAAAATTAAGGCCCGAAAGCCCCTGTTACTAACTTCACAACCACCCATGCAGAGCGAGGGACATACTGAGTGAGTAGCTGAGTGGTCTTAGTTTGGTGCCTCATCTGGAGATCAACCTGATGTACAATTGAGAGACTAAAGGCCTCTTTCTGTGCTGCAACCTTCTATGAATTTATGACTGTATGAAAGAAAAGTACTGCAATTACGTTAATGCTTCCATTAGTGTACAGCTTTTCTTAATAATTCTGTGGACATGGTTAAATGTCTGACCATTTCAGTGTTTGGATTTGTAATGACTTTCTTAGAGAAATAGTTTGCATATACGTTTTACAAATACACATCTTAAAATCTTGTCACAGCTCTTAAGATGTGTTATGGCTTTGAAACATATTCTAACTTGTCTTTCTTCTATAATTAATTAGAAATCAGACGTGCACGGTTTTACTTGCCGGAATTCTCCGGCCTGCCGCTGGCGACGGGATTCTCTGGTTCCGCCGGCAGCAGTGCACCCCCGCCCACGGGTTTCCTGGCGGTGCGGCCTGGCATCAATGGGAAATGCCACTGACAGCGGCGGGAGCAGAGAATCCCTCCGCCAGCAAACGATGCGATGCTGAGAAACACGCGGCTGGGACGCCGGGGAACCTGCCCCTTGTATTTTGGGTAAATTAGCTTTGGTGGCTGCTAGCTGATGTCAGGCTCCTGCTTGAATAATAATTTAACATGGATTGATTTAACTGGATGATGCAGACAAGTATTATTTCTGTATGGTTTACATTGATAAAAAATTATTTTTATGTGCTGACCCTGCAGCTAATAGATAATTCACCTCAACATAAACTGGAGCTATAAAGGCTAGAAAAATAATCCTAAAATGATTTTGTTTTATTGCCATTCTTATACTGCACTGGCAGTTGAGTTTTGCTACACCGATGTTGGCATTGATACAATTTTGTATCAGTACTGAACAATGTGAAGGAATTATATTTTTCTTTTGAATGAGCTGTTAAACCGAGCACCCCTTTGGCCCTCTCAGGTGCACATAAAAGATCCCGTTGCACTGTTCAAAGAAGAGCAGGGGCTTTATCCCCGGTGTCCTGGCCAATATTATCCCTCAAGCAACATCACAAAAACAGGTTTGGTGGTCATTATCACATTGTTGTTTGTGGGAGCTTGCTGTGCATAAATTCACCACCGCGTATCCTACATTGCAACAAAGACTCCGCTCCAAAAAAGTACTTGATTGCCCATCACGCACTTTGAGACATCCGGTGGTTGTGTGAACTTCTCTGTAAATCGAGGCTTACGTACGATTTCCCTCTTTGCGTTCTTGGCATCTTTACCAATGATAGCATATTTTTCAACGATTACATCCTTTCCCTCTCAAACTCTTTTCTAAAACCACTTAATCTCTCTCGACCTTCAAATGCATAGCAACCTACTTCAACCACATTCCTTTTACCCCTGCCTGGCATAGACTTTTTCTTAAATCTAAGATGCTCTTTCATTAAAGGAGCAATATCTAAACATAACATTATTCTACTATAGCGCTCTATACTTAGCTTGCTGAATTGCATACTTGACACTTTGGAATGTCACACTTTGTCATAGTTGTGCGGTGATTATTTTAAAGCAGATATTTCATGTTGTCTCTATGACCTTTACTTGACCCCTGAAATTGACCTCCGGAATTTTCATTCAGCGACAATTGCTTAAGTTTATTATTTAGACCGTTTCCTCCTGACGTGTAATATAAGGGTATTTGGCAGAGCAAGGGTTAATGTGGAATGCGCGAAACAGTACCACCCACATAGTGATATCGAGAGTCACATGGTGATAGACTGTGTAGTGGAGTATGGAATAAGCCAGCATGGAGACAGCACTTGCAGGGCTGTGCCTTTGAGGTATACCTAGTTATGGTTTACCAACATACAGTTTGCCTGGACTCTCCGCCGTCCACCACCCGCAGCGGAGTTCCTGATGAGGTGGGGAATCCAGCATCATCCAAAAAAAATGGGATTTTCTCTGCAGAAAGCATTTATCTGCCATTGATGCGGTCCAAGAGCTGTCAATCATAGCTAGATGTTCATAAACATTGCTGTTGTTTCACAGCTGGGTACTTGAAAACTATTCAATCCAGATTGGAAGTGAAATTAAACAATCCAGACAGCTGGCAGTGCGCAAGCTGTCAATCACAGCCTAGTAAAACCAATTCCCATTGATGTGAATGAAATCCTTGCGGATCAAAGACCTGAGGGGATTTAAACCCAGTTGATGGGATTTTCCCTGTCTAGGAATTTACAGTTGCTGCTTTCTCTGTCTGAGCTAGCAGGTGTATTGCACAGGTGAGTTTTAAAGCAGTGATATTTTTCACTGTCTTTGGACTGTTATCTAGCTTCCAGGCAGCGGTCTCTGTGTTGGGGGAGTGGTCTCTGGTGGGAGTCTCTCTTATGGGGGGAGTCTCTCTTATGGGGGAGTCTCTCTTATGTAGTGGGCTCTGGTGGGAGTGAAGATTTTGGTGGGGGCGTCTCTAATGGGGGTCTCAGTTGGGAGACGTGGGGGGAGGGTGACCCCACAAATCCCATGGTTGGGGTGGGCAGAATTGCGTTGTAGGGGGCAGTGCCCAGCCACAAGACCTCACTGTCCGGCCGGCCACTCAAAATGGCGGCCAATAGTGGGATTCTGGAGGGAATCCCTCTCAATTTCTGCCATGCATAAATTTGTAGCACCTCTGGATAAGGGTTAGGGTTAGACCAAAGTGAGCACATATCTGAGGGAGTTCTTCTCCGGCTCAGTTGGATTCTCCGATTTTGCAGCTATGTCCGGAGGAAGCGACTGGTCTTACGACCAGAACATCAGCGCCGCCCCGTTACCGATGCTCCGTCCCGGTGGGGGGGGCGAGCAGCTGCGCCATGTAAAGCCCCCAGCTTTACCTGCAGATACGGACACAGAATGGTTGAGTCCTTGGCCGTGCATGCGCATGGCGGCGGCCTGTGGCAGTTGCGCCATACAACATGTCTCCGGTTGTGCGCGGATCCGGCCTACCAGATAGTGCCCCCATGCAACCCTGCTTGACACCCCTGGACCACACCTCACCAGCTCCCACGCCAAAGCCCCTCCTGCCAGCGAAAAGGCCCCCCCCCCCGAAATGTGGTGGCTCCGCGGACACAGTCCGCAGCCACCACGTGAGATCCCCGAAAAATGAGAGGACACACACGACCGACACTGTCGGGAAGTCGCGCCATTGGGGGCGGAGCATCGGGAGAGGGCCTCTGGTGATGTCCTGAGGCCAGACCAATGGCATGCGGTGTACTCCTCGAGTACGCCGTTTTTGAGGGGCACAGCAGCCGAAAAATGGCGCCGTTCCCGATTCCAGCGTAAAAACGGATTCTCCGGCCAATCACCAAACGCGATTTCGCCGTCGGCAATTGGTAAATCCACCCATAGTCTCCCAAATAGCAAATTCAGCCCTTTATGTTTCACCATTCGAGCCTCAGGACCTCTTTGTTGAAAGCAAACAACTGTACAACAGTAAGAAATCTATAGCAGCAGGTTAAAGTCCAACAGGTTTGTTTCAAATCACTAGCTTTTGGAGCGCAGCTCCTTCCTCAGGTGAACGAAATGGTGGGTTCCAGAAACACATATAAAGACAAAGTCAGTAATGCAAGACGTTACTTTGAATGTAAGCCGTTGCAGGCAATTAAGTTTTTACATGTCCAGACGGAGCGCCTGGAGAGAGGGATAATCAAAGAGGTGTGATTTGCCTCAAGCCAGGACATTTGGTAGGATTACGCAAGCCCAGGCCAGATGGTGGGGGATGAATGTAATGCGACATGAATCCAAGGTCCCGGATGAGGCCGTACTCATGTGTGCAGAAGTTGGCTATCTTATGGAGGGGTCTCTCTTATGGGGGGTCTCTCTTATCGGGTGTCTCTCATGGGATGGGCTCTGGGTTGAGGCGGGGCACTGAGTTTCTGTTGGGAAACCTGGAATTTTGGATTTCTCCACATGATGTAGATTTCAGACAACGCACAGCACATAGCTTTAGTTTGACTGATTCCAAGCTTGGAAATCAACCTGACTGACAGGTTTGGTTGAGTGCAGGTGTAGGCAAGCCACTTTCTCCTGCTAGTGTGGGGCGTATTGAGGGGGATTAGGGTAGGGGGAGAGGTGGAAGTGGTAGTGTTCAGATCTTCAACCCTGGAGCGGTGTGGGGGGTGGGGGTGGGGTGGGGGGGGATGGAATTGTGAATTCAGCCTCTTATCTGGGGTGGGGTGGAGGCTGGGATTAAGTACTTACCTTCCCCCCCGAAACTGTCTGTCTTAATATACACCAGTATATCATGGTGCAGCCACATACTGATGGACATATGCTAGGACCAATCAACATGCACAAACACCGCAGCCAGTCACCAGTTAGAATACACACACTAGGGCAGCACGGTGGCCTAGTGGTTAGCACAGCTGCCTCACGGCGCTGAGGTCCCAGGTGCGATCCCGGCTCTGGGTCACTGTCCGTGTGGAGTTTGCACATTCTCCCCGTGTCTGCGTGGGTTTCGCCCCCACAACCCAAAAATGTGCAGAGTAGGTGGATTGGCCACGCTAAATTGCCCCTTAATTGTAAAAAATAATTGGGTAATCTAAATTTATAAAAAAAAAAGAATACACACACTATAAAGGCAGAGGGCACCACGGTTCCCGCTCATTCTGGGTGCTGCCTCTCAGTAGAACAAGAACTCATCAAGTCTAGCACAGACAAGGGCAGCACGGTGGCCTAGTGGTTAGCACAGCTGCCTCACGGCGCTGAGGTCCCAGGTGCGATCCCGGCTCTGGGTCACTGTCCGTGTGGAGTTTGCACATTCTCCCCGTGCCTGCGTGGGTTTCACCCCCACAACCCAAAAATGTGCAGAGTAGGTGGATTGGCCACGCTAAATTGCCCCTTAATTGGAAAAAATAATTGGGTAATCTAAATTTATTTAAAAAAAAGTCTCGCACAGACTCACACCATGTGCTGAGAGATTCAACTGGTTTGGACAGGCTTAGCTCTCTAGTTTAAACTAACATAGTTTAAACCAGCTGTTCTCGTATGTCGATTAGTTAATAGTTAGTTAATAAAATAGAGTTGAACCTTCCTCAGTGTTGGTGGTATATGTTCACCTCGCAAGCCTACACTATCCAACACTTCGCTGTCCTTGTTGGCCATTGTTTAATTAGAAAATATCAGTAGCTGACCCCCACCTCTCCGCTTCCTGGGCCCGGATTGGCTGCCTACCATTTGTCCCGTCCTCATTAGACCTGGATATGAGCTGGGGCCGGGTTTGAGATTTCAAAAGTTTTCACATCTTACTCGACTCCAAACCCATTTGCTTTTGGAAGTTAAAATTGCGCACTGAGAATGCGCTGTTGAGCCAACCACTTAAATATATTGAACCTCATGTTTGCTTTCCACTGCCCTAACAAACCTCAGATTCCCCTTCTTCAGCACTGCTGGATGAAAGGATCCCTCCATTGTACCAAACACCTGTCTTTCCACGGCAGGACGCTCAAACTGCAGGACCCCTCATCCAATTTTGACAAATCATGGGACCATTTCCTGATGCAGGCAAAGTGTAGAACTTCCTCAAAAGCAAGTTAAGCTCCAGTCCCTTTCATCAGTTTTGCTTATTCTGAATTACATGTCACCTTGCTGAGTATTTTCACTTTTAAAACCATAAGGGTGTATAAATTAATTACATTGCGAATGGAACACACCCATATATACCAGGATGGAACCAAATCCGCATGTTTGTAGTTTGCATCGAATGACAGATAGAATAGTGGAATTCATTCCATAAATCAACAAGAAAAGTCTGCTCCACCATTTCTAAAAGTTATTGATTGCCTAGCTGGCTGAGGAGGAACTTCCCAGATTTTTCTTCCCACATTCGACTTGATTTTTATCCTTTTTGTTTGGAACCCCCATGAGATGACGTGGTTCTGTGTGGATCAGAGAGCATGTAGTGTAGAATTATGCATCAGAATTGTGTGGTGCAGGCTGGACAGACCAGAGGCTCTTTTCCTGTCTGTCATTGGTCACATTTAATCAAAATACAATCTGACTGATTCAGTCAATGCAAATTAGTGGCCCCAGTGTTAACGCCTACATGAACCAAAAACTAATTGCTTGAATTATGCCACAAATGGGAGGTAATTATTCGTACCTAGCTTTGAATTCTCCAGTTTCCTAAACTGGCCCGATGTGTCAAATACAGAGGTGATTAAGAAAGTGCACACATTAAATAAGAAACAGTTTTGACTTTAAAAAAAAAAATCTGATTTTATCTTCACAGCCTGTAGTGAATGGAGAAAAAACCTACCAACTGGATCAATGGGAACAAGCGACACCACCCACTTCGCAGAGTCCCAGCCCAAATACAATTCAGAGCGGAACAGACAGTACTGCAGGTAAGAATTGTGGAAATACAGGGTGTTATATTCCAACACTTTCACACTGCCTCGATTGCAGTAACATTCCGATGTGATGAAATGTTAATTGATGATGCATAACCTTGGCATCCACTTTATTTGAGTATTGCTACAGGCTATTAGTCTTGGATTTGCTGTTGATAGTTTGCAGCTTCTGTGTTTATTGTTGCTCATTCCAAAGTAGTGCTGGAGCAAAACAAAACCAGAAATTCGTGGAAATACTCAAGTCCGGCAACATCTGTGGAGAGAGAAACAGAGTTAATGGGTGGATTTAGTCATCGCAGGTGAAATCCCGCCTGCAGGGCCGAGAGCCGAAAAGCAGCCCACTTTGACGATGTGCAGGACCCAGGGCTGTACCTTGTCAGACGGGGCAGCTGTCCCTATTAAGAAGTGATAGAGCTGCTGGCCAATTGGAGGGCGGCGGTTCAGCAGTGTAACCTGGAGCGTTGGAGTTAGCAGATAGGTACATGGTAAGGGGAGGCATCCGTGAGGGGAAGCAGGGGTGTTGCTTGTGGGTCGGCCATTGAACTGAGGGTCCTCTCCATGGGCCAAAGAATTCCTGAATTGAAGATGCCTCCAAAGCCCCGGGGAGACCTCCAGGGTTCACTGGTGGTCTTCCCACCTATCAGAGTGGCGGTCCTTGTCCCAAGGTCACTGGTAAATGCCAGTGGCGGTGTCAAAAGCTCTTAGTAACCACTAGCATGCCTTCATTGGCCTCTTAAGTGGGAGGGCCATGCACCACTTACCCCATCGTTGGCAAGATAGCATGGTAGCATGAAGAAGACAGGCATGCCATAACTCACCTTTCCACAACAGTTTTATGGGCCACATCATCTCCTAGCTAGGCCCCGATGTTCACAAGGATGGGTTGGTGTGGGGCAGTACTACCCTCATACATTGGCGGGGGGGGGGGGGGGGGGGGGGGGGAGGAGAGAGAGGCGTGCTACATTTAGTGATGGGATAGGTTGTCCGCGGGGGTCGAGGGCTCGGGGTCTTGCCCATGTCTGCAGGAGGTCGCATTGCCTGTGAGAGGGTGGTGTGGGGACCCTCAAGCTCACTTTGAGATCGGGGCACTCTTACAAAATGGCGCCCGATCTCTGAGGAGCCGGCCTGGTCGGCAAGTTTAGTAACGCAATACGGAAAAAAATTCCAAGGGCGCGATTTAATGGCCGCGCTACGTCCAGCGCGTCCCGGGGCGAGCCAGTTAGATCGCGGGAGAGGCCAAAATGGGGAACCGCACCTGTCTTGGAGCAGTTTTCAATCTAAATGGCCTGCTCCCGTTGGCTGATTCAGGATCACACCTAGATGTAGTGAGAAATCAATAATCACCAATTCAGGACAATCCCCATCTCATTAACGAAACAATCGCCCTATCTAATGGCCTGCTGGGATCTAACCGGCTTCCCAGCAGGACATCACGCCTGCGCCAATTAGTACACCTATTTCAGAACAGGAACCTAGCGCAATGGCTGCTGAGGGGTTTGGAGGAAATGGGTAGCCATCTTTGGAACCGGGCATGCAGCCCAGGCGCATTGGAACTGCCACCCCCCTGCTGTGTGTGTGTGGTTGGGGGGGGGGGGGGGGGGGATAGGTTAGCGAGTCGCTGGGGGTGGGCAGGGTGACATCAGTAGCTGGAGGGGCAGGGGCCCAGCACTTGCGGGCCGAACGCTGGGTATTTGTCTACCCATGACAGGGGCAGCTAGACAGCAGCTGCCTGTCAGTCCCACCACACACATCAGCATGTGGGAGGTCACTTGAACACCGTCTGACTCTGAGCAGCCTCTGGCTGCACAGCTGAAGGCTATTGCTGATAAGGAGTTGGCATTGTTAGGTATGCGAGCACTGCACAGCTCTCGCGTGCATTTCCTTGTCTCAGATGATGATTACTGCACTGCATTCCAATCTAACTGTGAGGTCCGGACACTTTGCCCAACCCTGGAGGCTTCAAAACCCCCTCATAGAGGCAGCAGACTGGGGAATGGTACTGCGAATTATCCCTCAAACAGAGGGCTGGTTTAGCACACTGGGCTAAATCACTGGCTTTTAAAGCAGACCCAGGCAGGCCAGCAGCACGGTTCAATTCCCGTACCAGCCTCCCCGAACAGGCGCCGGAATGTGGCGACTAGGGGCTTTTCACAGTAACTTCATTGAAGCCTACTCGTGACAATAAGCGATTTTCATTTCCATTTTCAGGGTGCGTGTGTGCATTGTCGGGGGCGGGCGGGGGGAGCCCGGCTGGCTGTGTGGAAGAACATGACAGAGGCCTTTGCTTGTACCAGGTGTAACGTGTTTTAACGGTATACAATCAAATGCCCCATGCTGCCTCCCACCACCCTGCTCCCCCCATGCCCACTCAGTGGTACTGAACTTTCCTAGCCTTCCCTCTACGTCTGAGTGGGTCCCACGGATGCATATTTGAAGTGGAGGCAGACTGTTGCCTTTGGCAGATGTCCTATGGAGGGCCTGGGACTGGAGGGCCCCGGCTGACTTACCGGTAGCTCTCACCTTGCTGTCCCACCCTGTGCTGCCTGCTTCCCTTGCGACGCAC